>NC_086319.1:74977905-75285405 GCF_036172605.1 Pelobates fuscus
GCGTTAGCTTTTTTGATTTCTGTTATCCATAACCAGATTTAAACCAATCCCGAAATAACAATGAATTCCAATGGATCTAGAACATATAATCCAAGGGCTGACTGAGCATTGTAAGATTTACAGTCCAGAGAAGCAAGCGTGGTATGTTTCCCCTGGACAGTTGTGGCATGCGTAGCATATGTTATGTGCAAAATGATGTGAACATTAATCATTTTTCTTAACATCCACTGGCTGTATCCAAACAATTTCTAAACAGCCAGTAACGTGACTGAAGCCATCATAATGTCTAATAATTCTTCTGAAGACTGTAAGTGTGCGGAGAGACATATGATGTATCACACCGCATAAATATCGTCTGTCTGTTATGGCGTGTGCAACAGAAAAATAATACATTCAGCAGAAAACCAGGAAAAGAAAAATGGTATTATTAGAATTGCATGTCAGAAATCTATAGCACTAGGTTTTTATGTTGGGGAAATAAAAACAAAGACTATCAGAACTCTGAGAAGAGGCAAAAGCTTACAGAGATTCAGTAGCCTGCCCTTCGGCTAGTCACTCAGGTCTCTTGTTTTTTAGGTTGGGACAAAAATATTATTTATGGAGCAAAATCATTAGTGCAATCAAGGAGGAGATAAAGTGTTTAAAGACTGTCTCAATTAGATTTTTTATTTTTTTTAATTCTACATTAAACATCATTGTTGGAGAGCACATCAGTTATGTCAATTATGTCAACAAACATTTTAGTGATTTGACAATGCTTACATCAAATCATTTTTGAAATTCGATATAGGGAACCCGAAATGGCTTCTCAAACATAGCCTTGACCTTCATTGAAATTCCATGTAAATACATGGTATGCATAGTCAGGTGTATATAACTTATATATAGAAACATAAACTCAGAAATAAAAACATCAATGAAAAAGGAATAATTATTGGTTTTATTTCTGAGTATGTTTTTAATACACTTTTATTGCCCATATTGGAATACTGGACCTGAGGATTCCTGCCAGAAGATATACACCTTTGTCTTTTCGACTACTTGGAGTTGGGACTTGAGGATTAGATTGATAGGCATTTCATTCATGTGTATTTTGTAAGTGTAACCAATAAATGCATTGAATATTTTAAATTACAGTGTTACACTGTGTCCTTTTGCACATGTCCTTTTGCACATTTTCTTCACATGTGCCCAGTGGTGTATCTTGGTTTTGCTGCCCTAGGCAGGACAAACTCAGACACCCCACCCCCCACCCCGCGCGCCACCCCCACCCAACCCTTCCCCCCTGCCCCGCCTTCTAAATACAAACACACATACACACACACATTCACTGACAGATATGCATACACTAGCTAACAGAAACACACACTCACCAGCAGACACACACATACTAACAGACACACTCACTCACACTCACTAACAGACACACACACACTAACAAACACACACTCACTAACAGACACACACTCACTCACAGACACACACACACTAACAGAGAATCACACACTCACTAACAGACACACACAGTTAGACACACACACACTAACAGACACACACACACTAACAGACACACACTCACTTTTTTTTTTAATTTAACACCCCCAGCCTTCTTACCTTTGGGAATGCTGGGGGGGGGGGGAGTTCTCCCTTTCCCTGGGGGTCCAGTGGCTGCTGGGCGGGCGGCGCTGGCGAGGGAGCACTTTCCCCGGAGCTGTCTGCTAAGCTCCCTCGCGAGTGGCAGAGTGATGCCGTTATATTCCGGCTCCCAGCATCACTCTGCGGCGCGCGAGGGAGCTGAGCAGACAGCTCAGGGGAAAGTGCTCCCTCGCCAGCGCCGACCGACCGCCCACCTGCCTGGACTGTTAGCCGCAAGACTAACAAGGCATTTGCCCTGGGCATTTGGGGGCGGCCTTTTTTGCCGCCCCCTGGAAAATGCCGCCCAAGGCAAATGTCTTGTTTGCCTCGCGGCCAGGGCCGGACTGGGAAAAAAATTAGGCCCGGGCAATTTTCAATCAGAATGGCCCCCTAAGAAGGGGGGGAGAGAGGGGGAGGGGGGGTAGAGAGCGTGTATTTTGTCATCACTAATGACAAGCACGCCCCCTCTCAAAGTGAGCATGTTGGTTCAATGCGCAGAGCCCCGCTGAAGAGCTCTGGCATTAGAAAAAGGCCCTGAATTTGTTCTGCGCAGCGAAAGCAAATGTAATAACATAAAGAAAAAACAGTATGTATATATATGATACCTCTAAATAAATGACAATGGTATCTAGATATACTTATCTGATCAAGTCAAAAACAGCCTCTCAAGGTCGTGACCCAGTTCTTGACCTTTTACAACATATACATAGACACAGAGGAAAATGAGATACGGCTGTGCATAATCTAGAACAGGAACAGAAAAAAATACATAGTGTGATACTGCAACAGTAAATAATAATGCGCTGATACAATCATGCACTCACAAGATCAAAGTAAATAATGCGCCAGAAAGGTGCCTGCCCCGATAAACTTTGGGCGGCTGAATGCCTCCACTCTCCACTGGAACTACAAGCGGACCAAAAAATGGAATAAGACTTCGAAGTAGGTAGGTAAAAAAATATATGCAAATTTATTGTAGAATAAAGGCTATAAATATTAGCTCCATTAAATAAAATAAAAACGCAAGAAAGGTCCTATGCGTTTCGTTCCTATGCAAAGGAACTTCCTCAGGGACCAGAATACAAATAAATAAAATCAATCAATACAAAAATGCATTTATTTAATGGGGCTAATATTTATAGCCTTTATTCTACAATAAATTTGCATATATTTTTTTACCTACCTACTTCGAAGTCTCATTCCATTTTTTGGTCCGCTTGTAGTTCCAGTGGAGAGTGGAGGCATTCAGCCGCCCAAAGTTTATCGGGGCAGGCACCTTTCTGGCGCATTATTTACTTTGATCTTGTGAGTGCATTATTGTATCAGCGCATTATTATTTACTGTTGCAGTATCACACTATGTATTTTTTTCTGTTCCTGTTCTAGATTATGCACAGCCGTATCTCATTTTCCTCTGTGTCTATGTATAAATTTAATAACATGCTTGCGCTGTGTTTGCTTTTAAATTGTCTCTGGTGTCTCCACAAGTGGGATACCAGAGGACAAAAGGGCCAGGAAAGTGTATGGTGCATGTGTTTGGAGCCTGCTTGTGGGATTGCGTGTGTGAAGAGTGTGGCGTGGTATTGTGTAAATAGGTAAATTTCATTTGTGTTTGTGGTGTAATATGTCTGGCTAGGGGCTGTAGAGAGTGTGTGTATAGGGGGCATAGTGTTATAGGGGATGTAGCGAGCGTGTGCATAAGGGCTGTAGTGTGTGTATAGGTGACGTAGTGTGTGTAGGGGTTGTAGAGAGGGTGTGTTTAGAGAATGTTGTATGTGTTTGCTGACAAGGAATGTAGTGTGTGTAGGTGGTGCAGTATGTGTGTAGGAGATCTAGTGTGTAAAGGACCCAGAATGTGTCTAGGAGATTGTGTGTGTGTAGAGGATTAAGAGTGCATATAGGGTAAGGGATCTAGCATGTATCTGGAGCGTAATGTGTGTAGTGGTGCAGTGTGAGGGGTGCTTTAGTGTGTGTGTGTCATAGGCGTGCGCAGCCTATTGCATTAGGGTGTGCACCCTAAAGCACAAGCACACGCCACGTATATATATGTATGTATGTATATATGTATATATATATATATATATATACAATAAATACACAAGATCCAGCGCACTCTCCTATCTACTAAACAGCAACTTCAATGTTGACAGATTTTATTAGTTTGTAAAAGTTTTTTTTTTTTTTAAAAAACACCTAATCTAGGCAATAAAATGGGGATTTAGTTACATTATATGATCATACATTGCATAAGCCTGCCACAACGTCAATGTACCCCATCTTTGGCAGGTCCTACTCTCACAGTCTAATGTCTGCTCTTATGAGATTAACCACTTACTTGGGAAAAAATTCCATCTGAGGCTCTCTGCAGTACAAGGCTAAATAGGGACCTGAGATGAGGCACCTGTAACAGGGAGGGGTGCAGAACCAAGGAGTTGGCTAGACATTAGACTGTGAGAGTGTTTAGGTGTTTTTAAAAAAAAAAAAAAAAAAAACTTTTACAAACTAATAAAATCTGTCAACATTGAAGTTGCTGTTTAGTAGATAGGAGAGTGCGCTGGATCTTGTGTATTTATTGTATAATATGGCCCCCAGCAGCACCCCATTTAAGCATGTTTAGGTGAGTGCAACCATCCCCCCATGTTTCCTATATATATTTGGGAGTCTAGCCAACTCCTTGGTTCTGCACCCCTCCCTGTTACAGGTGCCTCATCTCAGGTCCCTATTTAGCCTTGTACTGCAGAGAGCTTGTACTCCAGATCCTGTGCTCTCTCCTGCCGGCCTCGGCCCCACAGCCATCGCGGCCCACCGGGCATTTGCCTGATATGCCCGATGGCCAGTCCAGGCCTGTTCGCGGCTAAAACGTCCCTGCATGTGCCCTTGACTACTGGATATCCAATGAACATCTACTATCCACACGATATTGATAAACCTGACTTTATACTAATTTTGTGAGTGCAACCTTGAAAATTAATATATAGAAGGTGTTTGTACTATACTACACTATGAGTTGTATGTTGTGTTCTGTATTTTTGTAGATATATAGTTTTTGGTTTTATATGTTTGAGGACAAAGAGGAATCCTTTGTTATATCTACTATTTACAACGGGTTTTATCATTCTTATCACTGCAACGTAGGTGACTTTTTTGGTTTTTTTGTACGAACTGGACACAGAATTAACTTTAATTATATTTTGGCCTACATTTTAAAATACACTGTTGATTGACTTTGAATTCCTGGCAATTTTTACTTTGGTAAATAACCCTGTTAGTCAGACTGCTGTCGAAGGCTCCCAAGGTATAACTCCTATGTGGAGATATCCCATTCATTGAGGTTCTGTGATAGGAAGTGAGATTTAACAAGGTCAGAAAGGGTCATTCTTCAAATATAATTGTTGCTGCAAAATGCCATTTCAATTTCAAAACTCTCTGTAATAAGGTGAGTTACTAGCTCCAGTGATGGACTCTGTTTGTATTACATTGTCATTTCAAATTTAATTTTACCGGTTCTTACATTAAAAAAAAGAATCAAACAAGTTCCAGATTTCGCAAGTTTTTATACATTTAGCTTAAATGGGTATTCTTGCTCTGGGATGATTGCAATTTATTTCCTTTTGTTCCTTGGACTATCATTGTTGTTTCTCACCCTTGCAACATATTGAGTCCCAGTAATTTATCCTGTTTATCTCACTCTTATAAAGTTAAAGGGTCACTCCAGACCCCTAAGCAAATTTAGCTTGATGAAAAGCTTTATGTGTGAAGAGTTTGCCCTCTTTTTTCATTTTGCAAAAAAGTAAACATTCCAACAGAAATTGACACTTCTTTAAATTAGCCTGGTTACACCCTAGCTTTCAAGCAGATAACAGGTAATATTACTTCCTGGTTTCGTTAGCTCAATGCGGCTGTCCTCAAGAGACAGCAATTGCCCAGAGCATCTGACTTACAAAGACTTCTCATTGAGCTGTATTGGGAAGTCTGTGATTGGACAGTCACAGAAAGTCTGGGCGGGCTTAAAAGAGGAGAGCTTGCGAAGGCAGCAGACAAGAGAACTGCAGGTTTTGCAAGCTTATTTTAGATATATCCCCAATGAAAAAATACATAATTAAATGCATGCAAGTTTTCATTTGGGGTATATCTACACAGTGATTTTTATTTATTTTGTATTTGGGCAGTGGAGTGTCCCTTTAATTAGTAAGGTGAAGCTCATCAGTACCTTTATAATTTGTGAATAAAATAATAGATAAGAACTTTTTGTATAAAGATATAGTTAAGGCTTTTATTAACTATATGGAGTGGTTGCTCTCCATTGTGATAAAACACCCCAGTGAGAGGTCCAAGGAGTTTTTATCCACATTTCAGAGTAATGACTCACTGTAGACCCTGTGGACCTAAGGGCTAACATCATCCTGGGACAGCTGAGTAACCACATCATCTGAAAGTCTACCTGAAACGTAGACTAAATGTGCACTCCAGAGGTGTGAGTCATGGGTAGAGTTGAGGAGCAAGGAGGTCAAATGGGTCACTGTGTCATTATTAGTCATTTGGGTTTATTTACTAAACGGGGAATTAATCAGGGGATTGTAAACTTTAATCCAAAACAGATTCGTGAAAAAGTTAAAGATTTATTTTTCTTGCCTGTTGAGCTATTTTGACAAAAACAGCAATGCCCTGGTCAGTCCACACCAGTTAGAGAAGAACCTGTAGACTTACAAAGTTTGCCACTGTATAATCAACATAAAAGGGAGAGGGTAATAGTGAAATATGTATTCTGTTTTATATTTTAGTAAAATTATCATCAAACCATCTTCCTGATTGTTGATAATATGGATGATGCGCCTATATGTACAGATGTGAAACACCTTATGAAGATGTTATACAGAAAATAATACACAGGAGGAGGAGGAGTGTGTTAGAAAAAAATCAGTGTTCACACTGCTGCCCTAGTCCATTTCTTGTAGTTAGCATGGGGTGGTGCAGCGTGGAGCGAGGTGCAGCGTGGAGAACAGTATAGTGTTGCTGAGTATCGCTTTGTATACAGTTACTCTTTGTTTCTCTGCTGTACAGACAGATTATGTACCTGATTTCATAATGACTTGTGTCTAAATAAAACCATAGTGTATTACAGTTATAACTGTTATGGCCAATATTATTGATATGT
Organism: Pelobates fuscus; assembly: GCF_036172605.1. Lineage (NCBI taxonomy): Eukaryota > Metazoa > Chordata > Amphibia > Anura > Pelobatidae > Pelobates > Pelobates fuscus. Next base: position 74,984,695 of record NC_086319.1, read on the forward strand.
AGTAAAAGTGGTTTCAGTCCAAGTTTTCTAGATGTTTGAATTATATGTTATTAAGAATGTTTGGAACAATGGTATTCCTTACAAGTGACTCAATGCACTGAACGTATTTTGAAAGTAGAAGTATTTTCATATGTATGTATATATATCAAACATGCCAGCGTATTAATATTTAGCGTATAGCCTCGGGTAAGTAAGTGCCCTTTTTGATTAGGATATAGTTGCATTGCAAAATTGCTGTTGGACTAGTTTTTCTGATCACAAGGCGGATTTTGTCCCATGTGAACCAAACGTTTATGCATTTTATAACAGTCTGTACCCAAGGAAAAATGTATACATGTTATATTTAATAACACAGAATGTTGATAAATGTGCTGCAGTAAAAACAAAAAAGGCTGACTGGAGGGACCCCATCCAGGCGGATGATGACTGCAGAGGAAGGGTCTCCCCTTCACTGGGCATCGGCTGATCAGTTTACACGCCTAACTTGCAACGTGGCCGGTTCAACCCTGACCCTATTTTGCAATGTACCCGCAGTTGTTATAATGTATCACAGTCCCCTAATTGTTCTCCTGTAACTATCTAGACCAAGGATGTCCGTTCCATATCTCTCCCCCTACCCATTCCATCCAAATCTCCCTCCCTAACCTTTCAATTCTAATTGAAATCTCTCTACCCCCTTCCATTCCTATCTCTCCCACCCATGTCTCCCTCCTACCCCTTCCATTCATACCTGGCAGGCAGCTATTTCTCTCACAGAGCTGGTGCCCGAGGTGTTGGAATCATTTTAACAGGTCACGTTACATTTTAACATAGGACCCCTTATTTGATAGCAGCCATTGAACTTGTGAGTTTTTGGACAGTTTCTGCTTGAATTTGTTTGCAAGATGTCAGAATAGCCTACCATTCTGACAGGGTGCCTCCCACCCTCATAGATCTTTTGCTTGAGGATGCTCCAAAGGTTCACAATAGGATTGAGGTCAGGGGAGGATGGAGGCCAAACCATGACTTTCTCTCCTTTTATCCCCACAGCAGCCATTGATGCAGAGGTATTCTTTGCAGCATGAGATGGTGCATTGTCATGCATGAAGCTGATTTTATTACGAAAAGCATAGTTCTTCCTTCTGTACCAGGGAAGAAAGTGGTCAGTCAGAAACTCCACATACTTTGCAGAGGTCATCTTTACACCTTGGGGGACCCTAAAGGGGCCGACCAGCTCTCTTCCCATGAATCCGGCCAAAAACATGACTCCACCTTGCTGACGTCGTAGCCTTGTTGGAACAGGGTGGCCGTCCACCAACCATCCACTACTCCATCCATCTGGACCATCCAGGGTTGCACGGCACTCATCAGTGAACAGGACTGTTTGAAAATTAGTCTTCATGTATTTTTCTGCCCAATGCAGCTGTTTCTGCTTGTAAACATTGGTTTGTGGTGGCCGAATAGAAGGTTTATGCACAGTTGCAAGACTCTGGAGGACTCTACACCTTGATGTCTGTGGGACTCCAGAGGCACCAGCAGCTTCAAATATCTGTTTGCTGCTATGTGATATTTTAGCACCTCCTCAATGTGCCTTTATCTGCACAAACCCGTCTGTGCTCTGAATCAGTCACAAATCTCTTAATAGTGCGATGATCACGCTTAAGTTTTCGTGAAATATCTAATGTTTTCATACCTCGTCCAAGGCATTGAACTATTTAACTCTTTTCGGCAGCAGAGAGATCATTTTTCTTCCCCATATTGCATGAAAATGGTGCTCTGCTTAATAATGTGGAACACCCTCCTTTAGTAGTTTTGCTTAAATTGGGCTCACCTGGCAATCTAATTATCACAGGTGTCCGAGATTGTTTGTGAGATACAATGCCATCCATGAGTTAAACTGAAAAACAAAATATTTAATCTTGACACTTAAATAGAATTTGCATAATAATTTGGAACAGGGTGTATATATTTATATACACTCACACACATACACATACATACATACACTTCTGTGTGTATGAGGGTGCTGTTAGTGTGCTGTGTGTGTGTGTGTGTAAGGGTGCTGTGTGTGTGAGGGTACTGTGTATGTGATAGTGCTGGTAGTGTGCTGTGAGGGTGCTGTGTGTGTGTGTGAGGGTGCTGTTAGTGTGCTGTGTGTGAGGGTGCTGTTAGTGTGTTGTCTGTGAGGGTTCTGTTAGTGTGCTGTGTGTGTGTGTGTGTGAGAGAGAGAGAGAGAGAGGGTGCTGTTAGTGTGCTGTGTGTGTGAGGGTGCTGTTAGTGTGCTGTGTGTATGAGGGTGCTGTTAGTGTGCTGTGTGTCTGAGGGTGCTGTGTTTGTGTGTGTGTGAGGGTGCTAAATGTGTGAATTTGTTTGGAGTGATTGTGTGTGGGGGTGGGGCGGGGACAGATTAGAAAAGGTAAGAAGGATCCCCCATCCCTTCTTACCTTTTGCCTGGGAGGTGGGATCCTTGCTGCCATCCTTGGTGGTCTTAGTGGTAAGAGTGAACTCTAGCCAGCAGAACTCTTGCTTTGCCATGGCTAGAGCTCCCCAGGTCCTCTCCTCTCTCCTGCCTCTGGGCTGGTGAGGGAGATCTTTGATCTCCCCACCGGCCCATGGAGGCACACAGCAGGGCCGGCGCTCGGATAGCGCCGACTCTGCATGGACTGACAGGAGAGATCCTGTGATCTCCCCTGCCGGGCTTGATCCATGTGAGGGCCGCGGGGATTACGGTGTGCCCAGGCACACCCCGTGCGCATGCTTATGGCAATAATTACTATCCAGGGATAACTCCATCTCTAGTGGCAATCAGAGAGTTATGAGTCAAATTACACAGTGTGGGAAAATTCCAAAGTACTTTCCCACGCTGTGTAAAATGACACAGAGCACTCTGATTGGATGGATTTCAAGCTAACCAATTAGAGTGCTGTGGCAGGTAAATGTAGAGACTTACCTGTCAGTTTCTTCATTTACCTGTCACTGCACTCTGATTGGATGGCTTAAACCAACCAATCAGAGTGCTCTGTACCTAATTGCAGGGCGGGGCAAGGCTTTTTTTTTTTTAAGTGCAACAGATATTATGGTTTTTTTATTTTGCCTTTTTTAGGGCTGAAAAAAGAAGATTTTAGAAAAAAGAAGACATCAAATGGTAAGTTTTATTTCTTTTTTTTTACAGGTACTTAGTCATTGTTAATTGAGGGGGGTAGGTAGGGATTTATAAAACATATATAAACATATAAACACAATAGGTCCCCCCTTCAGTTTAAAAGCCCCCACTTGCCACAGGCTGCTCACTGTTTAATAGACATGCCCTTACTCGCGGTATAGCGAGTAGGGGCAGAATTTACTGATACTAAGTAATAATTGCATAGTATTAGTAAATTTGGCAGAAAGACCAATTTAGGTCTTTCAGCCTTTTGGTAGATAGCTCCCTAATACCATGGGAATTCGGGAGTTATCTACTTACTCATTCCCATCCATTGACTGGCTAAGTAACTTACATTTTATATGAACGTGTTACTTGATTGTTGTAAGTGTTGCAAATGCTTACAGCTGAATCTTGGCTGTTTGTATACTTTTTATTTAAACTGGTACACAGTGTAACATTCTTCATTCTGCCACTGGTATATTAGTACTTCGGCAATTCTGTGCTTCAGCACTTCGGAAATTCGTCCGTTCAACTATTCGGACATTCGGGAGTATCCGAATGTCTGAATTGCCTGAAATTTGTCCGAATTCACATTCGGAACGAAACAAATTGCACATGTCTACTGTTTGGCCGCGCAGCTTTTTGCCACACATGCACAATATCCTCCCAGTGCTTTCCTATTGGAAAGCATTGGATTGGCTGAGATCATCAAGTTTGAACACACTCATAGAACTTCAAAATAAACATGATAACATAATTTGTTTTTTACAGCTGTGCAACAGCATACATTCACTATTTCAGTCCCATTACCAAACATTTCTTAATATGTCAAGGTAGTTGGATTGAAACGCTGTTTATATGCAAATGCATTACTTAAAATAAATTTGCTCTTTTGTTTATTTTGAAACCCTACGAGCGCAAGGACATCCAGTCTCAGTTAGGGAACTTTTTTGTTGTGTGTGTACCTGCTAGTGAGTGAGCTTCTGTGTGTGTGTGCCTGCTAGTGAGTGAGCTTGTGTGTGTGTGTGTGCCTGCTAGTGAGTGAGCTTATGTGTATGTGCCTGCTAGGGAGTGAGTGTGTGTGTGTGTACCTGCTAGTGAGTGAGCTTGTGTGTATGTGCCTGCTAGGGAGTGAGCGTGTGTGCTTGCTAGTGAGTGAGCTTGTGTGTGTGTGTGTCTGCTAGTGAGTGAGCTTGTGTGTATGTGCCTGCTTGTGAGTGAGGTTGTGTGTGTGCCTGCTTGTGAGTGAGCTTGTGTGTGTGCCTGCTAGGGAGTGAGCTTGTGTGTGTGTATGTGTCCTAGTGAGGGAGCTTCTGTGTGTGTGTCTGCAAGTGAGTGAGCTTTTGTGTGTGTGTCTGCTAGTGAGGGAGTTTATGTGTGTGCCTGCTAGTCGGTGAACTTCTGTGTGTGTGTGTGTGCATCTGCTAGTGAGTGAGTTTCTGTGTGTGTGGGTGTGTGTGTGCTAGTGAGGGAGCTTCTGTGTGTTTGTGTGTGTGCTAGTGAGGGAGCTTCTGTGTGTGTGTGCACCTGCTAGTGAGTGTGTATGTGTGTGTGTGTGTGCCTACTAGTGAGTGAGCTTGTGTGTGTGTGTGTGTGTGTGTGTGCCTGATAGTAAGTGAGCGTGTGTGTCTGCTAGTGAGTGAGCTTGTATGTGTGTCAGTGAGCTTGTCTGTAGGGATCATGTGTGTGTGTTAGTGAGTTTGTCTGTAGGGAGCATGAGTGTGTCTGAGCTTGTCTGTAGAGAGCATGTGTGTGTCAGTAAGCTTTTCTGTGGTGAGCATGTGTGTGCAGTGCGCGTCTCTAGTAACCATGTGTATCACCATGAGCTTGTCTGTAATGAGCATGTGTGTGTCACTGAGCTTGTCTCTAGTTATCATGTGTGTCAGTGAGCTTGTCTGTAGTGAATCTGTGTGTTAGTGAGCTCTGCTGTAAGGAGCGTGTGTCTCAATGTGCTTGTCTATAGGGAGAGTGTGCGCGCCAGTGAGCTTGTCTGTAGTGAGCGTGTGTGTGACAGTAAACTTGTCTGTAGTAAGCTTGTGTGTGTATCAGAGGTTGTCTGTACTAAATGTGTGTGTTTGTACCAGTAAGCTTGTCTGTGTGTCATTGAGATTGTCTGTCAGTGAGCCTATTTGTGTGCATCAGTGAGCTTGTGTTTTTATGTCAATGAGCTTATGTATATCAATGAGATTGTCTGTGAGCCTGTGTATCAATGAGCTTGTGTCAGTAAGATTGTCTGTATCTGCATGTGAGTATGCCTTACTGTATCATTTGATTTCCCTGAAAAGACTAATATTTTGAACTAGAAAAGAAAAATATACCAATAAAAAAAAATAATAAATATATATATATATATATATATATATATACACACACACATATATACATATACATACATATATATTATTGGTATATTATTTAATATATATATTATAATATATATATAAAAACACACACTACATAGCACAATGACTTATAGGGCTGGCATAGATTTTTTCCAGGGCTGCTTTGCATCCCCAGTCCGGCCCTGGCCCATGATGACCCTGTTCACCATTGACAGCACCTTCAATGGGAACATGAGCTTCAGAACTAGACCATGGAGTAATGAAAGAAGGTTGCCTGGTCTGATGAGTCACATTTTCTTTTAGATCAGGTGCATGGCCCAGTGTGTGTGGTTGTTTACCTGGAGAAGAGATGGCAGCAGGACAGTGGTGGATCTTCAGTGAGGCAAACAAAGCACTTGCCTTGGGCGGCACATTCCAAGGGGGCGGCAAAAAAACGGGGGTGACAAGCTGCCATCCTCACTCTGGTAATCTTTATTTTTGTTCCCAAGCAGAATTTGAAAAGGGAAAGGGAGTGTGACTGGGAGAATTTGCAGCCGGATAAGCTGTCTCTCTCCTAGAAGGCAGCAGTCAGTCAGCATGATAAGATTGGGCGTGGGGGGACGACCCCCCCCCCCGCAGTGGATGCCCATGTTTATAACTGATTGCTATGATATACCAAGTTTATGCAATTATAGCTGATTGCTGTGATATACCAATGTTCTGCTGGAAACCTGTGTCCTGGCATTTGGAAGTTACTTTGACACGTACCACCTACCTAGAAATTGTTGCAGACCACGCAGACCACAGACCAACCTAGAAATTGTTGCAGACCCCTTCATTGCAATGTTGTTTCCTGAGGCCAGTTGCCTTGTCCAGCATGATAATGCACCAATTTTCCCATAATGCACTGTTCAACTTTCTGTAAACTTAGAACTTGTAAATAACACTAATTAATTGGGTTTTGCACTGATTTATCTGGATTTCTTTGTGCTGCGACTTTAGTTCGATCTTTAATGCTTGTGTGAACATTCGCATTATTCTCCTACATGATAGAATTAATTTTATTCTTTACTAGTAAACATTATTCTAGTAATTATGATTGTGAAGGGTTTCCCTGTATTCCCTGGCTTCATTCAACTATTTCCTCTCCCTGCTACCTAAATGACTTGGCAGCATTCGTTTTTCTGTGTGTGTTCGGTAGAGTATTCGTTCTACCAAACAGAGACCACCCTGGGTAGCAATTAGAACGTAGAACACCATGTTGCAACACAAAACCACAAGGTAATTGAGTGCTCCTAGGTGGCTGCCATTCGGCATGCAAACACGTTGCGAGAACAAAGGATGGTGGTCATCTTAAACTCCTGAATGAGGCCAGCGGGACTTGGTCGTCGAGTGCCTGGAACTGTTTTTGGCATGGCACTCGCCCGGTCTTTATGGAAGCTCCGTCTGACCTATTTCTACTTGCAGTACAAGACCGGCGTTCGGGGGTTTCAATCAACCGAACGAGGGGAGCATTATCATGTAACCAGCTGCATTCTACCTATAGTGGTTTTCGTGTAATTCTGCACGAACGGAGACTTGCTCTTACTACCAATTTCATGGAACTCTAAATCGGATACAACCGCGTGGCGAGCGGGTCAAACTTCCACACGATGCGACACAGAAACCACTGAACCGATTTTCGTGCAATTTAGATATGTTACTCCCAGTATCCTCAGCTACCCAGGGATTTTTAGATTGTTATATCATATAGAAAGTATATTTCTAAAAATTTTGAAAATTGTTAATGTTTCTGGCCAGCAGATAATTGAGTTTAGTATGTTGCTGAAACTCAATTATCTAGCCTGGCCCAGAGGAGGAGCTTGTACTGTATAAATTGAATGCCTGTTGCTTCCAGTAAATCAGCCTTGTTCCAGCATTAAGCTTTGGCTCATGTGTGGATTATTTAGCGATACCAGCGATATTTGGTCCTGTGGATTCTAGGCGATACTCTGCTTATTGGGAAAAAGGGAATACTGGACGGTAATACAGATTACTACCGTCACAATGATCTGTTAACCTACCTAATGATATTATTCAAGTAAAACTCCAATAATTTTATGCTGCAAGCCTATTATGGCTAAAGAATAAATAGAAGTTTTATTCCAACAATATCTAACAATTTACGATTTCAGATTTCTTTTTTTTTTTCTAATCCAAAATTATAGATTAAGGAGAAATTAATTTTTTATTAAATACCTACAAATTCCAAAGCCAATTTTCCAGATTAATGCAGATCTACAAACGAATTGACATTACTCTTAATAATTATTATTCTCCTGCGATTATATTTAATATGTGCAGATAAGATGGCAATTAACATAATTAATGTTTAAAAGATATGATTAGGCATCACTGAACACAATGGTGAATCGCTAAAAGTCTTAGCTGCTGCCCTCTCTGAATTGTCAAGTTGTGATCCCACGCATGAAACTAAATGGGAGTTTGATGATAGCATCTAATGGTGCTTGTTAAATATCTCTTGTAAACCTGTAGCCAACACGATGATGGATTTCAGTGGGGCCTTCCCAGCAACTTTTGATTTCCTTGATGCTAACAAGTAATTTACTAGATGACTCATCACTCACCCTCAAATAGGTAAGCTGGAGTGTGTACAGAACAGATTACAGGTATGTCATTATATATCACACACACACATATACCAAAAATAAAAAGAAACAGGCCATAAGCATTTTACTTGCCCAATCTAAACCACTGTGCTTCAAATCATGTGGGCAGATAGTGAAATGCACGTTTACGAGAAAGTAGAAAACTTGACATAACTTAATCATGTATTGAATACGATATACAACCATACACTAAATGTAGTATTGTGTATTTTTTTTTATATATGACAATTTTTATTTTCAAGAGAATGGTAACACTGTTATGCAGCACAGTTTTAGTATTGTGTAATCATGTTTAATATTCAGTGATCTGTTGCTATTATAGTTAATACAAAATACAGATTAAAGGGACAATATAGCCACCAGAACTACAGCTTAATACAGTTGTTCTGGTGAGTATACTCCGCCCCTGCAGGGTTTGTGTTGTAAACACTGTCTTTTTAACCCCTTAACGACCGCTGACGGTTCAGGACCATCAGCGGTAAAACGTGCGTTTGGACCGCTGACGGTCCTGAACCGTCATAACGGTTTTGGGCTACTTACCTGATCGCCGTCGGTCCCACGGCGGCGATCAGTGCTCCACCCGGTCCAGGGGGGTTGCCTGTCTGCCCAGGCAGTCCCCCTTCGGCAGATCAGGACCCCACGGCCATGTGATCACTCGATCACATGACCGCAATAGGTGTCCATGTGTCTGCCTGCAGGGGGACTGTCTGTGCTGACAGGCAGTCTCCCTGCAAGTGAAAAATCCAAAATAAAGTGTAAAAAAAAAATCTGTGTAAAAAAAAAAAAATAATATGTGTATATATATGCTATATATACATGTATTATATCTATATATACCTATATATAATATATGTATATATATCATATATATAATGTCACACTAAGTGTATTTTTATATTTATATATACGTATATAATTATAAAAATACACTTATATTTAAATTACACACGAATATATACAATATATATAATAACTATATATATGGTATATATATATTATTATAAAATACAAATAATATGTTAATAAAAATAAATAACAAAAAATAAAAATAATTTTTAATAATTAAAAAAAAATTATATATATATATTCAGTTTTATTCTAACAGTATTTTGATATTGATATATATATATATTTATATCAAAATATACTTAGAATGTAATGATATATATATCTATGTATAAATAAATAAATAAAAATAATACGAAATATACATATGTCCACATACATAATTACATAAATAATTTCATAAATATACACGTAGACGTCAAATATATAAATATGTATATATATTAAAATTCTACGTGCATATTTATGTAATATTTTTACCTAATTAAGTAATTTTAATGATTGCAATTTGAGGGACCTGCCTGCCAACCCAGGCCAAAAGTCCAGATAATTTAATTTGCTAGCACTGTGTTTAACCCTGTAACTTTCTATGACACCCTAAATCCTGTACATGGGGGTACTGTTTTACTCGGGAGACTTCGCTGAACACAAATATTAGTGTTTCAAAACAGTAAAACATATCACAGCGATGATATTGTCAGTGAAAGTGAAGTTTTTTGCATTTTTCACACACAAACAGCTCTTTCACTGAGGATATTATTGCTGTGATATATTTTACTGTTCTGATACACTAATATTTGTGTTCAGCGAAGTCTCCTGAGTATAACAGTACCCCACATGTAGAGGTTTTATAGTGTTTGTGAAAGTTACAGGGTCAAATATAAGGCTTGATTTTACTTTTTTTTTTTTTATTGAAATTTGTCAGATTGGTTAGGTTGCCTTTGAGAGCGTATGGTAGCCAAGGAATGAGAATTAGCCCCATGATGGCATACCATTTGCGAAAGAAGACAACCCAAGGTATTGCAAATGGGGTATGTTCAGCTTTTTTTAGTAGCCACTTAGTCACAAACACCGGCCAAAGTTAGCGTTTTTTGCATTTTTAACACACAAACAAATATAAATGCTAACTTTGGCCAGTGTTTGTGACTAGGTGGCTACTAAAAAAAACTAGACATACCCCATTTTGAATACCCTGGGTTGTCTACTTTAAAAAATATGTACATGTTAGGTGTGTTTCGGGGATTTATGACAGATAACGGTGTAACAATGTCACTATTGATACATTTAAAATATATATATATTGAAACAGCAATTTCCTACTTGTATTTATAGGCCTATAACTTGCAAAAAAAAGCAATAAAGCATGTAAACACTGGGTGTTTTTAAACTCGGGACAAAATTTTGAATCTATTTAGCAGTTTTTTTCATTAGCTTTTGTAGATAAGTAAAAGATTTTTCAAGTAAAAGTCCAAAAACATGTTTTTTTTTTTATTTTTCACCATATTTTATTATTTTTTTTAAATACAATATATGACATAATATATATACTGGTATGTAAAGAAAGCCCTTCTTGTCGTGAAAAAAACAGTATATAACTTGTATGGGAACCGTAAATGAGAGAGCGGAAAATTACAGCTAAACACAAACACCACAAAAGTGTTAAAACTGCTCTGGTCCTTAACGTACAAACATCGCAAAAACAGGCCGGTCCTGAAGGGGTTAAAGAAAAGGCAGTGTTTAAATTGCTCCCTAGGGAATACATGTTTGTGTTCCTGACACACACACAAAAGTAGAAGCGGTGGGTCCTACACTAATTCCAATGTGGGAGACAATGAAATAGTGCTAAATGAACTAAAGTGTATTTAATTAAACTGTTGTAAGAGCATTGTGAATATTTACAATGAAAAATTAATGTGATAAAAAACACTGTTAAAAAGATAATGTCAAAACTAAACAATTAAAGTGAAAGTGCTTTGATGTGAGACTTCTCCAGTCTCAAAATTATTCAACCCCTTAATGGAAAGCATCTATAGTACTTAGTAGAGCACCATTACACTGTTATGGCCTGCTGCAAACGAGATGCATAGCCAGTCACCAGCTTCTGGCAGCGTTCCTGAGTAATCTTAGCCTATTGCTCATGAGCAATGGTCTCCAGTTCAGTGATATTCTTGGGTTTGCATGCTGCAACCACCTTCTTTAAATCCCACCAGAGATTTTCTATGGGGTTCAAGTCAGGTGACTGTGACGGTTACTGTAGAACTTCTTCTGCAACCAAGCCTTGGTGGAATTTGAGGTATGCTTGTGATCAGAGGCGGCTCTCTAATTAGGCGATTTAGGCGGCCGCCTAAGGCCTCGCGCTGATGGGGGCCTCGTGGCCACCTAAATCGCCTTAGGGCAGTGACATGTCGGGTCCCAACTGACACAAGAGGGGGCCCGGCGGCTTGCCCTTTATGCCGCTGGGTGCGAGGCCCCTCCTATGCCTGCCCGTCTGCAGCTCCGCCGAGTGCAGAGCTGCAGACTGAGGGGGTCTCGCGATCTTAGCCAATCAGAGCGTTGCCGCAGGTTACCACGGCAACGCTCTGACTGGCTGAGATCGCAAGACTAGACTTACCACATGGTCTGCAGCTCTGCACCTGGCGGAGCTGCAGACCGTAAAGGGAGCCCACCAGACCACCAGGGAATCAGCATACAGCATGCCCACCGGACCACCAGGGAACATTTATTATAAAGGTATTTAAAATAAAGGTATTTATGACCCCTGCCCCCTACCACACCCTGCCACCCACAGCCACCTTACCACCCTCTGCCCCTACCCTGTTACTGCCATCCTACCACCCACAGCCACCTTACCACCCTCTCTGCCCCCCTACCCTGTCACTGAGCTCCTACCATCCCCAGCCACCGCCTCCTTACCACCCTCTGCCCCCCTACCAGGTCACTGCCTTCCTACCACCCTCTGCCCCCTACCCTATCACTGCCCTCCTACCACCCACTGCCCCAGCCACCCTCTGCACCCTACCACCCTGCCACAGCCACCTTACCACCCTCTGCCCACCTACCCTATCACTGCCCTCCTACCACGCTCTGCCCCAGCCACCCTCTGCCCCCTACCACCCTCTGCCCCCCTACCATGTCACTGCCCTTCTACTACCCACAGCCACCTTACCACCCTTGGCCCCCTACCCGCCACAGCCACCTTACCACCCTCTGCCCCCTACCACCCCCAGTCACAGCCACCTTACCGACCTCTGCCCTCCTACCCTGTCATTGCCATCCTACCACCCTCTGCCCCCTACCATGTCACTGCCCTCCTACCACCCCCAGCCACCTTACCACCCTCTGCCCCCTACCCTATCACTGACTTCCTACCACCCTCTGCCCCCTGCCACCTTACCACCCTCTGCCCACCTACCCTGCCACTGCCCTCCTACCACCCTCTGCCCTCCTACTACCCCCTGCCCTGTCACAGCCCCTACTACCCCCTGCCACAGCTACCTTACTACCCTCTGCCCCTACTACTCCCTGCCACAGTTACCTTACCACACTCTGTCCCCCTACCATCCCACTGCCCTGTCACAGCCCCCTACCACCCCCAGCCATTTTACCACCTTACCACCCTCTGCCCCCTACCCTATCACTGCCCTCCTACCACCCTCTGCCCCTACCACCCCCTGCCACAGCCACCTTACCACCCTCTAACCACCTACCCTGTCACTGCACTCCTACCACCCTCTGCCCTCCTACCACCCCCTGCCCTGTCACAACCCCCTACTACCCCCTGCTACAGCTACCTTACCACCCTCTGCCCCCTACCATCCCCTGCCCTGTCCCAGCCACCCTATCACCCCCTACCCTGTCACCCCCTACCCTCAGTCCCCACACACTGTCACCCCCTACACACAGCCAAACTTACATAACCCCTCCTAATCCTGTCACTCTCATCCACTCCAACAATACCAAACTCACCGGCCCTTGCTTTGCCACACTTACCCTATCACATTAACTCCCCATCAACACTGTCAGACTCGCCTTCTCTTGCACTGTCACACTCAACCCCTTCACCCTGCCACACTCACCCTATTACATAAACCCTTACAATCCTGTACTCCAACTGTGCCACACTCACCCAAAAACCCTGTCACACACAGGTAGACAATGCCAGTTACACTCAGAAATACACACACCAGCACTTATGTATACACGCCTGCAAGACTATGTAACCATACCCCTCAGTCGTGTATAAACGATTGGCATAATTGCAAATTACATGTGTTTATTGCAAATTAAGTTAGTTTGCATATTATGCCATAACTACAGTCAGAGAGATCACAATGCCGTGTCACAGGGAGCCACAACACTATGAGCCTCTGAACAATGAATACAGAGACTAGCTGCAAGCTTGTCCTCAAATACAACTACAGCACCTTATACACATGATGCAACCCCTATTATTTTTTTTTTACTTTGGGTGTTAGTGGGGGCCTTATGTTTGAGTTTCGCCTAAGGCCTCATAAAGTCTAGAGCCACCACTGCTTGGGATCATTGTCTTGTTGGAAGTTGCAATAATGCCCAAGCTTCAGCTTCCTCACAGACAGCATGACGTGTTGTCCTAGGATTTCCTGGTACTTCAGTGAATCCATCTTGCCTTCCACATGCAGCAGGTTTACAGTGCAAGAAGATGCAAAACAGTCCCAGAGCATCACCAAGTCACCACAATGCCTAACTGTAGGCAGAGTGCTCTTTGTAGCCTATGCTTTATTCTTCTTTCTCCAGACATACCGCTGATCTCTTGGGCCAAAACGCTCCAGTTTTTTCAGTTTTTTTTAAATCGCTCCACAGAATAGAATCCAAAAACTTCTGTGAATTATTTATATGATTTTGAGCATATTGGAGCCGACTTTACTTATGATTATGGGTGAGTAGTGGTTAATGTCTTGGAGGTCTGGCACGGAAACTTTCTGCGTTTATTCTGCGCCTTACTGTGCCTATTGCCACCAATATGGGTGAATGCACAACCCAAAAGGAATCTCCCCATAATTGTTTACTGAGATAATTTTAAGCAGCCTTGTAAAATTTCAAATTGTATGTGTGTGCTGTTCCAAAATCTGTATATTTTTTTTCTTCTAATTCTTTATTTTTCTGTGCATGAAATACAGAGGCAAACTATGCCACAATAGCGTAAGCAAGTACAATGGAATCAAACAAAGGAAAAAAAATAGGCATGGCATATGAGACATAAGCACATTTTTGTGTAGGTGTAGGTACTCAACATAGTCAATTTGTCTAATGCTTAAACAAGAAATAGATTCAACAGTTGACAGATTTTCCTTAGACACGAGATGGTTCTATGGGGGTGAAGACCACTGGATTTGATTGTCTTGAGTGTTACAGTAGCAGATTATGCTGAGCGTGAGACTTGTAAGTGTATCAAATTTAACAAAGTAAAAGTAAAATTACAACAACTAACATGTATAGATGAAGCACAATTAACCAGGCGTGTAATGTAAATCTGTATTTTGGATACATTTTAGTCTCTATGGCAGCATCATTACTAAGAGGTGCATGTTCCAGGTGTGCCCACAATTCCCTTTTTTATGGTTTTATAGTAAATGACTCTATTCAGTTCCATCATTTTTTTGTGTAACTCTATAAATATATGGTTGATTGACCTTTCATGATCATTAATTGCATACTTTTCCATTAAAATTACACCACCATATTTTGATAGTCATTACAGAGCCCTAGATTCAATGTCACCAATTAAAACCAAGGTTTTTGTCAAATTTACTGACTGCAAACAGTTTGACAAAATACAGTGGCCCATCATTTAAAGACTCCTTGCACCATCTCCACTATAATAAACAGAAGGGGTTTATAAGGCTTTGAGCGCCCGTTTAATACCACTGCTCTCTCCAACACATATGCTCTGGAATCATGATCAAAGAGCATCTACAAACTATATTCCACAAGGCTGCTTTGAGCTTTTCCTTATTTCTATTTGACCACTACATCCCAACACGGGTCCTTATTATATTAGGACTGAAAAGGGAGGCACTAGAGTGGGGTATGCAAGTTAAGCAATGTGTATTAAATGGAGCAGACATACCTCATAAGTATGTTTATTACATCTGAGTTATTGTGACACAACCCTAATCAGACAGCCCCATAGTGATGGACATCTACTTTTCTTAATGTTCCATTAACAGGAGGAAAACCTTAAAATGGCAGTACAATGGTCCCCAATACATACATGTGCAGCTTGATCCTGGCTGCTGGGATGTACTGTGTAACCACTAACATTTTTTTCCTTTAAAATAAAAGGGATCATTCAATCGGTTGTTGGCCAACTATTCTGATTTACGTATTCCTGCTGTGGGTTGATTAGCTACTAAGAGGGCAGGTTTGTCACCCAATGGCACGCTGGTTCAGCAGACAGACAGACATTTGCAGTTCATTGTTAAGATCTAGGTTTCTCCAAACAACACTTTATCTATGTTAGCAAAGCTGCCACGTGGTTTTAAAATAAATCCAGCGTGGTTTCATTTAAGAAGTGAAACCGCATAGTCCACAAAAGTATGAGTCCTTACATATCTTTATTGGCAGTTAACAATAGGCATCATCGAGTAATCATGCCTTGGTTCATTTTTAATGATGATTTTTTAGGTTTTTAAGAACAATGTTAAAAGCAAGGGACTTTAAATTTAGATTCAAACAATAATGTGTCTGAAAATGAAAAGCTAGGAATGAATAAAAGACATGTTGCCTATGAACATATAACTAAAATTTGAATACAATTAAAATCTTCAGTATCTGGTTTAACAATGTATCACTAAAAGAGTTAAAATTAAGACAGTAAACATCTAAATTTATTCTTTTGTACGAATAGGTATTAAATGTGTTGTTCATTTTTCTACCCTTTAGAAAAGCAATGTGTATGCACAATGGTTGAATGATGTTACCATTACTTTTTTTTCTTTTTTGTCAATATGCATGTACACTACTAAATGAAAACAAAACAAAACAAAAAAAAATAAAAAATAACAGACAACATGTAAAACCTGTGCGCTTTGAACAAAGCACTTGTGCGAAAGTAAACATGAAAACATGTATACACAGAGGGGTTACGTATACGTAATGGCACTGTCTCGAACACCAAGTATCTATATAGTGGTATAGTTTTACTTTTTCACCCTTTAATGGTGCAAATATGTGACCCTTTTGTAACTTTTTTTTATTGTCATCTTGAAACAGTTTATTCTTATACTGGATACCTATCTCAGCACTGGGAGGTAAGTATGCAAACAGGGGGTGGGCAGATCACAGTCGTGTTCTGATGCTCTGTGTTCTGAGAACATCTTTCTGGTGTCCCCAGATGCAAAACGCCATAGAACAAACACGGCATGTCAGTACTGGAGACCCAAATTGGGGCTGGCCCATCACATCTGACATATCTGAGAGGTATGACTTTGTGACTCTTTACCCAGGGCAGATAGAGCTAGACACAGGATGTGATTTAATAAAGTGATCTAAAACATGCACACCTTTGGGCTCACATGTACAAAGTGTATGTGACAACATTCGCAACTTTTAAACCACTATTTAATGTGAGCACACATTTTTTTGAGGGGAGGGGGGAATGCAACACTTTTATACATAACCCTCGCTGTGTCTAGATTGCTTTTTGAAAATGGTTAAACATCATCATGACATAGTATTGGCATCATATCAATGTAAACATATTTCACATGGCCACAGTGCCTAACACACAAAATAGTACCTGTGTATTTCTTTCAAATACAATATTAATGTATGTGACACTTGTCACAAAAGAGCCTTGGAGGCACTTCTGTTAAAGGTAGATCTGTGACTCATCCAGACCCTTAGAACACTTGCAATGCTACGAATGTAGATGAAGAATATATACTGTATATAGATTAATAGATTTTCCACATAAAATATATCCAGTTTGCATAATGTTTTGAAGTGGGATAAGTGGTAACATTTCTCATATTAAAGTCAAAACAAAGATAAGGTTGATTCTACATAAATTGTACCATTTAAAATGATCATATAATTTTGAACGTTTCGCATGAAGCTATAATTCCACCCTGTACTATAAACAAGTTCTGAAATGTTTTATCTGTTCATTTTTTTACGAGTACAAATTGGAAAATGTTGAATAAATTAAAAGTATGGAAATCTGAGTGATACATTAGACTAAAAGCTCTAAGACAAACACTGAATTTGTTGGGGGAAGGAGGGTGGAGAAAGCAATTGTATAAGCATTAATAATAAATGTAATCTCAAAAATATATTAAAAATAAGAATTATAAAAAAAAAAAAATCAGCATTAAATTCCATGTTTGCCAAACATCAGCAAACCATAGGAATAATGCATAAATATTCTTTAAACACGGATCCGTTAAATTAACAACGAAGAAGGAAAAAAAAAAACAATTGAAAAATATGCATGGTGCATTTTGAGATTAAACTGTTCGTTGAAACCATTGTGTTTCAGCTGACTTCCAATGAAGTTTATTTTCTATTGATAGTTAAGGAATTTGAAATGACAGCGATTGGATCTTCATCCTTGGCAGGATATGAAATATAGATGATTCTCTTTAGAAGAGCTTGGTCACAAATCTGCTTAGCCTGCCAGAATCTTCATCAGTCGCCAACATCTCCATCTCTGTCTCCAATAAGCCAGAGTATGTGAAAACCTAAGGCAAGTAAGGCAGTTCCTAAAAGATCTCCCAAGGCAGTGAGATAAGGAATGGAAAAACTGTCTGGATCTTTTCCCTTCCTCCAAAAATGATGCACCATCCAGTCTGCAATCCACAGAAGAGCATATACCTGCAGTACGAGAAACAGAACACAAATACTCTGTAAGTCATCAATGGCTTGACTATGCCGCAAACAGAACAAGCAGGATGTTCAGTAACTGGCAATGCATTCCACAAGCTTACCCCTCTGGAAACATCCTGGATTATATAGGGACAAACACTGCTTTATTTGCAATGGGTGAAGAGCTAAGGCCGACATACCAAACATGTTTTATTAAGACGGTTGACTGGTTTACTTTCTGTCAAGAAGAACTTATCCAAAAATAAAAATAAAATGAATTTCATGAATTCTATTTAACAGTAATGTATGCTTTCTGTGCTTTATTCGTTCCATTAAAGTTTCGTTTTACTATGCAACTGGAGATCAATGAGATGTTTAAAAACTTGAAGAGGAAAAGCGTTACGGTGGAATGTGTTTGTTCTAGCTAGGTTATCTACGTAGCGTAGAAGTGGCATTCTTTACGCATACCTTCTGTTTGATACTAGCTCATGCCTTATAGTTCATTGTACTGTAATCATTTCAGTAAAGGCTTCAAAAGTGGGAAAGCCTAGACGTTGGATGAAATCTGTATAAAGGGTAGGGCCTGACAAATTTTCCTACATTTTGGGAGCCAGAACTAAATGTTGTGTGCCAAGAAAAATAAATTCACTAGTAGTTTGAGTGCCAGAGGTGTGTCAATGCATTGCAAGGCAACGTGTCAGTCGCACATCTTACATACAAAGGGTTATTAAGCAACACACATAATTAGCCACAATATCAATCAGGAACAATCCAAGTACCATAACCACTACAGCCTACTGGAGTGGTTATGCGTCAGAAGTACCCTGTCAAACTGTTTTAGAACAATGATCCATGCCTCCACTACTTAACCTAATCTAATGGAGCATAAGCAGGAGCGTCTATTAGCTGTCCTGACCATAGCCAGCCAATTGGCTGAGATCATCAGCTAGTTGCTTTCAGACAATTTGCTGAGCCCTGCACTGCTTAGCTCAGACATATTGCTTCCAGATATCTGTCAGAAGTAGTGAAGACAAGGAGCAGAACTCAGTGGACCCCAAGTAAGAAGTGAAACCGTTCAAAAAACAGTTTGAATACTTACAGGGTTATTCACTAAAGTCCGAACGGCCCTGTACTGAATTGGGCAAAACCATCCACTGCTGTATGTTGCCACTCAGACGGCAAAATCCAGACATTGTTTTTGGAATTCAACATTGGTCGAATTTTGTAAATCAGGCACTGAGCAGACCTTAATTTGGTCAGGGTAGTTTAAACCCCCCCCTTCCCCCCCCCCCAAAAAAAAACTCTGTATTGCAAGGGTAAATTATGTCACTGCTAGCCAGTGCCCAAATAACAGCATGACATCCCCCTGTGATAGACATAGCTGACAGAGTGCTTACTAGCCAACTAATCAGCGAGCTCTTGATCATATTGCAAAGCTCTTGAAATTTCCCCATGCCTGCGGTAACTGAGATAGCACTGGAAAGCCTGTATAGGGGCTTTAACCACTATCAGCGTTAGTTCTGCGGCGATCCTTCGATGGGTGAGGATGGAATATTTTTTAATTGTGGTGAAGTTTCGATTTTTTTCAGTTTTTGAAAAAGATTTTTTTGAGAGATTTTTTAAAATTTTTGGGCGTAGTTATTTCTGCATTTTTATTTGGCTTTTTCTGGGGCTGAACATAAGAATTAGAAGAAAGAAGATTTCTGATAGCAAGTACAACAGTTATTAGTTTAATTGGCCCTATTAGGCTGAAGTGGTTAGGTAGGTTAGTTGATTTTTGTTGGAAAGTAGCAATGGGACCATTAGCTAGGTGGGGGTAGCGGGGAGCATGCTATTAAATAGAGAGGGGGGGGGGCATATCCAACCCACTTGTTTTATATTTAATTAGGGCCCCCCAATCAGCACACATGGATGGGAGATGGAAATTATTACAGTCCAATGAATTATAAGGCAAGAGTTAGGGCCCCACCTGTTGCCCATGGCTTGGGCCTGGGTGGGACACTAAGTCCTCTCCTTATTATTGGTAAGGGCCAACACTCCAATAACAAAATTGTTGATTAGTGGAGTGGAAAGCAGCTAATGTAATCAAAATTCCTATGTACAGGCTAAGATAGAATATTAAGCGCCTTGTTACATATCTTTCTATTTTTTTCTAGGTCCTCCCCCTTACTTATTAATAGTAGGGCCCACACACATCGCCAATAGGTGAGGGGCTATGCACCCACTAGATATTTCACAGGCCCCATCACTATGGATTGGGGCCTTTTCTAATGAATGGGCAGCAATGGCCCAGTTGTTAGTTTTAAACATTTAGGAGACATGTGGCAAGTAAGGGCATGTGGAGGTACAATACCGCCATTACAATACTATGGAATAGTAATAGAACTTTTATAGATTGATTTCTATTTTAACTTTTTTAATGTGGCGCCTGGTTAGCAAGTGTTGGTCAGCTGCCACACAATTAACCCTCATTCCGCACAGGATTTTTAAAAAACTATTTGCCTGCTGGGTCTTAACACGGCCAGTGGGCAAACAGTACTTCAAATTATTAATTCACTTGCGAAAAGCCAGCAAATTATAATATATGAATGTACATCCTGTCTGATGCATTCGGTTTATATTCGGTGGCTATGTGGTTGTTGACAAATGTCAGTTTCCTGTGCTTTATGTTGGTCCTCATGCGGATACTAATGAATTTCCAAATGCTTTCGAATGAACGATAAAGATGTGGTCGGACCAAACAAATCCTGAGCTCATCTGGCTTTAATATATCTGTGAATTTTACAGTGCGGTCGGACTTCTGTCATTTTCAGTCATTCGGTACTTAGTGAATAACACTATTACAATGGAGTTGCATTAGGTCCCTCCTGGCATCATAAAGTGCTGTATTGGATATCGTGCTTGGAGTGTTCCTAACTACCTATCAAAATACAATCTTTCTGTCTGCATTACTTTATTTATGGAGTGACGAAATTACAGAATTCCCAGTATTATATGTAATGCAAAAGCCAAGTCATTGGTAAGAGAACTGTGTCACTTAACCATGTTTTCAAATATAACTTATTATGTGTGCAAAACAAAATAGCATTAGGATAGTCTGGTGGAGACATCAGATTGCTGTGCCCACATATTTCTGAGTACACGGCTTAGATTAGGTGTGGGTCAAGAGAGGTGGTAGGTGAAGGGAGCATCTCCACAACTCCCCAAGTGTAATTCCTACCACTGTAATATTGTCCTGTTTTTAAAAAACACAACTCCTATTGATTATGCTTCCACTCCCTGCTGCTCAGTGATGGAAAAATAATGCTACATTACATAATTCCTATCTTTTCACTCCAGACTGCATTGCCCACTATACTGCCACTGTCCTCTACTCCCTAACTGTATTTAATCAACACACCTCTGCATTCTCACAATAACAACACAACACAAATTAACACCTGTTTTTTTACACAAACACAAACCCTTCACACAATACATCTTGGAATTAACACACATTAACAAGAACAATGCCACAACGACTTCTAACACTACATACATATAGAGCTAGAATTTACAGACCCAATAAACGCTCCCAATTCAAAGGCCCAATGAATACTCACCAGTCACATGCACGATGAACATTCACCATTCACAGACACAATGAACACTCCCCAGTAACAGATACATTAAACACAGAACATTCACAGATGCAATGAAGATCAACACTTAACTACGTGGCCATATTTGCAGTGGCAAGTAACCCAACTGTTCGTAGTAGAACATTTCAGCTGTCTATTTATAAGTTACGAATGGGACAATGGGTGTGTATGTGTGTTTTGTTTCTAAATAAATAATCTGCTCAGAAGAGCGCCTGACAGACTGTTAGTACTTCGTGTTTTTCTGTCCCTCACCGACGCCCCACAGTTGCCTGATTCAGAATTCTAACACAGATACAGACTCTTATGTAGTTAATTGAAGAGATACGACATGTTGGAATAAATTATTGATTCTTCTGTTTACAATTAACACTTTTACCTAAGGTTCCAATCTGTTTTTAAACTGACACTGACAAACAGTTTATATGTTTACTCAGAAAACACGCACGCACTGTGTGGACAAATAGGCACTCTTCATAAGGCAACAGTGTAGCCCAGTTAATTATGCACAAGTTAGGTGTGCTGACTTATTTCCAAATACTTATTTAAAATGCCTTATTTTCTTTGGAAGATCTTTGCAATGAAGCTGGCTCAAGTCTGAACAAATTGAAGGCCATATAGTTGTACGCAATATACATCACAGTCATATATTAGGGCAACAGTGTAATGTTGGTGCAACTGAACTAAGCGAGGCTTGTGAGCTGAATGTGGCTCCAAATAGGGTTTTTTTTATAGTTTTTTTCCTGCCTGAAGGTATGAGACATTCTATATTATCATCTCATGGACTTGGTATGGTTCATCCCTCAGATGTTAGTGACTATTTTTGCTACAAGCTATAAAATGTACAGATAATTGGTTCACTGCTAGCAGTCTGTAAAACTAAGTACAATCCATTTTGTATCACAGGGTACTAAAGCTATACGTTTGCTGTAACATTCGCTAAAATTGCACCATTTAAAAAAAAAAAAAAACAACGTCTTCCTGCACCCCCAACAAAAAAAAACGAAACGTAACAGTTTTTGTATGTTTAAATGCTACATACCCACAATTCATAGATTACAACGGGGAGGGTGTCAAGCCAAGTCTGGTATGTCCATTTAAAGAGTAGCCAGGATCTAAAGCAAACTCTCTTACTGAGGTTTTTTTCTAAAGCAACATTGAGACATATTCAACAAGCAATAATAAAACCTCATTAAGCAACATCAGCAAAAATAAATGCACGGTAATGCACTGTATTAAATGCCTAAAATGCCGCGGCACCTCGAGGATAAGGTCTATACAGTGCATTAGATTCTTGCACAGCCATTAGACAACTTTGTGTAAGTTAACTGCCAACATACAATTCTGTGAACGCTAACCTTTAAATGAAGTAAATGATTCTCTTAGGTCATTGTGGATATAAGGAAAATCTATAGTAATTTAGAAGTAATGTACTCAATTATGTATGACTGAATGATTCACACTCTTGTGTTGCACATCAGCCACTTTTCTTCCTGGCTACTCTTATAGAGGAATAAGATAAAAAATGACAAAATGTGGGTAAAATAGCAAGTAGTTAAAATGTTGTCACGTGAAGAACACAGGCATTAAGTCACTTACAGTATTGTGTCTTGCAGTTGGAGACAATTTTGTTTTTATAAAAATGTTACAAAAAAGTGCTTAAAAAAACAAACAATTTTATGTATTTTAAAACTGAGAGAGACTTATTTTACTTGCCGAATTATTGTTGTAGATCTATTTTTTTTTAATAAAACAGGATATTCAAAGTTAATATTGTTGGATAAGAGAGAGAGAGAGTTGTGTTCACAAATCACATTCCATGGTTCACTCTCAAATTCAAAGGGCTTCAATGAAATTCAAAATGTAGAAATGAAAACCCCCAAAAAGTTAGGCAAACCACAACATTTTGACAAAAAATAGCTGATATGAACACATCCTTCAACTCACGGCTTGTCTATTTTATCATCAATTGTGCAATCTGGATTTTAATTTACTACTAATACTCTATAGTCTTTACTAAACGCTGGTAAATATTTAGAGAGCTAATCCAAGTGATTTGTGCATTACACCTTCATGCACTATAGGAAAATTCTGAAACGGAATGAACAGGAAGAGGAATTGTTATGCATCAAATGCGTTCTGTTCTGGAAGTACTGTATTTAAATCACTCATCTTTTAAATACAAACAACCTTTGGATGTACAAATGGAAATCAATAAAATCAATGTCAAGCACTGTACAACTTTGCTAATTTGTGATGATAAGAATGCATTTTCATCCATCCCTCTATACTTTGCTGATATGGAATGCACTATTGATCCATATGGTAAAGGCAGGTTTGATATAGAAAAAAAACAAACAAAAAAAAAAACTAATCCAAATTTGCTATTTTTAGAAAGCACAAGAAATGCAAATTAAGCGGTGCTTTGTATACAGCAAATCAACAAGGACAAGAATATGGCTTTAAGAGATTTTACTCCCAAGCGTCTATTGATTTTTGAACAATCGCAATGGATTTACAGAACAGTTTGATGTAGTCGATCATTAAACCAAGGAGTGAACTCCCACCTCATTTGATAGAAGTAGCACTGAGGAACAATACAGTCAGCACCCAAAGTTGTAATGTTGCAGAACTTTTATAGAGGAATTTTTTAAGGGTTTACCAAAAAAACCTGAAAACAAACTGGGAGATTAATTGTAAGAGAGGTGGGACAAATCTAAACCAACTCTCAAGCTCTCCACCATTATTGGTTGGGTTGACCACAATATGACCATAGGTAGAGATATTGCATGAAAAGTTGTGCCGGTCTTCGTTTATAAATCTTTAGATATTGTTAAATAAAAATCAACGTTTCAGTTTCCTACTAAAGCGTTTAGCAGCAGTAAAATATGCATATAGATATAGAGAAACCAAAAAGACTTACCACCTTGACGTGCAGATCACGGTGTGTACCCCTTACCTGTGTGCATATGTTTCAAAAGCCACCCTACCCCCTACAGAAGTGTGCAGGAAATACATTTGTCAACAAGGTAACGCTTAAGTGTCGCACTGGTGAAAGTTTTTTATTTCATTCATCCCGACTACAGTGCAACTTTTCCTGTAATATACATCTGATCTGTTACCAGGCACCAAACGGGTCGAGAAGGATCCCCTGACAAATATGCTTCATAAGCACATTTATCAGACTTTTTTTTTTTTTTTTTTTAAATGACTAACCCTGTTGGTCATTAAAAAAACAAATTTAATTAAAGCCTATGGGGGTCACTATGACCAAGCTATAAATACATCATAAAAGATTGGCAACTTGGCAGAACATTTTGGGGGGAAAGCTAGGAATTTTAGAGAAAATTGCAAATGTTATGTGAGCTAGAGAATTTTTACAGTTCAAAAATTATTCAAAACTATTTTGTTAGAAAATGTTGCTTGCGAATCATTCTCAGATAATACAATTTGCCTAATTTTGGTTGATTTTGGTTAATGTTCCTTAGAAACAGGCATAATCTGAACCGTAACCACAAAATGAAAGCTGATAATTTTTAAAATGGACATTCTATGATGGGAAAGGTGATTGACACTTGTTCTCACAATTCTTTACACTTGTGACAAGGATCCAAATTATATACATGGCGTGACTATATTGTGTGCAGCTGCCTAGGGCCTAATGAATAAGATGGGCCTATTAGAACCAATTGTGACCCACATAAATAATTTTGGACCCATTGCTGGGTTCAAAATCACTGTTTTAAACTGGCAATAAAAATGTATTTTGGAAGTCGAGGAAACACTGTTATGAGCAAAGATGATTGCTCTGATAAATACATATATCTAAAAGCAAATGCAACAGCACACAGGGAGCTGCATTCAGCAAATTGAAGTATCATCCCAAATCTGTAAGCTCCATACACAAGTAGCAAACCAATTAGCTACACCACTAATGTATGACACCTCACTCAACACAAATTCCCCACACTGATGGAGATCACTAGTCAACATAATGACATTTTAATCAGAGTAATGTTTTAATGAACCATCAATGACATTCTACATGTCAATTAACCATTGTAGCTCTAACTCCAGACATTAGATAATGAGCAGAATGCCTGTCTCATACAAAACCACAGTTTATCATCACATCCTCATCTCAAACGCGGCCTTGAATTCATAAGCTTTCCAAATGATTCAATACTGTTAGAAAAACTTCCAAAGGATTTATCTAAAGAAGTTAGTATTACATGTTTTTATAACATTTAATCATAACCTTGTTAGTAATTTAAAAAGAAATAGGGGGGGGGGCAGGGTACCAGGCAAAGCAGACGTGTGGTGCCTGAGCTCCTGAATTCTGGGCTGCTTTTGGGGCACTGTGCTATTGTGCAGCTAAACATACTGTCAAGCACACTTCAAGCTTGGTTTTGGCTGCTGCCGAAGACGAATCAACACTTTAAATCGAAGCAACACTCTGCCTGAAACCTGAGGCACCATACTGACGGGTCCAGGGAGAGGGGGCCGGCCTCCTAAGCTCCAGTATGTATCCTGTAATCGCTGCTCTCCTACACCCTGGACTGGTAGAGGTTTTCCCAGGGTCTCCACTGGGCTGAATCACACAAAACACAAAGACCCAAATACCTGCTCCTACCTCTCACCTACACGCAATCCTACTGCTTAATATGGCTGACGCAACTTTACCTGTGGAGCATGGCCTACTACAGCACAGAAAGATGCAGCATGTGTCCATGGAGAGCTGCCTACTGCGCATGGAAGAGATATTCACTCACTTCTGGGCAAAGCTACTGGAGTGCACAGTAACCATCCTTTCGGCAGTACGAGCAGGAGCCCGGAGCAATATGTCACAGGGAGTGGAGGGTCCTCCTCTGGTCACACCACCAACTTAAGCTCCTGTCCTTTGGAAAGCGGGCCTGCCTAGGCTGAAGCTCGTACAAAGTTTTACCTCCCCTGGACACACACACAAGTGGGAGAATGCCCAGCCGGAGACGGCTCCAGGCTAGAAGGGGTATCTGCAGTCTCCTGAAGGGAACAGCCTCTGTCGATGGGAGCTCCCGGTGTTTGGAGGAGTCGGCCCTCGTTCATGCTTGGGGCTGTAGGGACGTCTCGTCCTGATACTGCTCTTTGGCCTTCCCCAACGAAACTACCGAGTACACCCTGGGATTTCCTATTAGGGGAGTTAGCTGATTACATCCTGTTCTGTCCCACTGCATGGATTTTGTGCCCTGACAATATCTGCAGTAGCCATTTAATATATGCTGACAAGTTCTTTCTTCTATGTCCCTTTGTTTAAATGTATTTGGAGCGCTGGTATAATAGTGGTTTCAGGTGTAATATTTCTAATGAGCCAAACATGTTTAATCTATTGTGAATGAAAACAGTATCCCAGTGAGACACACAGGAAATAATAGATACTCAAACACCTTAGTGAGTTTCCCTTTACCCTCACAACAAACTTAAAAATACATACAGTATAAGGTGGAGTATCTTCTTATTTGAATAGCTGACAATAGTAAATATTTCCAGAGATAAAACAGAATGGGACACATAATAGTGCAATATTGTCTGTATACAGTTTTAAAGTGCAAGAAGTGATTATATGAGGAATCATCAACGGAGGAAGCCTCTGAACGAGGCGAAACGCGTTTTGCACTACTAAGGACTATTTCAAAGACTTACCTTCATAACTGTAAGGTCTTGATTTTATTTATTTTATTTATAGTAACTTGTGCACTTTTAATAAAGCACTTTATTTCTATACTAACCTTTGAGAGGATATCTCATTACTTGAAACCTCCTGGCAGTATAAAGAAGGGAGTGGGAACCTTGATAACCCACAAAGCTGGAAAGTTGAGCCTTATCCATAGGCTCCTTATTTGTGAGTGAAATTGCATCCACTTCTTGCACTTTAAAACTGTATACAGACAATATAGCACTATTATGTGTCCCATTCTGTTTTATCTCTAAAAATATTTACTATTGTCAGCTATTCAAATAAGAAGATACTCCGCCTTATACTGTATGTATGTTTAATCTATTATTTTAGGCTGCATAGTTTCTCTATTAGTAAGCTTTTATTTTAATCGTGGTCCAGACGTGTATATTTAGCCTGTTTTCTTTTTGTTATTTTATAACAAATAAGTGCGGTATATTTGAAATTTCAAGCAGTTCCCTGTAGCAATTGCTACCATGTTTATCATTTCTGACTTTTTCATCGCACATCGCACTGGAAAAAAAAAAATGTTAAAAAAATAAAAATAAATGCAATGAAAGCCTATGGTCACTATGACCACCATATTAGAATAGGGGACTGAAATCTGGCCCCTCCGACATGTGGCAAGTGAGGGAATATCCGCTAAACAAATAATTACTATATTAATTATTAATAATAATAATTATTATTAAATAAAGACTGGTGTAACAATGTCTAATAAAATACTAGTGACTTTCCAGCTACTGCACTGGGTGGAGACTTCACTTTTAAAATGGAGGGGGGAAGAGGGACATATTGTCCCCAACCGTGGTAAGTGGACAGAGCTCCAATCAGTGGTGTATCCTGGTTTTGTGCTGCCCTAGGCAGGACAAAACTCAGGCGCCCCACCTCCCCCCGCGCCACCCCCACCCAACCTTTCCCCCCGCCCCGCATTCTAAATACACACACACACATTCACTGACAGATACGCATACACTAGCTAACAGAAACACACACTCGCTAACAGAAACACACATACACTAACAGACACACTCACACTCAGTAACAGACAAACACACTCACTAACAGACACACACTAACAGACACACACACTCACTAACATACACACACACTCACAGGCAAACACACACAGTCAGACACACACACAGTCAGACACACACACTAACAGACACACACACTAACAGACACACACTAACAGACACACACACACACACTAACAGACACAGACAGAAACACTAACAGACACAAACACTAACAGACACACACACTGACACACACACTAACAGACACAGACAGAAACACTAACAGACACACACTCACCCACCCACATGAACACATTTTTTTAAAATTTATTTTTAACACATTTTTTTAAAATTTATTTTTAAGACATTTTTTTTTTTTTAACACATTTTTTTTACATTTATTTTTAACACATTTTTTTTTTATTTAACACCCCCCCCCCCCCCCAGCCTCCTTACCTTTGGGAATGCTGGGGAGGGGGGTGTCTCTTCCTCCCTGGTGGTCCAGTGGCTGCTGGGCGATCGTGCGGCACTGCCTGGCGGGCGGCCGGCCGGCGAGGGAGCACTTCCCCTGAGCTGTCTGTTCAGCTCCCTCGCCAGCCACAGAGTGAGACTGGGAGCCGGAATATGACGTCATATTCCGGCTCCGGCTCCCAGTCTCACTCTGCGGCTGGCGAGGGAGCTGAGCAGACAGCTCAGGGGAAGTGCTCCCTCGCCGGCCGGCCGGCCGCCCGCCCGCCAGGCAGTGCCGCACGATCGCCCAGCAGCCCGCCGGCATGTCTGTTAGCCGCAAGGCTAACAAGACATTTGCCTTGGGCATTTGGGGGCGGCTTTTTTTGCCGCCCCCTGGAAAATGCCGCCCAAGGCAAATGCCTTGTTTGCCTCGCGGCTAATACGCCCCTGGCTCCAATAATAATAAACACTCACGGTCCGCGGGTTGGGGCTATAATAATAAATGGGCCACACTTATTGTCTCCCCCAGGCAACATCTGTGGT
This sequence comes from Pelobates fuscus, assembly GCF_036172605.1. Taxonomy (NCBI): domain Eukaryota; kingdom Metazoa; phylum Chordata; class Amphibia; order Anura; family Pelobatidae; genus Pelobates; species Pelobates fuscus. The sequence goes on from NC_086319.1 coordinate 75,013,865, forward strand.
CAACAGATGAGGGCTTTAATAATACTGAATAATGAATGGGAGGGGAACCTTCGCAGCTAGAAATCATTCTATAACAGTTCATCACATGAAAATGAAGTAACAAGCAAATCAAACCATAACACAATAACACGATATATGGTGCCATGTCTAAACAAACAACATGTTTTAATAATAAAATAAATAAAAGGTCACAAAATGTGCACTGTAAGTACCCCCATAACTTCCATAGTTAATATGTTATATGGGAAGATGTCAATGTATAAACAAACAAACCCGGAATTTTTCTTATGGAGTCAAGAAGGAATTATGCCTACTGGAAATGTAACCATCTAGAATCGATAAGAAAAAAAAAAATAGACTAGGCAAGACATTGATCTAGGAGAGTATGTTTAATAAATTAAATGAATGTGTACTAACAGAACAGTCATCAGATGTACTGACCAAGGAAATATTAAAGGGACATTCTAAGTACCATAACTACTGCGCGTGACACAATAAAGCAACGCGTACAGTAAGCCTAACAATAATAACAGTTAACGTGTGCAGTAAGACTATGCTGCTTTGGTGTAAGACAAAAGAGATTTCTTGCTACAAAATATTTATTTCACAATTATTTATTGAATTTCGGATTTATTAATTATTTATTTTTTATTTTTTTATGCATAAACTGAAATTGTTGCTTTTAAATTCATTTAATTTTGTTACAAAAGCTCTAAACAACCAGGGCACTAAATCAAAATTGGGATTAATTTAATAAAGTGTTGTGGAATGATCTCAATATGTGCAATTTGACAACATAGAATAAATGAATTGGCCCATGGGGACTAACCATATTCCGAGCTTTCTTTAAAACCGTAGACCCATTTAATCCTCGAAATCACTCTAGAGTTAGTTATAGAATATATAAGCACTGCACTACTCTTTGTTCGAACTAGCTGTAGAGTTGTTGAATTGCTTTGTTGAAAAGGCCCTTCTTAATTTAAGAACATTTAACGTGTGTTAAATCCCCTTTTGCGAAATAGTTCTCACTCGTTTTACCGATTTTAGTAATATGAATATATTTATTTCTCCAATATTGTGTAGCTTATACTCAAGAGATATACATGGAGTTTGGAGAAGACATGGTGCAAGAAAGGCAGGTATGGATCTTCTTCATTGATCCAGACCACCAAACAGCAATGGTCGTTAACCTACCTCATGTCACCCAGTTGCACTTGATGAATGCAGTTATATTCCGAAAACATCTATATAACGCGCATGCAGGGCAATGACTATACACAGTTAAACGTAGAGCAATAAAGCAGTAAGCTAATACTTGGTTAAAAATAAAAATTCTCATACCTTATTAATATAGTAACCCGCTGCATAACACCTATAATCATGATTAATGGCTGGTGGCAAGCTTTCAATGTCACAATTCATTTGAACAGTAATTTTCCACATCAGATTTTGGAAATAAATTTGTTGTAATACATATTTATGAGGGAGTAGAGTTTGCATAGTATCTCAGTGTTGGCTTGTTTGCACAAGCTTTGACTATTAGAAACGGTTAGCAAGGTGAGGTGTGCCTTCAATCTAGACATATATCCGTGCTAAGTATCTACAGAGAGGTCACAAAGATAGTTTCTTTATGGATCAGGGTGACTGGGACAATGACAGGAGCAGTACAAATTAAAAATGTACTTAGAAGGCATACATGATAAAATACTGAGTAATGGTTTGATATTCTCTTTGATTGGTCTAATTAGGGTGTGGCCTGCTTTGGTGTAGTCATATCAAGTAAGATAAGATGTTAACATACTTTTAATGTGTGATCTTCAGTATATTTGAATAATACATAGATGATCTTGTCATTTTACCATAATGCACTGGGCTGTTCTGCTGAAGACTGTGTATTTATGTTCTTGTGAAGCATGTATGTTCTTACAAAGTGGTGAGTGTTTAAATAATTGAAACAGGGATACAGGGGAAATATCAAGGTACAAATGAACAAATCTTCCAAAGAAAAAAAAAATAAACATTTAAAAAATTGTGTGATGCTTATAAATAGATACAGCGAAGAAGGTCATCCTGAATATCATTAAAATTCATTAATAGAATGTTTAATAAAATGAATAGTTTCATACTCCACATATGGGCTTAAAATCATCACTCAAAATCAACAGACCAACGACTCTTAATATACTCTTTTCGTACGAACAAGCACTTTAACCTAGACCACTTCTTCTCACTAGGTCTAGGAGAAGGCCGACCCAGCGCAGAGGGATTTCAGCACTGGAATTAGGTACGTTTTTTAAAGAGTTTTTTTAACCCTTTACTTGCCACAGGAACCCTTTAGTTTTAGACTAAAGTTTTCCTTTAAGGTTCTGCCTTGCATTGTTGATACTTTATCTGCATAAACTATTTTTGTTCACCATAGAGAGATTTCATCATTTAGAATAGAAGACAGTATCTGTTATTCTGGAGGGCTAAAATTTCCATTAAAGGGTTACTCCAAACCTTTAAAAAAAAAACAAAAAAACTTCCTATGTAAAATTCCCCATTGGGCACTATTCCCTAGGCCTCCCCTATATTTGGAAGTAAAACTGCAAAAAAAAAAAAAAATTACAATTATTTTACACACCTGGAATCCTGCGTCAGGCTAAGCTTCCAGTGCTGCCTTTCACTCCTCAACCCAAAGTCCACCTGGCCACATGAAGTCCAATACAATCGCTTCTCATAAAGAAGCCTGTTACTGGACCATTTAGCTGGCCAGAGCGCATACGTGGGGGTGGGGGGAAGTGAGAGAGAGATTTAGTGTGAATTAAAGAAAAAACTAGCACTGGTATAGGGACGTGGGATGGGGAGGGCTCTACTTAAGGAAGGAGGGAGACAAACGGGAAGAACCTCAATACGCCTGTTGACAGCGCCCTGTGCGTGCTGACGACCGTCTTAAATTATGCACAGGATTGAAATTAGGCATCCTGGAACAGATGTTGAATAAAAGGAAAACATAAACCACGTACTAGCCCAGGGGTGCTCAACCTGGGATTTCAGGTATGCGGTGGTGGGTTCTACAGAAAACCCAGAGTGGGCCTCGATGGCCACGGACCAAGGCCGGCCGGGGAAATCCTTTCATCTTCCCTGACGGCCCAAGCAGAGCCAGGCTTGACACTCCACACTGTCTCCTGTCCCTCGAGATACCTCTCATATTGCCTGCCATATCTAGCAGTTATTCAGGTATCGGGGGACCCAGACGGCTGACAGCCGTCTCGGCTAATACGGAGCCTTGACACTCAATATTGCTTCCCGTTTCCCAAGACCCGAGATACCTCTCACATCGCCTGCCATATTCAGCAGTTATCCAGGTATCTGGGGACTCAGATGGCTGACAGCAGTCTCGGCTATCACGGAAGTAATACACCGACCAGGGTATTTTCAATTATAGTTAGTAAGAATCCGCAGTACTTTATTACTAAAAACTATTTAGCTCTCGCTGAACTTGCTAAGGTCTCCTATTTCCACACTCTTCTTTCTTTGCAAGGTGCCCATGAAGGCACCATTCTATCTGCTTTACTTTTGCTCTCTAACTATCATATTTAGACATGAGTCTCTCTACTTACCTTGACTAGACAATTGAAGGATTTTGCAAACCAGTGCACCACGTTCTCGAATGATTTTTGTCTGTTTGTACTATAACTTTGTATCTAAGTTAGTACTAGGGCATTACTGAGAGGTTACCTTCCATCCATGGTATACCTTATTTATATAGGGACCGTATTACCAGTAGGCAGCTGAGCAAGTTCTTTTCTTTAGCTATAAGGCCCACCAAGGCATTTTTCCTGTCTGCTAGATTCCCTCTGACTTAGATTGCCTCAGTCATAGACTTGACAAGCTTGAATCAGTCTATGTGGTAATTGTGTATCGGGTCCGAGTTGACTGCCCTTTTTTTGCCATAAATTTGGATACTTTGCAGTGTTACATACGTGTTTACTGACACACGGTTATACAAAGTTATCCACTAATAGATATCACTATTTTGCAAATTATTTATTATTTTTTATGGGCTCTGGACATATCCCGCAAACTCAGCCTCTTCACTTTGTTATTTTTATGTGTCATCCCTCACTCCCTTACTCCCGTTTATGTGTGCACCTTGCATAGACTACTATTATTGACTTTTTCAACCAGGTAGTCGTAGCAAGGGTTCTTGTTCGCTTGTTGTTGGTTTTCTTGTCTTTTGACATCCAAAATAAAGTATCTTCAAGATTTTAAGCAACACTTTAGTAATTTTCTTTGTATCTTAATATTATCATTGGGACAGATATTGTTCTTTTTTCTTTTTCCAGCCTTTCTGTAAGCCTTCCAGGGCTGGTGAGGAGACCAAAGATCTCCCTCACCGGCCCGCTGGCACTTGGTTCCAGCAGAGGGAGGGAAAGGCCTGGGAGGCTCTGTGTTCCTTCCGGCGAGCAGGCTGGTTGGAGCGTTGTCGCGTGTTTCCACGGCAATGCTCCGATACAGTGCTGTGCCTGCTGGAGGACAGGAGAATCACCCTGCAGCCGGAGGAGCTGCAGGCTAAAGTGAACATACTATCACTGAACCACCAGGGTAGCAGCACTATGTAGCCCCTCCCTAGTAAAAGGTAAGAAGAAGGGAAGGGGGAGACATTAAGATTTTCACATCTCACCCACCTACATACAGCATAGACCCTATGCACTCTTACACATGCAATGTGCAAATCAAGATGTGCAAATCAAGGATATATTTAGCCTTTTCAAACCTAACAAGGACATATATTGCTGGCACATGCAAACAATTCCTAGGTCACAATGATTTGTGCAATTGTAACACCAACCTTTTTAGAAGTGTCTTAAACTATTCAATACATTTTGCATTACATTGCGGTTTTCACCAAAAATATATATATAAAACTGTGATTACTAAAGACGATAAAATGTCTAGCCAGCCAAATATGCTGGATGAGGAGCGAGGAAAACAATAAATCTCTCCGGCCCAGTATGACTTGTACAGTACTTAGTGTACCCATGTGAAAAATCACAGGGCTATTAGTTGTCATGAATACTTATCTCCCCCTCTTCTAATGCCTTTCTCTCCAGAGCTGGAAACTATTGGAGAACTTAATGTGTCTTTCTGTTGACAGGAATATTGTAACGGACTTTAATAATTCTTTCATCAGCAGGCTTAAATCTGCTTGCTTTCAAATTTCATAAAGAGTGCAGTGATATTTCTTACAAGAGGTGAAGTGTATAAGGAGATTATTTATTGTTTGGATGCAAGGTATTGAGCAGTGGCACAATAAAACATGTCATATATATATATATACACGCTGCCCATAGTCTGATTATTCACTGTCCTGAAGTCCTTTTTAAACACTTTGCCTACAATCGGCCAATATAGGTGATCTGCAGAAACACACTGATAGTCGGGTCATGGTCTCACATAGATCTAAAAAACTCTGTAATCTAAATGCTTCCTGACCTTTTTCCAGTATAGTTCAATCTGTTCGTTAAAGCTAATTTAATGCCATTATGTTCACTGTCTAGACATTTAAAGACAAACATGTATTCCTGACCCTATAGAGTTAAAAATCACCATCTAGCCCCCACCCTTCACCCCCCTCCCGACCCCCCAGTGGTGTTCTGAGCCAATCACAAAGCTTCCCCGTAGGATTGGCTGAGACTGAGGCAGATTAGAGACAGAGCCAGCACAAGCCAAACACAGCCCGGGCCAATCAGCATCTCATCATAGACATGAATTGAATCAATGCATCTCTACAAGGAAAGTTCAGTGTCTGCATGCAGAGGGTGGAGACATTGAATGGCAGTCACACTGAGCAGCACTGCCCCAGGAAGCACCTCTAGCAGCCATATCAGAAGTGGCCAGTAGAGGTGTACCAAAGCTGTAATGTAAACACTGCCTTTTCTCTGTAAAAACAGTGTTTTATTGCAAAAAAAAAAAAAAAAAAAAAACCTGAAGGGAAACGTTTATACTCACTAGGACAAATACAATAAGGTGTAGTTGTTCTGGTGACTATACTGTCCCTTCAAACTAAATGGTTTGCTTATCTGCATACCACATTCAATGAAGGCAGGATACTCTAGCGTTTATTATCAATGTTCCCTTCACTTCCTCTCCTTTTTTACTGTACTGTGATATTGCCTACATATTTACCCCCATACAGTTATTATATGTATATATATAATGCCAAAATACCAGAGTGTTGCAGTACGCAATGACACTTTTTTTATTGGACTAACATAATATTTCAAAGGCAAGCTTTCGAGAGTTGCTTCAGACCTGAGGAAGAGAGAAAAACTATTGAAAGCTTGTCTGAAATATTATGTTAGTCCAGTAAGAAGGTATGATTACATACTGCAATATTCTGGTGGTTTGACATCTTGTCTACTGGACTTATAAGGCTAATCCAAACTACAATATATATATATGTTTTTGGACATTTCTCTCCATGAATTGAATGTAGAGTTATAGAACGCCTGGTCCTAGTTCCTTTCAGAAGCCATAATTATATCATTTTCATTATTTCAATATAAGTAATGAAAACCTGTAACAGAACCTTACAGTCTGCATCACTATTCCAGGTGTATACGGTTACTGAAGGCAGAATGAACTCCCAGGTGGTACAGTGCTATAAGCTTGATTTAATCCCACCTGGGAAGGTTTTACATATTATAGATTGTAGAGTGCTTTACTCAGAATTCTTTTTTTTACAGAACAGACTGTGCAGTGCAGAATGAGAGGACTAATGACTAATACACAAATACTAGACCGTTGGACAAACCTGAAAACTAAACTAGCAAGATATAAATGAATCCTCCTTTGAGAAATATTTTTTGTGAATTTATAAATCTTTGATATTTTTTTTTTCTTAACAGAGACAATGAAAAAAAAAATATTTTATCAAGCACATATTCAATACAAAATAATAGGATCAACTTGCAGTTGAAGATAACAAATAACCCAAAGAAATTCTAGCTAAAACCGCTATTTGCAATCCCAATAAAAAAAAAAAGCATAATTAATTACATGCATGTTTTCATTGGGGTATATCTACTAAAGTATTTTTTATATTTTTTCTGTATTTGGACAGTAGAGTGTCTCATAATTTAAAAAAAAAAACAGCGGGGAATAAAATATACTATTTCTTTTAGGTATAGGGCTATTAAAGACCATTGGTCCCTTATGTGATTCCTTCATCCTACCAGCATTGCATGAGGACATTTACCCATAAAATTGCTTGTCTTTAACTATAGCTGTATTTTGTGAATTTTGTGGGGCTTCTAATTCTTTGCTTGAAGAAATAATTTGATATTCTTATTATGTATAATCAGTTGGTACTCTGCCACATGCAGATTTTTACAATACCTGTGATCAAAGACACTGAAGAAATTGCAATGATAATGCAACCGCAGCGACCGGATAATTATATTTTCCAATCCCTATGCTATTTCACTGTTTGGTTAATTTAGCCTTTAAAATGGTAATTAACTTTACTGCAGTAATTCACTCTGAAAAGAAAAAAACAACTAAACACAAAACAAAAAGACAAGGTACAGATTGGCACAAACATTATTATCCAGGAAGTAAAAATTAGGTCCTATAGTTTAAAAGGATACATGTGAAATTATACCTATTAATTTTAACGAAGGTCCCTCCTGTAATAGGAACTCTGATTTAAAAGTTAATCACAGTAAGTATTTTTATTTATAAAGCACCAACAAATTATGCAGACAAGTACAATTAGGTCCCAAAATATTTGGACACTGACACAAGTTTGTTATTTCGGCTGTTTACCAAAATCAATTCAAGTTACAGTTAAATAATGAATATGGACTTAAAGTGCAGGCTCTCAGCTTCAATTTGAGGGTATTCACATCTAAATTGGAGGAAGGGTTTAGGAATTACAGCTCTTTAATATGTAGCCCCCTCTTTTTCAAGGGACCAAAAGTAATTGGACAATTGACTCAAACAATAGTGTGGGCTATTCCTTCATTATTTCTTCATCAATTAAGTAGGTAAAATCCAGATGTGGCATTCGCATTTGGAAGCTGCTGTGAACCCACAACATGTGGTCAAAGGAGCACTCAATGCAATGGGCATTCATGGCTTCCAATGGCACTAGGTCACTAGTGTTTATTGGCAATGCGACAGAAGCAGTCGGATGAATTCTGCAGTACATAGGGATATATTATCTGCCCAGATTCAGCCAAATTCAGCAAAGTTGACTGGACAACCCTTCATTTAACAGATGGACAATGACCCAAAACATACTGTAAAAGCAACCCAGGAGTTTTTTTTTTTTTAAGGGAAGGACGTGGCAGTCTGAAAAGGCAGAGTCAATCACCTGATCATAACCCAATTGAGCATGCATTTCACTTGCTAAAGACAAAACTTTAGATACAAAGACCCACAAACAAACAACAACTGAAGACAGCTGCAGTAAGTGCCTGGCAAAGCATCACAAAGGAGGAATTTCCATGCTTTCCAGACTTCAAAGTAGTCATTGCCTGCAAATGATTCTCAACAAAGTATTACAAATTAACATTTTATGTATGACTGTGTTAATTTGTCCAATTACATTTGAGCCCCTGAAATAAGGGACTGTGTATGTAAATTGTTGCAATTCCTAAACATTTCATACAATATTTTTGTTCAACACCTTGAATTATAGCTGAAAGTCAGCACTTCAATTGCATGTTGGTTGTTTCATTTCAAATTCATTGTGGTGGGGTATAGAGCCAAAATTGTGAAAATTGTGTCAGTGTCCAAATACTTCCGGACCTAACTGTATTTGCAATAAGACAAGTTAGACACACAGAAACAGAGGCTGTTGAGGGCCTTGCTCACACGAGTCTTCATTCTAAAGAGAGTAGGGTAAAGCGGCACAAGAGGTAAGGGTGGGATGTATTTCATAAATGGGGAAAAAGTAAGTTACTAGAATTGTTTAAAAAGAAGGGTTGGGTTTTTGGATGACAGAGTTGCAAGAGAGGAAGCAGAGTGGGTTACCAATACTTCATTAACATTGCTGTGATTAACTCTTATTCCTTTAGAAGTATCCCTTCAGAACTTAGACATATGAAGAGGAGAGAGGAACTTGGACAGTGCTCTGTTGCTCAATGCAATTCTCGATAGCCACAGACAACAGCATTGCAGGCACTGTTAAAAACATGCTGTGATCCGCACAGGTCATGGGGCATCCAAGGCTGACATGCCCGTGCAGAATTTCCGCTTGCCAATGGCTAGTGGGTGAGTGGAAATTTCGCAAGTTTTTTAAGATGTTAAAAAAAATAAGTGATATAAATATACTTACCTCTGCATATTCTTTTTTTTTTTTTTGCATGTTTTCCCAGACAAAAGGGCTGCTTCCCATACCCCCAATATAATATTGGAACTGTCTGAGCTATCCAAGACGATCCTTGGCCAAATGTTCACTTGCATTCATGAAATAGGAAGAGTGTACTATGTATTATGTCATATGTACATACTCACAAATTTTTAATGGAAAGCACGGAGAAACACGTGTATGTACAATGCCGCCTCCATGATTTCTGCATTTACCCGCAAGATTGAGTTAATTTAAAGGGATACTATTGGGAACTTTAGCTTAATAAAGCTGTTTTAGTGTATAGATCAGGGATAGACAACCTTCCACAGTACAGATATTGTGGACTACATCTCCCAAAATGCTTCCACAATGATGGCAAAGCATCAAGAGAGATGCAGTCCATGACATCTGGAGTGCTAAAGGTTGCCTACCCTGGTAAAGATAATGCCCCTGCAGTCTCACTGCTCAATTCTCTGTCATTTACTTTTTTTAGTTTTTGTTTATGCAGTCTTAACAACACCTCCCCTGGCTGTGACTAACATATACATGTGGCAAAATACAAAAGTATACGGTGAAAAGATAATCTGCATCAAAAGTATACGGTGAAAAGATAATCTGCAACAAAAGTATACGGTGAAAAGATAATCTGCAACAAAAGTATACGGTGAAAAGATAATCTGCAACAAAAGTATACGGTGAAAAGATAATCTGCAGCAAAAGTATACGGTGAAAAGATAATCTGCATCAAAAGTATACGGTAAAAAGATAATCTGCAACAAAAGTATACGGTGAAAAGATAATCTGCAACAAAAGTATACGGTGAAAAGATAATCTGCATCAAAAGTATACGGTGAAAAGATAATCTGCATAAACAAACATGTAATAAACTGTTGTCAAAAGACTATCATCACTCTCATTCCCTCCCTCGTTACATCTTCTTCCACGGACGGCCATCCCAGCAAACTTTTTTATTTCAGCTCATCCCAGCCTGTTAAACCAGCCGGAGCATCTTACTCAACCAGCGGGAAATACGAACAATCTCTCTGGAACTCCAGCTCGGATATGGACAAGTACCTCACACCGGTCCCTTTACACCCCTGTTTTAACCCCTTTCCCAAAGAGCTAGGAAGGCACTCTTTGGAGGTTATGTTACCTCCATCCTTCTGAACAGTCGCTCAATAGGGGATGGAGGAAGCCCCCCCTTTTCAGTCCGCTAGAGCCACCAGTAAAAGACCGCCACTTAGCCCTGACCGCCTGGAACTATTTTTGGGAAGGACTTTAACAGCAGTAGGTCCAAAAGTTAACTTAGTGGCGTTTGGACAATTCCCCACGTATCCAAGCACTATTTACACAGAATGGGCGCTCGGATCCTCTCTTTCAGGGGATATATGACTTATGGGGATACCATGTTGTTTTGGGGGTATTTGTGTGTAGCATCTTCTGTGTCCGGGAGATAATTAGTTTACCGCTTATCAGCTCAATTATCAATTAGCCTGGGTGGGCTTAGTACTGAATGAATAGAGACCCCATGCTGGGGTTCCTTGTATAAATATATGTACCTTTTGCCTGAATAAAACAGACCGATTTCCCCTTCATCAAGTTTTGGATGATGCTTGGGGATACAAGAGCTATATCACACTTTCATTTTGCGGGACTAGGGAGACTCTTCAGCGGATATACTCTGCCGGAGTATAGGGGATCCGTTACAGTTTACATTAGAAGTTCTTATCTTCTACTGTGTAAATTAGACTTTAATTCCTGTAGGCTCTATAAGGCTATTAACAGGAATTCTAAATCAAGCAGACTGCGTAATAAAGGAAGTTTAAACATTAGATGACTCTTTACAGGAAATGTTTAGGGAGGCTGTGAAGGTCAAATGCCAGGAGGTGTGACTAGGGCTGCATAAACAAATAGATTTAAGAACTAAATGGCAGAGAACTGAGCAGTTAGACTGCAGGGGTGATGAGAAGTATAATGTTACAAAGAGTGTTTGGGGTATATTGTTTTTGTACTTTTTGTTTTGTCCTGCACAAGTCTGGATTATATGCATTGTCATGTGAATTGTCTGCCTGCTGAGTCAGACACATTCTGATATTTTATCTCCTCCAATAAAAGAGTTGTTCAGTTGTTAGGCAAAAAATAGCATAACTGAAAGCATAGCTAACTTGGAGAATTCTTCCAATTCAGCTTTTCTGATCTTAAAATTGACTTTGTATTCACAACATTCTCCACTTAAGTGAATAACTGTGTACAGGTTTACCGTTAACGCAATACTACAAGCAGAGGCTCACCAATGTTTTTATTTTGTCTTCACAAAATAAACCAGGTTGGCTAATTATGTTTACTTGGTGAGTTAGTGACCACAAATCAATGATTATAAATAAAAAGTGAATCGCCATTTTATTACACTAAAGAGTCGTAAAGACATTCATTACATTTGTGATTGCTCCACCTACAAATAAGTTAAAGGGGCAGACGTCACTTTGAGCTACCTGTCTCGTTCAAAAGCTTTAGCTTTGAGAGAGTTGCCTCTCTCTGCATGCTGAATAAAGTAGGATAACATGTTTTTTTTTTCATATTTACCTGTTCTTCTTTATTATGCTTTCCAGACTACTCTAAAAGTAAGGGGGTAAATGATCTAACCAATCAGTGTCCTATCCCTAGGAATGCCTGACAGGTTTACATATGTGCAGCTGGAAGATATCTTCACTTTGCAATAACCTGACAGAAAAAGTGAGGGAGTCTGATCAGTGTAATCATGTAGAGCAAGCCCTGGTGTCTGGTTTCTCTCTCCTGCTTTTGTAAAATGATGCCCTGTTTCTGTCATTAGTGGACTTGTCTGAAACTAAAATGAGTAGGTAAGAGGTGGGTGGGGAATGAAGACGCTCCTCTAGCTCAGAGGTGTTCGACAATCCAATCTAACTAAGTTTCCAAACATTTTTTTTGTCGTGCGTAGTTTAACAGACATGCTTGCAATAATACGTCAAGATTATATGAGATAGTCAAGACTACGGTTACGTTTATAAACATTTATTACATACTTTTCAACGTTTTTCTTTCTTTATTTTAATGTGTATATTTGTTTAAAAGTGTTTGCTGGCTGGTTTAATGCACGTTCATTTAATTAACACTTTGGTCTGATAGACAGTATGTAGCCCATGTTTAACTAGATGCAAGTAAATAGTTACATCATCTATATCAAAAGCAGTACTGGCACACTGGTACAGCACAGTATACTGACGGCATTAGTAAGTCTTACCTGCAACATGGCGGCCAATAAATAAACGGCTATGAAGATAGGAGTCAGGGATGTGTGTCCACTCTTCATTAAATAGATGGTGTATAAAAAAATTAAATGCCCTGGAATCACCAAGGACAGGAGAACTTGTGCCGATTTATGGTTTACTCCTACAAGAGAAAAAAATATTCCTTTTTACACAGACATAGTTCGTTTTAGTTTATGAAACAATTCGGTTAATGAAATGCTGCTCAATCATTTTAATGAAACTACTCATTTACATTCTATATGCCTTTCTTCCTCATGTATGAAAGGATTCTGTACGGCTAGATATATACCATGACACAGGGATAACGTATAAGGATATTAAAAGAAAGAAGAAAAAAATATGCCTGATTGATTTGCGTTCAAACAAATGCCTTCCTTGCTAGCAAGCTTTAATCTTCTGAAATGTACTCGCTAAATCTGCATAATGAAACTGTAGCAAGGGAATCAATAACTTTGCCGTTTACTTTACACAGCACATATTCTCAAGTTACAGCCCATGCTGATAAAGCTATTCGGAAACACAGCTGGGTTAATAAGGCATTTTTACAGGTACATTGCTGTCGAAGCAGTGTTATATCCAGTTCAGGTGTTAGAGCTACTAAGCGTTATGCTATTTAAAGCTTAACTTCTACTTCTTGTGACCCAATTCAGAAGGCCTTAGCTGCCTGCAGTCTCCCCTATATACGGTGGAAGCATATTTAGTGCCCACAGCTCTCTTGTGATCAATCAAATCACATCAGCCGGCTTACTTACCCCACGCTAGATCCAGCTGATGATGCCTATTATTAACGCAGGGACACCACAGGTGCTCAGCTCTCCCATGGTGACTCTGTACGCATCAGCCTGGTCCTCTTAATTGAAAAGGTTTCTTCTCTAGCCCAGATCACTTACAGGTTATATGTGATACAATTGACAGAACCAAGTCCTATGAATGTAATAATCTCTAAATCTACTGCCTTGTAGCAAGAAACAAAACACAACTTAAAGGGACACTCCAAGATGAGGCTTACTCCCTTGTGGATATAAATGCATTGAAAGAACCACACACACAAAAAAAAAAAATTCAGCACCACTGAATATCCACCTTTCCTCACCCTCTCATTGTGTGCTGTCCATAACCCACACTGTTGCACGGCATAAGATTTATAGGATATAAACCACATCCACAGCAGTCTGATGCTACATATCTGAAAACTAATGGCAGCTAGGATTCCCTTAGCTTGCTGTGTATAAATATACATGTTATTTCATGAATGAAACAACCCACAGCCAGAAATGACCTTGGCTGCTGTACTAGCAACCCCCCCATCCCCAAATAAAAGCTATGAAAGAAGTCGTCTGTAAGCTGTGTGGTATCACAGATATGGGAGAGGCTATACCTGCAGCTGTAATGAATAGGATACAGTGAAACAGACAGAGGAAGCTACTTGCACCATAACCTGTGCAAAAACAGAAGTTGTTATGGTGGTTGAAATGCTCCATTAACTACTTAAAGGGACACTCCAGGCACCCAGACCACTTCTGCTCATTGGAGTGGTCTGGGTGCCAACTCCCACTACTCCTAACCCTGCGAGTGTAATTATTGCAGTTTTTTTTATAAACTGCAATAATTACCTTGCAGGGTTAACTCCACCTCTAGTGGCAGTCTATTAGACAGCCACTAGAGGGAACTTCCTGCTCTATAACACAGGAAACCTGCGCTAGAGCGTCGCTGGACGTCCTCACGCTGTGTGAGGACCTCCAGCTTCGCTCAAATCCCCATAGGAAAGCATTGAAATTCGTTTTCAATGCTTTCCTATGGGGAGACGTAATGCGCATGCGCGGCATTGCCACGCATGCGCATTAGGTCTCCTCGGCCGGTGGGCGGGATCAGTCTCGTCCACTGGCCGACGGAAGAATGGGGAGGAGCGTCGCAGAGGAGGAGACAGCGACGAGGGACATCGCCGCTGCCTCAGGTAAGTGACTGAAGGGGTTTTCACCCCTTCAGTAACCGGGGATTGGTGGGTGGGAGGGAGAGGGACCCTCCAGTGCCAGGAAAACGGATCGTTTTCCTGGCACTGGAGTTTCCCTTTAACCATGATGTAATAAATACGCAAATGCAGTAAGTGAATACACATAATAAGTAAGGGAATCCCTATTTATTATTACAATCCTGACATGAAAGGGTTAATTCAGCTTAAAACTAAGTCTTCAGCAAAATGTGAATCTATTCACAGCAAGTACACATACAACTTTCACAGTGGGGAAAGTATGCAGGAAATGGCAGCTTACCTGATCCATAAAAAGTCCTGCATGGATGGTAACATCCTTTGGCCTCTTCTGGCAATTCGCCGGGCATACTGTGCAAATGGAGGTAGGTAGAAATTCTGCTGGCCTGAATGGCTACCAAGTTACCGCCAATGCCTAATGAAATGTCAAAAACATATAGAAACATTAGAACCCAAAATGTATGGATAAACTAATTAAATCATTACACTGGCAGCTGTTAAGTGTTATGTATCCTATTTAGCCTTGTGCAGTGGCAAACGCTAATGAATGTGCTGAAACATTAAGTCATACATTAAAAAAGTTGTTTTTTTTTTAATCCTGCTAGCTAGAAGAGTATCTAGGTTAGTTGAATAATTCCAGGACCATGACTGATGATTTAAAACCTCAGGCTATGTTTAAAGGTCACAGGTTAGACTCACAAACATTTATTTAATGGAATCACATGACTAGGGGCAAAATAATTCATTCATGCAATTTTATGCAATTCCCCACTCTACCGTCACAGGGAAACCTCATATTGTAACCAAAAATCATGATATATTTGAGCTTCCACACAACCTGGTCTGAATTAAAGAAGCATTCAAATAAATAAATAAATATAATAAAAATTAAAGGGACATTCCATTGACAAAATAAAAATCAATTAAAAAAACAAAACACAATTTAGGTGTATATTTAAAAACAGCTTGCAAAAGCTGCAGTTCTCTTGCCTGCAGCCTTTGTAAACTCTTCCCTTCTCTTCCATGCCCAGACTTTCTGTGACTGTCCAATCACAGACTTTCCAATGCAGCTCAATGAGAAGTCTTTAGGAGGCAGGTGCTCGGGGCGATTGCTGCCTCTTGAGTTTAGCTCTATTGAGCTAAACAACCAGGAAGTAACAGGACTGGTTGTCTGATTGACAGCCAGGGATGTGTAACAAGATTAATTTATAAAAGAACCAATTTATATTGAAATCTATACTTTTTATAAAATGAAAACAAGTACACACAGTTCACAAGTGATATAGGGGTCTGGAGTCTCCTTTTAAATCCTTAAGGACACATGACGGAACTATTCCAGAAGTTGTGTCCTTAAGGGGTTAAAGGGTGTAACATTAAAGCAACCCATGCATTAACCATGATAATGAATGCATATGTAAGTAATACATGATTATGATAGATAGAGTAAACAGAACTGTGTTGCATTTGATGTGGGTTTGTGAATTGATATGTGCAATTGGCAACGTATGTCTGCGTGACCGGCGCCGTGAACGGTCAGGTATTCAAAGCGAGTTACCAATTTTGGGCCACAGTAGCCAAACCATAAGAATCTTTAGTTATCTACACTGCCGGGCCCAAAAAAAAAAAAAAAAAAGGTCACACTCTAATATTTAGTTGAACTGCCTTTAGCTTTAATTACACAACACGCATTCGCTTTGGCATTGTTTCGATAAGCTTCTGCAATGTCACAAGATTTATTTCTGTCCAGTGTTGCATTTATTTTTCACCAAGATCTTGTATTGATGATGGGAGAGTTGGACCACTGCGCAAAGCCTTCTCTAGCACATCACAAACATTCTCAATGGTGTTAAGGTCTGGACTCTGTTTGATACATGCCAATTATTTGACCCTTCTCAAACAGACTAACATCTTTCCCACGATCACGGGATGTGTCTTTCGACATGGTTGTTTAAGAAATAAGAAATGAGAAGCTACTCATTGAATCAGTTGGGGTTAAATAACTTGTTGCCACCTGAAAGATAATCGCCCATGCAGTAACTATCCAGTAGGAGGCTCTTACCCATTTGCTTAGTTAAATCCAGGAGGCAATTCTTTTTTTTTGGCCCTGCAGTATATGTATTCATTCAGCTACTTTGTCCTAAAATGTGAAATTCCCTTTAAATTCACAATAATTTGCACTTTAGTTAATAACCCTTCGGGGAAGATTACTGCATATGTGATGTGTCAACGTGCATATGTTTATACATAGAATGTGTCTGAGGATATCGGACTGCATTTTTATGTGAAATGTGTATAGCTTACAGATATATTCATCACTATGCAGTGGATTCATACAGTTATGTAGAAGTCTAGGTGTGTCTACAACAATACAAAACAACTCATATTTTAATTTTAATCACTTCTGGCAGGTGGATGACTAGGCATCCTATACTGGGTCAAACAGTATCATGGGGAAAAGAGTGTAATTTAGTAATCTTGCTTAAACTAACTACTTCCATGGCCTCTTAACAATGGCTTACTGTAGTGGATGACAGCAGCTTTGCAGCATATATATATGACATATGGGAACAGCTTTGTACAATGTATAGGCATCAAACCAGTAGAAGACACATCAAGGTTTTTTTTTTTTATCAATAATAAAATATAACATTAGTAACAGTGTGATGTAATTCCAGTAAAATACAAGTTTAGCAGGCTAAGATTGCCACAAGGCATATGTATGTATATGTGTTTGTAGTATCAGTTAGTTAATAACACGTAGCTAAGATACTGTCATCACTGTACTGACCAGGTGCAGGAATGTAAGAACTGGAATTACGCGTCCCTCTCCTTTGTATCAGATGAGCCACGTGGTTAGACCGGATGGATGAGTTTAGACTCTATTCATTAAATAGGTTAAGGGTATGTGTGGGTGTAGTTAATTGTGGGAGGAGCTACAGTGCTATATAAGGAATGTACTCTATGTATTCAGGACTCAGACTTTGCTGTATTTTGGTGACGCTAGTCCCTCTGAGTCCCGATCGGTGATCCAATAAAGAATCTCTTCCTTCCTGAAGAAACCTGTGTCCATCTCTCTGTGCTTGGCTTCCGTCAGTTTCTCCGGTATCATTTGGTGCATTGGCCGGGAAGCTCATCGTTCAACGGTAGCTGAGAGGCAGAGGCGTGAGACGGTCTATCTTTGCCCACGTTCTCTACGGCTGCACCCCTGAACTTCTGCGTGGACCTCCCTTCGTCTCGGCGCCACTGGTCTGTTGTCCAGGAGATCATCGGCCTCTACGTGAGAAGTGCTGGGGTGTCCCCGTCGATGAGTGTGAACTCAGGTTCAGGAACGAGGAGGTAAGATAACTGCTGTTTTAGACGGCAGGACCCGCTAGGGGTATACCGATTGTGCGGTAGGCCCAAAGGGGTTTTTGAATCTGTATCTGCCCCCTCTGTCGGAGGGAAGGAGCGAAGGCGCACCGCTCGATCGAACGCTCTTTAGTCAGACCGTTTGATTTGGTTAGTCAGGCGGGGTCCTGGTGTAAGATAGCCCTAGCCGGACACCGGTGTCTTGTCTAGACTAGCGTTCTAGGGTGTATATTACGTTCGCTAGGTCGGAGGGACCGGGAGACTAAGCGGCGCCTGTGTAAATTCGGTTCGCTAGTTCTCATCCTATCTGGGCTAAGTGGGAAGGCGTGTAAATTTGGAACCCACTAGACTTTTGATAGTACGACTAAGAGGCGCCTGTGTAAATTCGGTTCTCTAGCTCGTTGTATAGTGCGACTAAGAGGCGTCTGTGTAAATTCGGTTCTCTAGCTCGCTATATATGTGGTGATTGGGCAGTGTGGCTAACCAAAACGGGTGTATATAGTTTTAGGTAGTCCATTCAAGGTACTGGCCAATAGTTTAGTTGGGAATTGTAAATGTGTTAACGATTGTTTTAGTAAAGTGTATATCTTGTTAGATAGCGCGAGCTCAGCCGTCTAGCGAGAGTGTTAATAGTGTGTTGCTGTATTATAGTGCACGGTACCATAACCCTGTATATTTACTGACATTATATAATAAGTACTAATCATTGTCGTCCATTGCATGTTTAACACCATAACCACTAATAATTGTATTGTGACCTTAACTTGTGCTTTGACCTATGCTAACCGTACTGTAACCGCTATTTGTAAAAGACGATGTTACTGGGGTGTGTTATAGACGGGTAATTCGTATATAGAGAATTATAGCGTGGGTGACTGTGTAGTTACGCCAAAGGGCATAATATTGATTATATAGTGACTGGTGTAGCAGCTGTGTGTGTACGGGAATTCCCTGAGTGTTTATTGTTATTGTGTACGTTTCACTTGGTAACCGTACCACGTGGTGCTGTTGCCAGAGGAAACGGGTGTGACTGTTGAATAGTACGCGTGTATAGTAATCGTTGTCGACGACGTTCCACTGTTAAATATGGGTGCGTCGCAGTCAACGATTCCGGATCCCTTAGGATGTATGGTTAAGAATTTTAAAAAGGGATTCAAAGTTTGTGATTTTGGGGTTAAGATGTCCCCTGTACGTTTGGTCACTTTGTGCACTAGGGAGTGGCCTACTTTGGTTGCGGCATGGCCGCCACGTGGCAGTTTGGATCCAACTCTGGTACAGCGCTTACACGTGGCTGTATCAGGTAGGCCTGAACTTTACGGCCAGTTTCCTTATATTGATTGTTGGAGACAGGCCGTAAATGACTCGCCAAAATGGCTCCGGACATGCCACGAGGAACAGTGTCGCCTCATGGTAGCTAGGACTTGTTCGTCCACTAGGGCTGGTGTTAGGCCCATTTTGGACACGCCCCCTGAGTCCGAGATCCCTTTGCCGCCCCCTTACTTTCCGGTAAGAGGAAGTGACGCAAATACAGGAAGTCCTGTAACCCTTCCCTCATTACCCTCATCCACTTCCGCTTCCTCCTCCAGTACAGGATCCACCCCCCCTCGTACTAAATCTCCCCTTCCGGAACCAGAACCCACCCCCATTAGAAACGAATATCCTGATTTGGCGCCACTTCAGACTTCCGGTCAAGCTTCATCTAGCTCGGCCCGAAGTGTTCTATTTACCACCTTTTCCCAAAACCAACCTCCCACATCCCCATACCCTATCTCTCCCCGACCGGAACCCATGACTGACGCCCCTCCACGTAGCCCCATACAGACCCGACAGTTGACCGGTGCCCAACAATTGAGACACTATCAGATGCCTCTTCGTCTGAATCCCGGGTCAGCCTATATTAATGCCGCAGGTCAAATGGCACAAGCTGACCCTGTCTTCGTATATGTTCCCTTCACTACAACCGATCTTTTAAACTGGAAGACCCACAATTCCTCGTATACTGAGAAACCACAAGCCATGACTGATCTGTTCACCTCAATAGTACAGACACATAATCCGACATGGGCTGATTGCCAGCAGTTATTAATGACTTTATTTAACAATGAGGAAAGGACAAGAATAAATCAAGCAGCCATTAAAGCATTAGAGGATAGAGCCCGTGCTTTGAACCAAGCTAATCCAGCAGCATGGGCCGCAACACATTATCCCAACACTGATCCCGATTGGAACGTAAATGGTGCTGATATGGTTCAACTCAGAGCCTATAGAGACGCTATAATTGCTGGCATGAAAGCCGGAGGAAAGAAAGCCATTAACATGTCGAAGACAGTTGAGGTGATCCAGAAAAGCGATGAAGCGCCCAGTGTCTTTTATGACCGATTATTGGAGGCGTACCGCTTGTACACCCCCTTTAATCCGGAAGACGCAGACAATTCCCGAATGGTTAACTCCGCCTTTGTCAGCCAAGCTTACGGAGATATTAAGCGCAAGCTACAAAAGTTAGAAGGGTTTGCAGGTATGTCAATCTCCCAACTAATGGAGGTAGCTAATAAGGTCTATATGAATAGGGAAACAGAAAGCAAGAAAGAGGAGGAGCGCAAGATGCGTAAAAAGGCTGATATGCTAGCGGTAGCGATCGCAGGCGTAGATAAACGGGGCCCAGATAGAGGCAATAATAGATGGAGTAGGGAGCCTTTGAGTAGGGATCAGTGTGCGTATTGCAAGGAAGAAGGGCATTGGAGGAACGAATGTCCGCAAAGAGAGCAGTACGAGAGAGACCAACCCAGGGCAGGCTACGGAAACTTTAGAGGCAGAGCGAGAGGTAGAGGAGGCCCCGGAGGGAGTAATGGGTATAGAGGGAGTAATGGGAACAGAGGAAGTGTTAGGGAAGATAGGTATATTCCAGCAGCGCAAAGGTCCCGCGATAGAGAAGGTAGGGACTTCGTAGGATTGGCTGACACGGTCATGGAGGACTATTGATACCGACCGGGCTCCATCCCCCTTGGTCGAGCGGAGCCTATGGTCGATGTATCAATAGGGGGGAAAAGGAGTGCGTTCATGATCGACACTGGTGCTGAACATTCAGTGGTGACTAATCTAGTTGCTCCTCCATCTGGAAGGACTATTACTGTGATAGGAGCAACTGGAAGAAGTGCTGAAAGACCGGTTCTTAAAAGTCGACTCTGTACATTGGGAGGCCACGTAGTAAAACACCAATTCCTTTATATGCCTGAATGTCCAGTCCAATTGCTGGGACGTGATATGCTATCCAAATTACAAGCGCAGATTACGTTCCTACCAGATGGAACAACATCTTTAAAGTTTAATGGACCTTCAGGTATTATGACTTTATCCGTACCAAAGGAAGAAGAGTGGCGACTTTATACAGCGTTGACTAGCCAAAACCCTAGGAGTGATGAGACATTGTTTAACATACCAGGAGTTTGGGCAGAGAACAACCCACCAGGACTGGCCCGCAATATTCCACCAATAAAAATTGAACTGAAACATGGGGTTTATCCAGTGAGCCTAAGACAATATCACATTCCGCAGAAGGCTAAGAAGAACATCCAATCCTATCTGGATAAGTTCATACGGTATGGTATCCTAAAATTCTGTACTTCCCCCTGGAACACCCCATTGCTGCCTGTTCAAAAGCCCGGCACAGATGAGTATCGACCTGTGCAGGACTTAAGAGCAGTCAATGATGCGGTTGTTAGCATACATCCAGTTGTACCCAATCCATATAACCTGCTTGCTTTAATTCCGGGCGGGGCTACTTACTTCACAGTCTTAGATCTCAAAGATGCCTTCTTTTGCCTCCGAATTGCCGCAGAAAGTCAATGTATTTTCGCTTTCCAATGGGAGAACGCTGTAACGGGCTCAAAACGCCAAATGACTTGGACAAGACTGCCCCAAGGGTTTAAAAATTCACCTACCCTATTTGGTTCAGCCCTAAGTCAAGATCTATTGGATTTCGAGTCCATCCCAGGAGAGTGTGTATTGTTACAATATGTAGATGACTTGTTGATAGCAGCAGTTACAAAAGAAATCTGTCAGCAAGCAACGCACGATCTACTACACATTCTCTGGAAGGCAGGATACAAGGTGTCTAGAAAGAAGGCTCAGTTGTGTTTGCCAACTGTCAAGTATCTAGGATTCCATATCTCTGAAGGTCAAAGAATTACGGGGCCAGAGAGAAAAGAAGCTGTCTGCCAAATACCAATACCCAAGAATAGAAGACAAGTGCGAGAATTCTTGGGGGCAGCAGGCTTCTGTAGGATATGGATTCCCAGTTATGCGATACTAGCAAAACCTCTGTACGCAGCTATCAAAGGTACAGAGCACGACCCCTTCTTATGGACCCAAGAACAGCAAACGGCATTTGAAGATGTGAAGAAGGCTTTGATGAGTGCCCCAGCATTAGGTCTACCTGATCACACACGACCATTCTACTTATATGTACACGAGCAAAGAAGAATGGCTGTGGGAGTATTGACACAGTACTTGGGATCATGGCAAAGACCTGTTGCCTACATGTCTAAGCAACTGGATGCAGTGGCCAGCGGACTTCCACCTTGTCTAAGAGCCGTAGCTGCAGCCGCCCTGCTAGTAGCTGAAGCCGATAAACTCACTCTGGGTCAAGAACTTTATGTACGAGTCCCACATGCAGTACAGACGTTGTTGGATTACAAAGGAAATCATTGGTTTAGTAACAGCCGTATGACCAAGTATCAAGCAATGTTGTGTGAAAACCCAAGAGTGCATTTAGAGACTGTAAACACCTTAAATCCAGCTACCCTTTTGCCACAACCTACTGAAAGTCAACATGATTGTTTGGAAGTAATGGATGAAGTATTCTCAAGTAGACCAGATCTTCGTGATTTTCCCATCCAGAACCCCGATGTTCAATATTACACCGACGGCAGTAGTTATGTGAAAGAAGGGATCCGCTATGCAGGATATGCAGTGACAACAATAGACACGGTGATAGAAGCTCGGCCACTGGCGAAAGGAACATCAGCACAAAAGGCAGAATTAATAGCACTAACACGAGCGTTACAATTGGCTGAAGGTTTAAGAGTAAATATCTATACGGACTCTAAGTATGCGTTTTTAACCACTCATGCCCACGGAGCTTTGTATAAAGAAAGAGGACTACTGAATTCAGAAGGCAAAGAAATCAAGTACGCAGCCGAAATCCTACAACTATTGGAAGCAGTGTGGGAGACGAAAGAAGTCGGTATCATACATTGTCGAGCGCATCTGAGAGGAGATGGTGATGTAACCAAGGGAAATCGGATGGCAGATAGTGCAGCTAAGCGTGCTGCTGAATCAGGAAGACAGGAGTATGTAGGGCATATAGCTGCTCTTATACCAACTACACTGTCCCAATGGACTCCAGTTTATACAGCTCAAGAAGAGGAGTGGTTAAAGACTGAACCGGGAAAGTATCTGGAGAACAAGTGGTATCAGCTAGAAGATGGAAGAATAGTTATACCAGCATCGCTAGCGGTAGAAATTGTCCAAAATTATCACAACGGGACACATTCTGGGAGAGACAGTACTGAAGAATCTCTTAGAAAACATTTCTACATACCAAGATTGTCCAACTTGACTCAGGCCATTGTACGCAGATGTGTAACGTGTGCTAAGAATAATGCAAGACAAGGACCAGTAAAGCCACCAGGAGTTCAGTTTATGGGGGGACTCCCCATGTCCGATCTACAAATAGACTTTACAGTGATGCCTAAGTCGGGTGGACATCGTTACCTGCTGGTAATTGTGTGCACCTATTCAGGCTGGGTAGAAGCATGTCCTACTCGTACAGAGAAAGCAGGAGAAGTTGTGAGATTCCTGCTACGAGAAATAATACCCCGATATGGACTACCCTGTTCTATAGGATCGGACAATGGTCCAGCTTTTGTTCACCAGTGCCTACAACAACTGACTCATATGCTTGGTATAAAGTGGAGGCTTCATACTGCATATAGACCCCAGAGTTCTGGTAAGGTAGAGAGAATGAATAGAACTATAAAGAACCAGTTGGCTAAAATGTGTCAGGAAACCCAACTTAAGTGGAACGTTCTCTTACCTATAGCCTTATTGCGAATCCGCAGTACCCCTACCAGAAGGATGGGCCTCTCTCCTTTTGAAATCATGTATGGGCGACCACCTCCCGTACTTGGTAACTTAAGGGGGGACTTGAGTCAGTTGGGAGAAGGAATTACTCGGCAGCAGGTTGTAGAGTTGGGTAAGACTATGGAGGAGGTACAGAAATGGGTACAAGATAGATTACCTGTGAATATTTATCCCCCTGTTCATAGTTATCATCCAGGAGATCAAGTGTGGATTAAAGAGTGGAATAATGTACCGTTAGGGCCCAAGTGGAGAGGTCCTTATGTTGTTCTTTTGTCTACCCCTACAGCGATAAAAGTAGCAGAAGTGACTCCGTGGATACATCACTCCAGGGTTAAACCAGCAGCAGTCGATTCTTGGCAAGTTACAGCAGATCCAGAGAATCCCTGCAAGATCCGGTTAAAACGCACTACTCAGTCGGAGTAACGAGGAATTATTGTGGATTACAAATTTTATTGTTACAGGTGTGAGTGAGAAGGCCATAATAAAGCCTGTCCGCTTACCATCACATAGTGTATAAGCCAGGAAAGTCTCGAAGGGACACCTGTGAAGATGAGCAGAACTCCATTCCCTGCAGCCCCTCACATCCTGGAAGCTGAGGCGCCATCGCACGGACGAAGACTGAGGATGACGGCGAAAGATGTGCTTTTGATAGTGTTTATTTATATGTGTTTTTATATTCAGGAAGGTAGAGGTACCGACACTCCTAGCTGTGAGGTATGCATTAAGACTACGAGAACAGGTAACCATATTTCCCAAACCCTAATTTGGCATTCACAATACGAATGTAAAGGAGATGTATCGAGATGTAGATACTTAAATATAGATTATAGTGTGTGCCATTTAGGAGTAGGAGAACCTAAGTGCTTCAGTCCGGAGTGTCAGCCTCGTACAATTTGGTTGACTCTCAGGAATGGAGATCCTCAGGGGACCCTAATTAATAAAACGGTGTTAGAATCCGTACATTCTTCGGGTGTTCTGCTATTTGATGCGTGTAAAGCGATATCGAGTGGTAGAAAGCCGTGGAATGTATGTGGGGATCTTAGATGGGAGAGGACGTATGGGTCTAACGATAAATATATTTGTCTCAGTAGCAAAAATAAATATGTAAGTCCTAGATGCCCAAATAGAGATTATAACTTTTGCCCATATTGGTCTTGTGTGGGGTGGGCAACTTGGGGACAGACAGTAGACAAAGACATGATAGTGACTAAGTTGCCGACTAGCCCTTATTGTAAGTCTATGGAATGCAACCCAGTCCATATACTCATTAATAACCCCGACAAGTTCTTAGATAAGTATGGAAATTTATTTGGGTTTCAAATATACGGGACGGGTTTAGATCCTGGGACATTATTGTTTATAGGAATAGAGACTGATACGGTATCCTCCCAGACTCATCAAGTATACCATTCCTTTTACGAAGAGATGAGTATAGATAATAAGATCCCCCATAATGCTAAAAACCTGTTCATCGATTTAGCTGAAAGTATTGCCGGTAGTCTTAATGTTACCAACTGCTATGTGTGTGGAGGTACTAACATGGGAGACCAATGGCCTTGGGAAGCAAAGGAGGTAATGTCCGGTTCTGAGGCAGTTGACCAATTAATATCTACACAAGCCGATTATCATATGAGTGTTAGAGGTAAATCTGAGTGGAGATTAAAGACCTCCATCATAGGTTATGTTTGCATAGCAAGGAAAGGAATAATGTATAATACTTCTGTAGGAGAATTAACTTGTCTAGGGCAAAAAGCTTATGATGATGATACAAAGAATACAACTTGGTGGTCGGCTTCAAATGTCTCAGAACCATCTAACCCGTTTGCTAGATATGCCAATTTAAAGGATGTGTGGTTTGATCTATCCATCACATCTACTTGGAGAGCCCCAGCAAATTTGTACTGGATCTGTGGTAAGAAAGCCTATTCGGAGCTGCCACAGGACTGGGAAGGGGCATGTGTGTTGGGTATGCTCAAACCATCCTTCTTCTTGTTACCGATTGAAACAGGTGAGACTTTAGGTGTTAAAGTGTATGATGTGAATCATAGGAAGAAAAGGGGACCCATAGAGATAGGCGCCTGGGAAGATGATGAATGGCCTCCCCAGCGTATTATAGATTACTATGGGCCAGCCACGTGGGCTGAGGATGGTACCTTTGGTTATAGAACCCCTATTTATATGCTCAACCGTATTATAAGATTACAGGCGGTGGTTGAGATTATCACAAATGAGACATCACAAGCGCTCAATCTTCTAGCGAAGCATAACACCAGGATGAGGACAGCAGTCTACCAAAATAGATTAGCCTTGGATTACCTTTTGGCAGTAGAGGGAGGTGTATGTGGGAAGTTTAACCTAAGTAATTGCTGTCTTCAAATAGATGACGAAGGGCAAGCAATAGCTGAGCTTACTAGCCATATGGTTAAACTAGCGCATGTGCCTACTCAGGTATGGAAAGGGTACAATCCAAGTAGTTGGTTTGGTAGCTGGTATGAGTGGTTTGGAGGGCTTAAGGCAGTGGTAGGTGGAGTCCTACTGATTTTACTGTTGTGTCTACTCCTACCGTGTCTTATACCCTTAGTAGTTAGGTCTGTGCAAAGCCTGATAGGAAGTATAGCAGAGAGGAAGGCTGCTGCACAGATAATGGCGATATATAAGTATAAGGCTCTAGATCAGGGAGAACCAATGCAAGAAGATGAATGTTGAAGATTCACATCATAAGATAAGTCTGGTCTGGTTCATGGTAACCTGAGGTATATGCAAACCAAGGTTAAGTGATGCCTCAAGTAATTGTGAAATATCAGAGGCATCAAAGGGGGGAATGTGATGTAATTCCAGTAAAATACAAGTTTAGCAGGCTAAGATTGCCACAAGGCATATGTATGTATATGTGTTTGTAGTATCAGTTAGTTAATAACACGTAGCTAAGATACTGTCATCACTGTACTGACCAGGTGCAGGAATGTAAGAACTGGAATTACGCGTCCCTCTCCTTTGTATCAGATGAGCCACGTGGTTAGACCGGATGGATGAGTTTAGACTCTATTCATTAAATAGGTTAAGGGTATGTGTGGGTGTAGTTAATTGTGGGAGGAGCTACAGTGCTATATAAGGAATGTACTCTATGTATTCAGGACTCAGACTTTGCTGTATTTTGGTGACGCTAGTCCCTCTGAGTCCCGATCGGTGATCCAATAAAGAATCTCTTCCTTCCTGAAGAAACCTGTGTCCATCTCTCTGTGCTTGGCTTCCGTCAGTTTCTCCGGTATCAACAGGAAGAAAGACCTAAAAAGTCTTGGTGTCTAGCTTAAGAACACTAGTGAGCAATAAATAACAGCAAGGCACATGTCATCCCTTTAACGCCAGCCCTGATTCCTGCCCTCCAATTTGTAAGGAGCTGGGAAGAACATGTGCCCACTGTCGCCACAGGCCCCTTCTAATAGACGGTAGGCACCACAGACAATAAGAACGTAAGTAAAAGACAAAAAAAGTAAAAGTGGGGATGAGGGGTGGTAAAGTGCTGTGAGTATCTGAACATGGGGGTGGGATGGAGGAGGAAGCCAATTCGGGCAAAAGAGGCCCGAAAACATCCACAGGCTACCCATCTTACCAGAGATCGAGGCAGGGGAATATCCCCCGCAGGGATCCTTAAAGTCCCCCCAGTAGGGGACACGAGATGGAACCAGTGACGTCATAAGGCGTGAAGAGTGTAGGCGTGGTTAAGGTGGGGGACTGAACCCACCCCGCCCATCACTCAGTCGCCCACATCACTGGACATCCATGGGCCCCACCATACCCTCTCAAATGTCTTCATAGTGTCCCTCACTTGGACCGTTAGCTTGTCCATGAGACAAGTGTCCTTGATTTGTTGGACCACTGCTTCCACTGAAGGAGTCTCTCTCTGAAGCCAGACTTGTGCTAACACCCTCATTGAATCCAAATGTAATTTGTGCAAAGGTTTTTACTCCGTTTTTATCCACTCATCCAAGGGTCTAGCAAATAAAAATACCCACGGGTCTAACTTAACATCTTTACCTAGAACATCCCTCAATAATTCTCTGATCTTTGTCCAAAACCTTTGCACGTCTGGACATTCCCCCCACATGTGGATATAAGTTCCCCTCTGTCCGCACCCTCTCCAACACAAGTCTATGGGGATCTTATTCATTATACACAATTTAACAGGGGTGGTGTACTATCTAAACATGGTCTTATAGGACTGCTCCTGCAGAGTGATGCATATAGACAAAGTCGAGTTTGCTTCCCAAATTTCATGCCACCCAACCCCCTCTAAAGATTTGCCTAGATCAGCTTCCCACTGGTCGATATATGTTAACTACCCCCATTCTGAAGTATTGGTGCTAAGGTGGGCGTAAAAAGCTGTAATCATGCCCCTCGGTAATTGCTCCCTAATACACATTTTTTTAAAGAAAGTTAGCTGTTGCACAGCCACCTTTAAACCACGACTGCAGGTGGGGTGACAATTCCTTGCAAAATGTTTTAACTCCTGTAGAAGCCATCGGGCCTGGAGTTTTGTTACTTTTCAGAGAAGATATGGCCAGATCAATTTCTTCAAGAGAGATCCGGTTCCTCAGGGTGTCTGAATCCGCCCCTGCCAAAGTTGGGAAGTCCAACTGGCTTAGGAAAGCCCGGATACCATTGGCTTTCATCCTTTTATTAACAGAATCAGGGTTAGTGTAGTTATACAACTTTGCAAAGTACTCCGTAAAAACCTTAGCTATATCGCCAGGAGTCGTGGGATAAGCCCCCGAAAAGTCCTTGATTTTCATGATGTGTGTTTTTAGTTGTCTCGGGAGAAGAGATCTATTAACAATGTGTCCATTTTATTTGATTTCTCGTAATAGGTTCTCCTGGACCAAACTATGGCCCGTGCCGTGTTTTCCAGTAGTGTGTCCCTAATTGTCCCTAATTGACAACCGCAATGTGGGCAGTCCCTCCCCGTCCCCTGCCTCCCCCCCCCCCCCCCGGCAAGGGTAGGCAGGGAAAGGTATAGGACATCCACTCTCAACGTCTTTGCAACGTGGCCGGTGTCAGATCTTGGAACAGTGTGATCGCAGAGTCCTTGTGCCTTATCGGGCCCTCTCTGCCCCGCTGTAAGAGTGCCTCTTTAGTTTGATAAAATTGGATCACGTCCCTGGGCATCTTATTATCTGCTTGTCTAGCGCGATGTGCCCAGTGGGCGTACTCAATATGCCACATGTGGTCTGGCACCTCAGGAAGCAACGGTTTGCAGATGGTGTTCACCAAATCAATTAAGGAGCCTTCCCCCGCAGGCGGAGGTTATTACGCCTGGACCAGTTCGCTAGGTCCTCCAAGGCAGTTTCACCTGCCGGCAATCTGAACGTGAGGCAATTTATCTGGGCAGTGGCTTCATTGTGGGCCACAGCTTTGGACTCCACTCCAGTAACGCCATTCTCGTGCCCAAGGCCTGAATCTCCGCCTTGACTTCGGCAGTGTTTCGAGCTATCTCCACTGCAAGGTAGGTGTGCACCTCCGAGAGCTTCAGTAGGGATTTGTGAGGTATCAGTCGCCAGTGTGCCTGACGTAGCAGTGCTTTCTTGGATTTCTGGTCGCAGGGCTCAGGAGGCCGCAAACAGGTCTGAGACCATTGTGCTCTGCTCCGGCTGCTTCCTGGACTGTTTTGGGGCCTGTTTATCCATGGTGCTATCCTCAGGTTAGGTAATCTTTAACCCCTTAAGGACCAAACTTCTGGAATAAAAGGGAATCATGACATGCCACACATGTCATGTGTCCTTAAGGGGTTAAAGCCGTGTAATATCGCTTAAGTTTGCTGTTGGCCTTATGGTCCTTGCAAAGCTTCACTTGGATGCGTCCAGCTCACTCCGACAGCAGACTACACCCCCCTAGTTCTCCTTTTATTTCCTTTTTAAAGATAATAAATAAAAAAGGGATATCTTGCAGCCCTATTAAATTGCCTCCCATCTCTGGCATTGATAACCGATTAAAACATCCCTGGTCATGCGTGTAGGACTGAATCATAGCAATATTAGGAGATGGTTAAGTGTCCTGCCGCTGTGCCAATTTTCTAAAAACAGGTGGGTGTAAGTGGTATACGCACACTGCTTCTAAAACCAATTGTCACTGGATTGGCATAGACATTTTACACACTTCCTGGTTACTGCAGATTGAAAGAAATGCTGAACTTAAAGGAGAGTTAAATTAATTGTTGCATTTTTTGTGAATTGCATTTATATTGTACAGCGCTATGGAATTTGCTGGCGCTATATAAATAATAATAATAAAGCATTATAAAAATTCAACTGCCATCTTTTGAGGTCTGAAAAGTGGGTATTATTTTTTTTCTCACATGCAATCTAATTATATACAGTGTTTCCCAGAATAAAAGACATCCCCCGAAAATAAGCCCCAGCTTATTTTTGGGATATGCTCCTAATATAAGACCTACCCTGAAAATAAGCCCTAGTCGTTCGCTAATCTGTGTTCGGGGAAATTTCGCCAAACATAGATAGGCAAGATTCCATTTGCCACTGAACTAAACTATGTTCGGGGAAGTTTCCCCAAACATAGATTTGCAGGATTTTATGCCCTATTGAATTGGTCTATGTTCGGGAGAAATAAGACCTCCCCCGAAAATAAGCCCTAGTGCGTTTTTAGGGGGGGAATTTAATATAAGACCCGGTCTTATTTTCGGGGAAACACATTAGTATAAAGCAACTAGCATGTGCGCAAAAAAAATGATATTTTTACAGTTATTTATAAAGCACCAGCAAATTCTGCAGCACTATACAATGGGTGGTCTAACAGACATGTAATTGTAACCAGACGCGATAAACGCACAGGAACAGAGGGATTGAGGGCCATGCTCAATGAGTTTACATGCTAGAGGGAGTGTGGTATAGTGACACAAAAGGTAAGGGTAGGGTAGAAAAGTAGGTTGCTAGAATAGTATTCACTGAGCGGTTAGTGTGTTTTTTTTTTTGACAGTTGCAGGAGATGAATCAGGGTGCAAGTATGGAAAATTGATACACTTTCCTGAAAAAGTGAGCTTTCAATGATCACCATAGAGAAGTCTTGAAGGCGAGGATTGAAAGGTAGGCGTATGGACAGAGGATAGACGCAGTTCTTCGGCAGAGCATAGGACATACTTGTATATTAGGGAGATAGGTAGGTTGGAACAGCATTACGGAGAGATCAGAGTCAAGGAGAACATCCAAGGCAACGAGCCGGCGGGGTAAAAGTGATGGTAGCGCTATTGACTTGGACGTAGACAGATATAGGAGTAGCTAGACTTCAGGGAGGAAAGACCAGAAGTTTTGTTTTGTACAGGTTGAGTTTAAGGAAATGAGCAGCCATACAGTTAAAGGGATACTATAGGCATCAAAACAAATCTTGCTTACTGAAGCTTTTTTGGTGTATAGATCATGTCCCTGCAGTCTCACTGCTTAATCCTCTGCCATTTAGGAGATAAATCACTATTGTTTCTGTGACTCACACAAACTGCATGAAAAAAGTTCAATGTTAACTTTGTTTAGAATGGTGTATCTTCTGCTCTGTAAATTGGACACACAGGAGGCTCCTGCAGGGTCCAGAAGGCTATTAACAGAGCAGGAGGTAAGATATTCTGAATTCAACAGAATTTGCACTAAAGTAAGTTTAAACATTCTACAGATCTACTCTTTTTACAGGAAGTGTTTAGTAAGGCTGTGCAAGTCACATGCAGTAACATGTTACTAGGGCTGCATTAACAAAGTGAGTTTACTCCAAAATGACAGAGAATTGAGCAGTGAGACTGCAGGGGCAAGATCCTTACACTGCTTCATTAAGCTAAAGTTGTTTTGGTGACTACAGTGTCACTTTAGGTATACTATTAATATGGGACATATTTTCCCTTCAGCATCTCAAAATTTAAGAGAGATTCTTCAACATTTTGGCTCTCATATTCTGGTGAATTCTTGAAAGAAAATAGTGATGCTCTTGTGATGTAATTCCAGTAAAATACAAGTTTAGCAGGCTAAGATTGCCACAAGGCATATGTATGTATATGTGTTTGTAGTATCAGTTAGTTAATTACACGTAGCTAAGATACTGTTATCACTGTACTGACCAGGTGCAGGAATGTAAGAACTGGAATTACGCGTCCCTCTCCTTTGTATCAGATGAGCCACGTGGTTAGACCGGATGGATGAGTTTAGACTCTATTTATTAAATAGGTTAAGGGTATGTGTGGGTGTAGTTAATTGTGGGAGGAGCTACAGTGCTATATAAGGAATGTACTCTATGTATTCAGTACTCAGACTTTGCTGTATTTTGGTGACGCTAGTCCCTCTGAGTCCCGATCGGTGATCCAATAAAGAATCTCTTCCTTCCTGAAGAAACCTGTGTCCATCTCTCTGTGCTTGGCTTCCGTCAGTTTCTCCGGTATCATTTGGTGCATTGGCCGGGAAGCTCATCGTTCAACGGTAGCTGAGAGGCAGAGGCGTGAGACGGTCTATCTTTGCCCACGTTCTCTACGGCTGCACCCCTGAACTTCTGCGTGGACCTCCCTTCGTCTCGGCGCCACTGGTCTGTTGTCCAGGAGATCATCGGCCTCTACGTGAGAAGTGCTGGGGTGTCCCCGTCGATGAGTGTGAACTCAGGTTCAGGAACGAGGAGGTAAGACAACTGCTGTTTTAGACGGCAGGACCCACTAGGGGTATACCGATTGTGCGGTAGGCCCAAAGGGGTTTTTGAATCTGTATCTGCCCCCTCTGTCGGAGGGAAGGAGCGAAGGCGCACCGCTCGATCGAACGCTCTTTAGTCAGACCGTTTGATTTGGTTAGTCAGGCGGGGTCCTGGTGTAAGATAGCCCTAGCCGGACACCGGTGTCTTGTCTAGACTAGCGTTCTAGGGTGTATATTACGTTCGCTAGGTCGGAGGGACCGGGAGACTAAGCGGCGCCTGTGTAAATTCGGTTCGCTAGTTCTCATCCTATCTGGGCTAAGTGGGAAGGCGTGTAAATTTGGAACCCACTAGACTTTTGATAGTACGACTAAGAGGCGCCTGTGTAAATTCGGATCTCTAGCTCGTTGTATAGTGCGACTAAGAGGCGCCTGTGTAAATTCGGTTCTCTAGCTCGCTATGTATATGTGGTGATTGGGCAGTGTGGCTAACCAAAACGGGTGTATATAGTTTTAGGTAGTCCATTCAAGGTACTGGCCAATAGTTTAGTTGGGAATTGTAAATGTGTTAACGATTGTTTTAGTAAAGTGTATATCTTGTTAGATAGCGCGAGCTCAGCCGTCTAGCGAGAGTGTTAATAGTGTGTTGCTGTATTATAGTGCACGGTACCATAACCCTGTATATTTACTGACATTATATAATAAGTACTAATCATTGTCGTCCATTGCATGTTTAACACCATAACCACTAATAATTGTATTGTGACCTTAACTTGTGCTTTGACCTATGCTAACCGTACTGTAACCGCTATTTGTAAAAGACGATGTTACTGGGGTGTGTTATAGACGGGTAATTCGTATATAGAGAATTATAGCGTGGGTGACTGTATAGTTACGCCAAAGGGCATAATATTGATTATATAGTGACTGGTGTAACAGCTGTGTGTGTACGGGAATTCCCTGAGTGTTTATTGTTATTGTGTACGTTTCACTTGGTAACCGTACCACGTGGTGCTGTTGCCAGAGGAAACGGGTGTGACTGTTGAATAGTACGCGTGTATAGTAATCGTTGTCGACGACGTTCCACTGTTAAATATGGGTGCGTCGCAGTCAACGATTCCGGATCCCTTAGGATGTATGGTTAAGAATTTTAAAAAGGGATTCAAAGTTTGTGATTTTGGGGTTAAGATGTCCCCTGTACGTTTGGTCACTTTGTGCACTAGGGAGTGGCCTACTTTGGTTGCGGCATGGCCGCCACGTGGCAGTTTGGATCCAACTCTGGTACAGCGCTTACACGTGGCTGTATCAGGTAGGCCTGAACTTTACGGCCAGTTTCCTTATATTGACTGTTGGAGACAGGCCGTAAATGACTCGCCAAAATGGCTCCAGACATGCCACGAGGAGCAGTGTCGCCTCATGGTAGCTAGGACTTGCTCGTCCACTAGGACTGGTGTTAGGCCCATTTTGGACACGCCCCCTGAGTCCGAGATCCCTTTGCCGCCCCCTTACTTTCCGGTAAGAGGAAGTGACGCAAATACAGGAAGTCCTGTAACCCTTCCCTCATTACCCTCATCCACTTCCGCTTCCTCCTCCAGTACAGGATCCACCCCCCCTCGTACTAAATCTCCCCTTCCGGAACCAGAACCCACCCCCATTAGAAACGAATATCCTGATTTGGCGCCACTTCAGACTTCCGGTCAAGCTTCATCTAGCTCGGCCCGAAGTGTTCTATTTACCACCTTTTCCCAAAACCGACCTCCCACATCCCCATACCCTATCTCTCCCCGACCGGAACCCATGACTGACGCCTCTCTACGTAGCCCCATCCAAACCCGACAGTTGACTGGTGCCCAACAATTAAAGCACTATCAGATGCCTCTTCGTCTGAATCCCGGGTCAGCTTATATCGATGCCGCAGGTCAAATGGCACACGCTGACCCAGTCTTCGTATATGTCCCATTTACCACAACCGATCTTTTAAACTGGAAGACCCATAATTCCTCGTATACTGAGAAACCACAAGCTATGACTGATCTGTTCACCTCAATAGTACAGACGCATAATCCGACATGGGCTGATTGCCAGCAGTTACTAATGACTTTATTTAACAATGAGGAAAGGACAAGAATAAATCAAGCAGCCATTAAAGCATTAGAGGATAGAGCCCGTGCTTTGAACCAAGCCAATCCAGCAGCATGGGCCGCGACACACTATCCCAACACCGATCCCGATTGGAACGTAAATGGTGCTGATATGGTTCAACTCAGAGCCTATAGAGACGCTATAATTGCTGGCATGAAAGCCGGAGGAAAGAAAGCCATTAACATGTCGAAGACAGTTGAGGTGATCCAGAAAAGCGATGAAGCGCCCAGTGTCTTTTATGACCGATTATTGGAGGCGTACCGCTTGTACACCCCCTTTAATCCGGAAGACGCAGACAATTCCCGAATGGTTAACTCCGCCTTTGTCAGCCAAGCTTACGGAGATATTAAGCGCAAGCTACAAAAGTTAGAAGGGTTTGCAGGTATGTCCATCACCCAACTAATGGAGGTAGCAAATAAGGTCTATATGAACAGGGATACAGAAAGTAAGAAAGAGGAAGAGCGCAAGATGCGTAAAAAGGCTGATATGCTAGCGGTAGCGATCGCAGGCGTAGATAAACGGGGCCCAGATAGAGGCAATAATAGATGGAGTAGGGAGCCTTTGAGTAGGGATCAATGCGCGTATTGCAAGGAAGAAGGGCATTGGAGGAACGAATGTCCGCAAAGAGAGCAGTACGAGAGAGACCAACCCAGGGCAGGCTACGGAAACTTTAGAGGTAGAGCGAGAGGTAGAGGAGGCCCCGGAGGGAGTAATGGTTATAGAGGGAGTAATGGGAACAGAGGAAGTGTTAGGGAAGACAGGTATATTCCAGCAGCGCAAAGGTCCCGCGATAGAGAAGGTAGGGACTTTGTAGGATTGGCTGACACTGTCATGGAGGACTATTGATACCGACCGGGCTCCTTCCCCCTTGGTCGAGCGGAGCCTATGGTCGATGTATCAATAGGGGGGAAGAGGAGTGCGTTCATGATCGACACTGGTGCTGAACATTCAGTGGTGACTAATCTAGTTGCTCCTCCATCTGGAAGGACTATTACTGTGATAGGAGCAACTGGAAGAAGTGCTGAAAAACCGGTTCTTAAAAGTCGACTCTGTACATTGGGAGGCCACGTAGTAAAACACCAATTCCTTTATATGCCTGAATGTCCAGTCCAATTGCTGGGACGTGATATGCTATCAAAATTACAAGCGCAGATTACGTTCCTACCAAATGGAACAACATCCTTAAAGTTTAATGGACCTTCAGGTATTATGACTTTATCCGTACCAAAGGAAGAAGAGTGGCGACTTTATACAGTGTTGACTAGCCAAAACCCTAGGAGTGATGAGACATTGTTTAACATACCAGGAGTTTGGGCAGAGAACAACCCACCAGGACTGGCCCGCAATATTCCACCAATAAAAATTGAACTGAAACATGGGGTTTATCCAGTGAGCCTAAGACAATATCACATTCCGCAGAAGGCTAAGAAGAACATCCAATCCTATCTGGATAAGTTCATACGGTATGGTATCCTAAAATTCTGTACTTCCCCCTGGAACACCCCATTGCTGCCTGTTCAAAAGCCCGGTACAGATGAGTATCGACCTGTACAGGACTTAAGAGCAGTCAATGATGCGGTTGTTAGCATACATCCAGTTGTACCCAATCCATATAACCTGCTTGCTTTAATTCCGGGCGGGGCTACTTACTTCACAGTCTTAGATCTCAAAGATGCCTTCTTTTGCCTCCGAATTGCCGCAGAAAGCCAATGTATTTTCGCTTTCCAATGGGAGAACGCTGTAACGGGCTCAAAACGCCAAATGACTTGGACAAGACTGCCCCAAGGGTTTAAAAATTCACCTACCCTATTTGGTTCAGCTCTAAGTCAAGATCTACTGGATTTCGAGTCTATCCCAGGAGAATGTGTATTGTTACAATATGTAGATGACTTGTTGATAGCAGCAGTTACAAAAGAAAAATGTCAGCAAGCAACGCACGATCTACTACATATTCTCTGGAAGGCAGGATACAAGGTGTCCAGGAAGAAGGCTCAGTTGTGTTTGCCAACTGTCAAGTATCTGGGATTCCATATCTCTGAAGGTCAAAGGATTATGGGGCCAGAGAGAAAAGAAGCTGTCTGCCAAATACCAATACCCAAGAATAGAAGACAAGTGCGAGAATTCTTGGGGGCAGCAGGCTTCTGTAGGATATGGATTCCCAGCTATGCGATACTGGCAAAACCTCTGTACGCAGCCATCAAAGGTACAGAGCACGACCCCTTCTTATGGACCCAAGAACAGCAAACGGCATTTGAAGATGTGAAGAAGGCTTTGATGAGTGCCCCAGCATTAGGTCTACCTGATCACACACGACCATTCTACTTATATGTACACGAGCAAAGAAGAATGGCTGTGGGAGTATTGACACAGTACTTGGGATCATGGCAAAGACCTGTTGCCTACATGTCTAAGCAACTGGATGCAGTGGCCAGCGGACTTCCACCTTGTCTAAGAGCCGTAGCTGCAGCCGCCCTGCTAGTAGCTGAAGCCGATAAACTCACTCTGGGTCAAGAACTTTATGTACGAGTCCCACATGCAGTACAGACGTTGTTGGATTACAAAGGAAATCATTGGTTTAGTAACAGCCGTATGACCAAGTATCAAGCAATGTTGTGTGAAAACCCAAGAGTGCATTTAGAGACTGTAAACACCTTAAATCCAGCTACCCTTTTGCCGCAACCTACTGAAAGTCAACATGATTGTTTGGAAGTAATGGATGAAGTATTTTCAAGTAGACCAGATCTTCGTGATTTTCCCATCCAGAACCCCGATGTTCAATATTACACCGACGGCAGTAGTTATGTGAAAGAAGGGATCCGCTATGCAGGATATGCAGTGACAACAATAGACAAGGTGATAGAAGCTCGGCCACTGGCGAAAGGAACATCAGCACAAAAGGCAGAATTAATAGCACTAACACGAGCGTTACAATTGGCTGAAGGTTTAAGAGTAAATATCTATACGGACTCTAAGTATGCGTTTTTAACCACTCATGCCCACGGAGCTTTGTATAAAGAAAGAGGACTACTGAATTCAGAAGGCAAAGAAATCAAGTACGCAGCTGAAATCCTACAACTATTGGAAGCAGTGTGGGAGCCGAAAGAAGTCGGTATCATACATTGTCGAGCGCATCTGAGAGGAGATGGTGATGTAACCAAGGGAAATCGGATGGCAGATAGTGCAGCTAAGCGTGCTGCTGAATCAGGAAGACAGGAGTATGTGGGGCATATAGCTGCTCTTATACCAACTCCACTGTCCCAATGGACTCCAGTTTATACAGCTCAAGAAGAGGAGTGGTTAAAGACTGAACCGGGAAAGTATTTGGAGAACAAGTGGTATCAGCTAGAAGATGGAAGAATAGTCATACCAGCATCACTAGCGGTAGAAATTGTCCAAAATTATCACAACGGGACACATTCTGGGAGAGACAGTACTGAAGAATCTCTCAGGAAACATTTCTACATACCAAGATTGTCCAACTTGACTCAGGCCATTGTACGCAGATGTGTAACGTGTGCTAAGAATAATGCAAGACAAGGACCAGTAAAGCCACCAGGAGTCCAGTTTATGGGGGGACTCCCCATGTCCGATCTACAAATAGACTTTACAGTAATGCCTAAATCGGGTGGACATCGTTACCTGTTGGTAATTGTGTGCACCTATTCAGGCTGGGTAGAAGCATGTCCTACTCGTACAGAGAAAGCAGGAGAAGTTGTAAGATTCCTGCTACGAGAAATAATACCCCGATATGGACTACCCTGTTCTATAGGATCGGACAATGGTCCAGCTTTTGTTCATCAGTGCCTACAACAACTGACTCATATGCTTGGTATAAAGTGGAGGCTTCATACTGCATATAGACCCCAGAGTTCTGGTAAGGTAGAGAGAATGAATAGAACTATAAAGAACCAGTTGGCTAAAATGTGTCAGGAAACCCAACTTAAGTGGAACGTTCTCTTACCCATAGCTTTATTGCGAATCCGCAGTACCCCTACCAGAAGGATGGGCCTCTCTCCTTTTGAAATCATGTATGGGCGACCACCTCCCGTACTTGGTAACTTAAGGGGGGACTTGAGTCAGTTGGGAGAAGGAATTACCTGGCAGCAGGTTGTAGAGTTGGGTAAGACTATGGAGGAGGTACAGAAATGGGTACAAGATAGATTACCTGTGAATATTTATCCCCCTGTTCATAGTTATCATCCAGGAGACCAAGTGTGGATTAAAGAGTGGAATAATGTACCGTTAGGGCCCAAGTGGAGAGGTCCTTATGTTGTTCTTTTGTCTACCCCTACAGCGATAAAAGTAGCCGAAGTAACTCCGTGGATACATCACTCCAGGGTTAAACCAGCAGCAGTCGATTCTTGGCAAATTACAGCAGATCCAGAGAATCCCTGCAAGATCCGGTTGAAACGCACTACTCAGTCGGAGTAACGAGGAATTATTGTGGATTACAAATTTTATTGTTACAGGTGTGAGTGAGAAGGCCATAATAAAGCCTGTCCGCTTACCAACACATAGTGTATAAGCCAGGAAAGTCTCGAAGGGACACCTGTGAAGACGAGCAGAACTCCATTCCCTGCAGCCCTCACATCCTGGAAGCTGAGGTTCCATCGCACGGACGAAGACTGAGGATGACGGCGAAAGATGTGCTTTTGATTGTGTTTATTTATATGTGTTTTTATATTCAGGAAGGTAGAGGTACCGACACTCCTAGCTGTGAGGTATGCATTAAGACTACGAGAACAGGTAACCATATTTCCCAAACCCTAATTTGGCATTCACAATACGAATGTAAAGGAGAGGTATCAAGATGTAGATACCTAAATATAGACTATAGTGTGTGCCATTTAGGAGTAGGAGAACCTAAGTGCTTCAGTCCAGAGTATCAACCTCGTACAATTTGGTTGACTCTCAGGAATGGAGATCCTCAGGGGACCCTAATTAATAAAACGGTGTTAGAATCCGTACATTCTTCGGGTGTTCTGCTATTTGATGCGTGTAAAGCGATATCGAGTGGTAGAAAGCCGTGGAATGTATGTGGGGATCTTAGATGGGAGAGGACGTATGGGTCTAACGATAAATATATTTGTCTCAGTAGCAAAAATAAATATGTAAGTCCTAGATGCCCAAATAGAGATTATAACTTTTGCCCATATTGGTCTTGTGTGGGGTGGGCAACTTGGGGACAGACAGTAGACAAAGACATGATAGTGACTAAGTTGCCGACTAGCCCTTATTGTAAGTCTATGGAATGCAACCCAGTCCATATACTCATTAATAACCCCGACAAGTTCTTAGATAAGTATGGAAATTTATTTGGGTTTCAAATATACGGGACGGGTTTAGATCCTGGGACATTATTGTTTATAGGAATAGAGACTGATACGGTATCCTCCCAGACTCATCAAGTATACCATTCCTTTTATGAAGAGATGAGTATAGATAATAAGATCCCCCATAACGCTAAAAACCTGTTCATTGACCTAGCTGAAAGTATTGCCGGTAGTCTTAATGTTACCAACTGCTATGTGTGTGGAGGTACTAACATGGGAGACCAATGGCCTTGGGAAGCAAAGGAGGTAATGTCCGGTTCTGAGGCAGTTGACCAACTAATATCTACACAAGCCGATTATCATTTGAGTGTTAGAGGTAAATCTGAGTGGAGATTAAAGACCTCCATCATAGGTTATGTTTGCATAGCAAGGAAAGGAATAATGTATAATACTTCTGTAGGAGAATTAACTTGTCTAGGGCAAAAAGCTTATGATGATGATACTAAAAATACAACTTGGTGGTCGGCTTCAAATGTCTCAGAACCATCTAACCCGTTTGCTAGATATGCCAATTTAAAGGATGTGTGGTTTGATCTATCCATCACATCTACTTGGAGAGCCCCAGCAAATTTGTACTGGATCTGTGGTAAGAAAGCCTATTCGGAGTTGCCACAGGACTGGGAAGGGGCATGTGTGTTGGGTATGCTCAAACCATCCTTCTTCTTGTTACCGATTGAAACAGGTGAGACTTTAGGTGTTAAAGTGTATGATGTGAATCATAGGAAGAAAAGGGGACCCTTAGAGATAGGCACCTGGGAAGATGATGAATGGCCTCCCCAGCGTATTATAGATTACTATGGGCCAGCCACGTGGGCTGAGGATGGTACCTTTGGTTATAGAACCCCTATTTATATGCTCAACCGTATTATAAGATTACAGGCGGTGGTTGAGATTATCACAAATGAGACATCACAAGCGCTCAATCTTCTAGCGAAGCATAACACCAGGATGAGGACAGCAGTCTACCAAAATAGATTAGCCTTGGATTACCTTTTGGCAGTAGAGGGAGGTGTATGTGGGAAGTTTAACCTGAGCAATTGCTGTCTTCAAATAGATGACGAAGGGCAAGCAATAGCTGAGCTTACTAGCCATATGGTTAAACTAGCGCATGTGCCTACTCAGGTATGGAAAGGGTACAATCCAAGTAGTTGGTTTGGTAGCTGGTATGAGTGGTTTGGAGGGCTTAAGGCAGTGGTAGGTGGAGTCCTACTGATTTTACTGTTGTGTCTACTCCTACCGTGTCTTATACCCTTAGTAGTTAGGTCTGTGCAAAGCCTGATAGGAAGTATAGCAGAGAGGAAGGCTGCTGCACAGATAATGGCGATATATAAGTATAAGGCTCTAGATCAGGGAGAACCAATGCAAGAAGATGAATGTTGAAGATTCACATCATAAGATAAGTCTGGTCTGGTTCATGGTAACCTGAGGTATATGCAAACCAAGGTTAAGTGATGCCTCAAGTAATTGTGAAATATCAGAGGCATCAAAGGGGGGAATGTGATGTAATTCCAGTAAAATACAAGTTTAGCAGGCTAAGATTGCCACAAGGCATATGTATGTATATGTGTTTGTAGTATCAGTTAGTTAATTACACGTAGCTAAGATACTGTTATCACTGTACTGACCAGGTGCAGGAATGTAAGAACTGGAATTACGCGTCCCTCTCCTTTGTATCAGATGAGCCACGTGGTTAGACCGGATGGATGAGTTTAGACTCTATTTATTAAATAGGTTAAGGGTATGTGTGGGTGTAGTTAATTGTGGGAGGAGCTACAGTGCTATATAAGGAATGTACTCTATGTATTCAGTACTCAGACTTTGCTGTATTTTGGTGACGCTAGTCCCTCTGAGTCCCGATCGGTGATCCAATAAAGAATCTCTTCCTTCCTGAAGAAACCTGTGTCCATCTCTCTGTGCTTGGCTTCCGTCAGTTTCTCCGGTATCACTCTGACAGACTGTTCTTAATTATGGACAAACACAAAAATTGTTCTGAAGGATCCTGGCATTTTATTTTTTTATCCCCGCTTCTGAACCTTTTCACGGTCTCGATATCGACTTTGAAGAGACAGAATCATACTGCTTCCTTCTATTCTGGTCAATCAGAATTAGTGTACAGCTGTTTCTGTGCTCATTACAGCCCATATATTGTGTGCTTTCATTTGAAATACCACCAGTACATTATAAAAGAAGTCAGTGGGCTTCAAATGATATTTGGAACATCTTTCCTTTAATCCACAGAGCAAGACAGGCTGTTATGTATGTTCAGATGATAGCACGTGCCCTCTTTTTGATGCTAAAAGCATCCTTTTTCTCAGTTGTTGTCATGCTAAGCTTTTTATCCTTTTTTTCATATAGGTCATCTGCAAATGCTGGGTTGAGATCACGAGCAGCCTAAATAAATAAGCTGGCAGCTTGCCATAGACCTTGATAAAGAATAATTCTTCACAGAAGTAAAACAATTATTCATAGGGCCTTGCTCGGTATGAATGGTGTGACTACAGACATGTAAATTATTTGTACTATGAGCAAAGGATCAGGACAATTTGTGCATGTGGAATTTCAGAGATAAATTGCTAATCTTTGGCATAAATTATTTTTTATCTCAGATTGACAAATGTGTGGGAAGAAAATCAGTGAAGGGCTTCATCAAAAAAAAAAAAAAGAAGAAATTTAATTAATTCTCAAGCGCAAAAAATGAAGCACACGTGATACCTTTGGACAATAAAAACAACAGAATAACAGAAAGCTGTCCAGCAAAGAGTTTTACAGTTACAAAGATTGGGATTTCTAGCACACTGTTGTGTATCTCCTTTGCTCTCAGAAGTGGGATTCGAGCGTTTGAATGTGTTTTTGTAGCTTGCATGCACATTAGGTATGGGTTACCATATTCACCATGTGCTTGTGGGACACATATCACACATACATATCGATGGACAGCACAGGAAAAGATTTTGAGGTACTTGGGTAAGAACAATCTCTCACTACAACTCATGCAGAAGATGGAGAAATAAAGTAAACCACAGGCTCCTGGCGACGGCGTTTTGAACACGCCGAAACGTGCGCTGAACGTTTTCTTTTTCTTTAATCACTGCACTTTGTAGCACTTTTTAATTTTTGTTACCACTATGTTTATTGATTTTTAGGTGTTTGTATATTTATTTATAACTTTAGTAGCAGGGTCGGTGCAACTTTTCCACCCCCTCATGTCCCTCACACACTCACTGACAGACATACACTCACTGACTGACACACATACACACACACAGAAACTCACTGGCAGACATACACTCAATCACTGACAGACACAAACACACACTGACAGACACACATAC
The DNA here is from genome assembly GCF_036172605.1 of Pelobates fuscus. NCBI lineage: Eukaryota > Metazoa > Chordata > Amphibia > Anura > Pelobatidae > Pelobates > Pelobates fuscus. Next base: position 75,057,438 of record NC_086319.1, read on the forward strand.
ACTCACTCACTGACAGACACAGATACAGATAAAGATAGACACTCACTGACATACATACATACACTCCCTGACAGAGACACACACACACTGACAGTCAAACACTCACACACTCACTGACAGACACACACACACAGACATACACTCAATCACTGACAGACACACACACAGGCAGACACTCACTGACAGACACACACACTCACTGACAGTCAAACACACACTTACTGACACACAGACTCGCACAATTTTATTTTTTGATCCAGCCTCCCTACCTCCCTGGGGTCCAGTGTGGGGGCAGCGCCTCACTCCTCCAGCGTGCTGTTTAGTATTCCAGGGCCGGAATGACGTCATATTGTGTGAGGGAGGGGTAAGAGGCTGCAAAAACAGCCTCCCTTGCCGCCTGGCTTCTCCTTCCCCCTCTCCTCCGGTGACCGGCATTTGTTGGCATAGCAGGCACCTGCCATCAAGATGGCCACCTCATGGCCCCCCTGTGGCAGGGCTCCTCTCGGTGCCCCAGCCTTCAGGCACCTTGAGGATTGGAACGCCGCTGGAGGCGGCTCAAGAGCCGCTCGCCCAGCGCTGCGGACCCAGACAGGGGCAGCCCACCAGGAAACATCCTGGTGGGCGCCCCAGCCAGGCTGGCGCCCGAAGCGAATGCCTAGTTCGCCTAATGGTTGCGCCGGCCCTGTTTAGTAGGGAGAGTTGGTTCAGGTAGACACTAGTGGTCAGACCACGGTGTCGAGGTATCTTAGAGTGAATTGAGAGATTTGTATTTTTTTCTTTGAGGCTTTTCCTCTGCGTTTACACCAGATTATCTGGTCCCTTGTTCTCTGTGGACCCTGTGCCTTTTCTCTCTCCCTAACCTCGTTTACACTACCTTCCTGTCAGTCGGACACTAGGGGAACTGAAAAAAATAAAAATAAAAAAAGATACGGTACATTTTACTCTGGGTTAAAGGAAAGACATTGGCGTTATCTTAGGTAATTCTTCATCTTCGAGCTCTTTCATAGACATCATGCCCAGTTATAAAATACAAATAAAACAATTAATGATTAAAATTACTATATTGCAAGGCAATAAAATAATAAGCAATATTAAATAGACTGAATTTCAAGTTATCAGCCATTGCCTCACGTTTATATAGCTTGTAGGAGAAATTTTATTTGGTGTGATCACACCAAGGTTAAAGAAGTGTTATTAGATCTGTGAGAATAGGGAAAGTCACTACAAAAACACATTCTGTTACTGGATTGAAGAGTCTGGCCTGTTAAAAGGTTAAATACATCATGACTCCTTAGTATTTATAAGTAACACATTCAAATGGAGTTTGCCTTCTGGTATATACACTACGCACCTTTTATTTTCTATTTTGTGCAAAAATAAAACTACAGACATATTACCTAATAAAATATAGAATGACATGCTTATGTTCATTTTCTTTCAATGTGTCCTACTTCGAAGCCAAAACAGTGAAATAGGATTTAATGATGGCCGGTACAAAGAGCGACTAGTAATGAGAGCTGTGATATCCAATAACAGTAATGTCCATGTATGAGTACCGATTCCATTTATTATACATGGATAAGCCGCTGTATAAAACTGTGAATTAAAGTTTAATAGGAAGGCTTGGTAATAGTAGAGTAATCAGGGTAGAAGCAGTAACTTTTTACTGCTTCTCCTTAAAGGGGAACGGTCTGTCATATGTGAGATTTTTACACAACTAAAATCTGTGGGTTGTGCGATTTAAAAAATCCCCCAAAAAACAGCATAGTACCATCAGATCAGATCAAATTCACTCAAGACATTGAACTTACACAAGATGCTACAACACCGCTGACGCTTATGTACATCCCAGAGTGAGGCTGGCAAGTGCGTCTGCATGTCTACTAGGTGTGATTGCACGCCAGGGGCTGACACTCCTTTTTGGACAAGACTAACCAATTTCTATGTCGTCTCACCGGATGCTGTGTAATTGCAAGTCACAGCCCATCCAACACCTGTTCCACACTGTTATCATTCTATACAAATAAATGTAACCCCCTTGGAAGTGCATGCATGCGTCTAAACCGACTGATGTATCCAGAAATAGCTATTGCTAGAATGATATGGAGCAATGAAATGGACACAAACGATGCAGGAGTAAGTTTGGTTTATATTTACCTTCTGCTACAATTCTCACTCTAAGCTTCAGTAGCTTATATTAGGATGAAGGAATGTGGAATTTAGGAACGTGATTTATGTATAACAAGGGATTTATTGTTGATTGAGTTTGCATCTATGTTGGAATGTTTGTTCTTTACCCTCTTAAGCCCAGGCCAAATCTCCCATGTCATGCCAGCTATCTACAGACCGAGTGAGATCACCGTGATCACCAACACAGTAGGATTGTTTCCACTTGACTAACCTGTTACTTGGAATACAACATGCACTATAACAATATACTTTTGTAAGACATCCTGACATCAGAATGCTGCATGTTTTAATTATAAAATGCAAAGTCTGTTCCTTGAGAACCCCCCCCCCCCCTCACAGTTTACTGGATTGACACCCCCCAAGGTCTAAAAATCCCATAGCAATTAATTAGATATACTGAAACAAATATTAAAAGGATTATAATTTGTTTTTAAAATGATTTTTTTTTATTAGAACACTTTCGTTAGTTTTGGTGTTTCTGTAATTTTTGCAAAGTCCCTCAAAGGAGTCGGAATGAGTGCTTGGTGTGTAGTAACCATGGGGAAGAAGAAACTAACAAAAAGCTTTGCCTTGAGGATGCCGCCATCTTCTGAAGAAACATTTAATAATTCAGTGGCCCACGGATATTTAACAACCTCATCCAGATGCTATTTACAGGGAAACTATAATCATTCACTGCAGGCGTTTTCAGAGAAAAGGCAGTGTTTACATTGCCCCCTAGGGACAACTCCAGTGGCCACTCCTCAGATGGCCACTGGAGGTGCTTCCTGGAACAGTGTGCAGCACCGCCACTTAGTGTCGCTATGCTGAACTTTCCTCATAGAGATGCATTGATTCAATGCATCTCTAGAAGGAAGAGTTGATTGGCCAAGCCTGCGTTTGGTCTTGTCCCCATCCCGCCTCCTATGGGAAAGCATTGGATTGTCTGAAATCATAAATTCTGATGATGTCAGCAAGGGGCAGATCAGGATGGGGCCAGCACCAGCGGACCCTCGCAGCGCTGGAAATAAGGTAAGTTTTAGGTAAGTTCGGTAAGGTAAGTTTTATTACCTTTTAAGAAGGTTGAGGGGGAGCAAGCCACCTATACTCTGGTTTTAACACTATTGGGTCAGGAATAAATGTTTGTGTTCCTGACCCTATAGTGTTCCTTCAAAGGCTAAGCACAGAGACAGAACTGATAAAAAAATAAAGGAGCCCTAAATAAACCAGGGCTAACATAAAATTGTACATACTATTACCTGTATATTAAATCTTACACAAAAATAATTTATTGACAGCTCAGGGAAGGGGCTACATACACAAAAAATCATTATGTAAATGTAAATCTGCATTATAACCACTTCAGGCTTAGAGTGACCCTATAATCATATACACTAGGAATAACCTACCCGCATTCAACATCTTATTTTGGCCAACGTAGACCTAATGCTTCGACGGGGAGTGGGAGTCACATTGGCAGCTGTAATTGGTTTTATTATGACAGACATCGCTTTCATGTTGCTAGTGGTAAGCACTTACTGTAGCGTTCAGATCAGTTGCCTCCCACTTCACGCATTGTGCTGTTTAATGTACGGGCTGCCATATGCTTCTAACCATAAGTGTAATAACTCAAGAAGCATCGAGCAGAATTCCTGAACTCATTTGAGAACACACATAATGATCACGCATCAGGAAATTACTAAAACACAATATGGATTACATGGGAGTAAATGATGATGCTCTTACGTCTAGCATAAAAATAATAATTTCACGTTTGAAAAGAGTGTTCTGAAATGAGCCTTCCCAGCTGTGAAATAAATATTACCCTTATATCTGCATGCGAGAGGCTTGTAAACTAAGTGAACTAGTTCATTCAGAAAGCGTTTATTCGACAGTGAATCCTGTATTAGATATTCTTAAGAACGTAAGTGGTAAGCAGGGACTACTTCATAAACGTACTCAGTATGCATGCACATTTAATCATAAATACAGCCCCAACTCTAATCATCTCGCAGATCACTTCAGACAGTGTTAAAAGTACATTGATATATATGCATGCTTACCATTAATGACTGGGGTATAGACAACCATTCCAGCCAGGTTCGGATCAGAAACCGTTGTGTCCAATATAAGACCACCAATGCTGGAAAACATATTTTATTCATTAGATTTAGCAGAATGCAGCAGGTACTTCATGATTTATTTAAAATCTTGATTTAAAATGCTATAAGTTCAAATGCTATGCTAGATCCTTTGGGATCCTTTGTCACAAGCAATGCAGGTTTTCCTTTGTAGTCTGTCTCAGTAATGCACTATCTTAGCTTCAGGCACAGACTTAATTAGTAGACGAGTAAGAGCTGAGAAGAAAAAGAAGACAGAAAAAAAAAGAACAAACAAACAAAAAAATATATATATAAGAAATGGAAAAAAAACTCCCAAATAACTTGCAAGATAAGGCTTAAAAATAAAAAGTTCCTTAGAAAAAGAAAAAAAAAAGCCTTATAGCTACTGTTGTGCAATTTTCAGTTAGACATAAATAACGTGGGTGGTCTATAGCTGCAAGGGAGGACTAACAGAGGAACAGTAGTGGTATAATGAAGGATAGCATTCAGTTATGGTTTAACAGCATGAATGTGAAAATGGGTCTTAAGCAGCAGTCTTAACTTGCGTACAGCAACAGAAACACACCTTAAATCAGTGGCCTTTAACCCCTTAAGGACCAAACTTCTGGAATAAAAGGGAATCATGACATGTCACACATGTCATGTGTCCTTAAGGGGTTAAGCTGTTTTTTTTTTTTTTTTTTTAACTCTAGTGCATGCTATTAGACTGGTGCCCTGCTCCTCAATTGGAAAATTAGCACAATGATCCAATCTTCAACTGCAAATCAGTATACAGTAGATTAAACACACAACTTAAATCCACCTCCATTAGACACCCCCTAACATTGCACTGGGGAGGGCATTGCAGCTACACAGTAAACTATTTATTGTTGGTGTTTGCATGGGAAAAAGACAGAATGTGCCTCTTCTTGCAAAAAGAATAAGCTAAATTCACATGGGGACCAATATATTGATGTGGGATTATTAAAAATCTTTATTGTACTTGTATTGAATTATTGTACTAACTCCATTTTAACCTTATATTGTGACAATCCTCCATTTTGTCCTCCTAACCTGACTTCTTCAAATCCTCCATTTTGTCCTCATGACTTAACTTGTTCATTTTAAAACTACCTTACGTGACTGAATTTCCCAACCCAATTAGTATAGTAGACAAAGACTGTATTTCCTGCAAAGACACAGGAGTTGCTGACTACTCCCTAAACTTGTAAGATAGTATAGTTTGAAGGCCACGAGAACACAGTAGTAATGAAATGTTCTATTCATAAGAGACCTTGCACCTGGACATGAGGCCTGATATCACTGACTGTGTAAAATGACGCTCAAGCCCCCCTTTCCACCGAGTAAACCTCATGCTGGGAAAGATGGCGCCTGAGCCTTCTGTCCACACCCTTTTCCAGAACAATACCACCTCCCGGTGGGAGGACACCTAGCTGGTCACTCAAACCCCTGAGCCAATTAATAATATTGGTGGGTGGACACGAAGTTAGTCACATAATGTTTAATCCAATTAATGATGTTTATTTGTTATTATCTGATATTCAATGATGATGTCATTTTGCTTTTAAAAAGATCTGCACAACTGTTTTCCAACCAGATTGTATTAAATTTTCTGAAGTGCTTTTAACCTGAACTCCATGTGTCAGTGTGAGCTTACTTCTGCGTATACGCAATTTAATCATCTCAGATTTGGACAGGAACAGATAGACATTTAAACATATTTGTTTATTTCTAAATTAATCCACATCAATTTGGCGCCTAGCGTGGGGCATCGGGCTATGGCCTCTGGCCGGTGAGCCGTCCTAAGGAAGATGCTGTTGGACGGGGGAATCCTGGGGGTAGGAAGGGAGACTGATCACCTCCAAGTACACGGTAGAGACTTCTGCAGAGCCACCGGTATGTTCCGGCCCCTTTGATTGACCCGTCCACGTGTCTGTGACTGCTTCCCGGGAGGACATCAAAGACAGGTAATATCTTGCCCGGTGTCTCGTTACTCACTTGTTTACCTGCATTTTAGTCTATCTGTTGCCTGGGTGTGTTTGAATTGTTTGCCTGTTTCCCCATTTTGAGATAAAGGGGGGGTGGACCTGCAGGGGTTTTGCCTGGGGTTCTGTCTTGCTTGTTTTCCCCTTTTTGGGATAAAGGGGGGTGGACCTGAGGGGACTTGCCTGGGTCTTCAGTATATCTGTCTATCTGTTTGTATTTTACCCCTTTTGGGATAAAGGGGGGTGGACCTGAGGGGATTTGCCTGGGTCTTCTGTTGCCTGTTTTACCCCTTTTAGGAACCACGGTGCTGTGGTTGTAGGGAAAAAGGGGGGTTGACCTGTGGATGTGTTCCTGGGGGTCATCTTTTCCTGTTTAACTCTTTTAGGAGCCTCGTGGCTGGGGCTGTAGGGAAAAAGAGGTGTGTTGGATCTGTGGAGATTGTGTAGACTCATAGTTTCCTGGGGATCCTTCTTGTGTCACTTTGATAGCCTAGCTAGCTTCTCTGTGCACGTTACTCTGCTTGCAGAGTGGTGGTACCCTCCAGCTTTGAGCGCTGAGCTGGAGCCATTCCAATTTTTATTTGGTGGTGTGTGAATTCGGGCAGGCATTGCTGTCTTCATCACCACGGAGTAGTGGGACTTATAAAGTGGGTCTTTATAGGGGCACTACAAGAGTGAGGGTAGCGCAGACACTATTAGTGGGCTGCTGTGACGAGGGAGGCATATGGATTTCGGACCGGTGTTAGCTGTTATCCTTGGCCGCTGGTAGTAAGATACTACGGGATTGAGGGAGGTGACTTTGGAGTAAGCACACGAGTAAAGGAAAGGGATTATTGTTGATTTCATTTGAACTGTGATGCATGCACTGTATTTCAATTGTACTGTTGTTTTGTTTGTGTAATTAGGAGTTATTTAAACTCCTGTGTCTGTCTCTAAGGATTTTTCCTTGCCTTTTCCCTTTTCTATACTTCCTATATTATTATTCTATCCTCTCCTATTTCTATTGTGAGAGAAGTGATTGGTCACACACTTCTCACCTCGCTCCAATTAGTGACTAGTCTACGTTTTGGGAAGACGCACTTGGGGGGGACCCACCCCTCTCGAGTGTCAGTCCACCATTGTAGACACTGTTTAAAACCTTTTTCCCCTATATCTGGGACGCCTGTATAGGAGGGGAATGGAACAGGGTTAGAAAAGCCCAATAAGGGCTGACTAGCGCGTGTGATCTAGTTGAAGATAGAGATTGCTAAAGTGTGTAAAATTGCTGTGCCTTCATGTGGTAGATTACTGACAGAGAAGAACGCAAGCTTACTGGTACAGAGTAGCAATGCTATTCAGCAGGAAGGTAGGGTTGAGGAAGAACTAGATCACAAAGGGTTAAGAATGTATGTATATTATAATAATTGTTTTTGTATTTTGTGTTAGCCATTACCCTGGTAGAGGGTGGGGGTTTTGTATTGAGTTTCACTGAAGAGTATTATTAAATGTTGTGTTTTTGTGTCTCTTTGCTTTTGCAATAATTGTAACGTAACGGTCTTTCCAGCGCTGACATGGTTAAAAAACTTCATGCTGGCTCTCTCCTTGCCTTCTGTGAGACGCGAGGGGGGAGAGGGAGGGGTGACATTCCTGGTTTTTCAGTTCTGCGTTCAGTAAAATTATTCAGAAACTAATAAGATTTAGCAATGGAACAAAGTATTTTCTCCAAGACTGTTGTATAAGATAAGGAGTCAGGGATGTAGCTCAGTGTTTATTACGAAGGTTAGGAAAGTGAATCTGATGCAGGAATAGAGAATTATTTGGACGAGTTAAAAATGTAAAGGCAAGTGTGATTTGTTGCATTACTATGCAATGTGGATAGAGGGAATATGCAAAGTTGTTAAGCTAGATTGTGAAGAGGAAAAGTGATTAATGGCTGTAGGTATATTGTTTGCATTCCGTGAGTTTATTTATTTATTTTATTTATTTATTTATTTTTTTTATTTTTTATTTTTGCACCATGTTATTTCAAAGCTTCACGGGCTGTTACATGTATATTGCTTTCATTTGTCAGCTGAAATGCCCTAAAAGAAAATGGCCCCTAGAACAAAAGAAGGTTGTCCTTAGTACCCACGCCTCCTCCTGCCCTCACTCTGCCCTTACCATATCAGTGAGGTCATATGCCCGTGTATTGTGTTGATGTGGGATTATTTAAAAAACCTTATTGTATTTGTATTCAATTATTGCACTAACTCCATTTTAACTTTATACTGTGACAATCCTCCATTTTGTCCCCCTAACCTGACTTCTTCAATCCTCCATTTTGTCCTCATAACCTAACTTGTTCATTTTAAAATCACCTTACATGACAGAATTTCCCAGCACATCTAATACAATAGAACAAAGACTGTATTTTCTATAAAGATATGATTAACACAGGAATTGCTGACTTTTCCTTAGATTTGCAACAAAGTATAATTTGAAGGCCATGCGAACACAGTAGTAATGAAATGTTCTATTCATAAGAGACCTTGCACCTGGCCACGAGGCCTGAGATCACCGACCGTGTAAAATGACGCTCAAGACCCCTTGTCCCCCACCCGTGTCCAGAACAATCCCACCTCTTGGTGGGTGGACACGGGATTAACCACTTAGTCTTTTGAGCCAATTAATAATATTGATAGGTGGACACTAATCCCGACACTTGACAATTAATCCAATTAATGATGTTTATTTACTGATATTCTAATAAGCAATGATGACGTAAAATGTCTCTTAAAAGGACCTGCGTGTCCGCTTTTTAATCACTTGCCAATAAATTTTCTCGAAGTTATTTTAACCTGAACCTTGTGTGTCAGACTTAATTACTTCAGCGTATATACGCAATTTATTTTATTGATTTGGACAGGAACAGATAGACATTTAAACATTTTGGTTTACTGCAAAAAGTACCATAACAACTTGGCTGCCCAACGTGGGGCATCGGGCTATGTCCGGCCGGTGAGCCGTCCTAAGGAAGACAAGGGTGGACGGAGGAATCCAGGGGGAAGGAAGGGAGATTGATCACCTCCAGATACACGGTAGAGACTTCTGCAGAGCCACCGGTACGTTCCGGCCCCTTTGATTGACCCGTCCACGTGTCTGTGACTGCTTCCCGGGAGGACATCAAAGACAGGTAATATCTTGCCCGGTGTCTCGTTACTCATTTGTTTACCTGCATTTTAGTCTATCTGTTGCCTGGGTGTGTTTGAATTGTGTTTGAATTGTTTGCCTGTTTCCCCATTTTGAGATAAAGGGGGGGTGGACCTGCAGGGGATTTGCCTGGGGTTCTGTCTTGCTTGTTTTCCCCTTTTTGGGATAAAGGGGGGTGGACCTAAGGGGATTTGCCTGGGTCTTCAGTATATCTGTCTATCTGTTTGTATTTTGCCCCTTTTGGGATAAAGGGGGGTGGACCCGAGGGGATTTGCCTGGGTCTTCTGTTGCCTGTTTTACTCCTTTTAGGAACCACGGTGCCGTGGTTGTAGGGAAAAAGGGGGGTTGACCTGTGGATGCGTTCCTGGGGGTCTTCTTTGCCTGTTTACCTCTTTTAGGAGCCTCGTGGCTGTGGCTGTAAGGAAAAAGGGGATTGTTGGAACTGTGGATTTTGTGTAGACTCATAATTTCCTGTGATCCTTCTCGTGACACTCTGAGAGCTTAGCTAGCCTCATTGTGCACGTGGTAACCCACAGTTTCGAGTACTGGGGCTAGTGGAATTCCAATTTTGGTAACCACTGTCCCGAGTACCGAGGCTGGGGGGATTCCAGTTTTGGTAAACCTCAGCTTCGGCTGGGGGGATTCCAGTTTTCTCTTGGTAACCGCCGCCCTGAGCGCTGGGGGCTGGTGGAATTCCAGTTTTTCTGTTTATTTGTGGTAGTGAGACTTATAAGTGGGTCTTATAGGGGCACTACGGGGTTGAGGGAGGTGACTTTGGAGTAAGCACATGAGTAAAGGAAAAGAATTACTGTTGATTTCATTTGAACTGTGATGCATACACTGTATTTCAACTGTATTGTTGTCTTGTTTGTTTAAAGAGGAGTCTCATGTACTCCTGTGTCTGTCTCTAAGGATTTTTTTTTCCTTGCCTTTCATCTTTTCTATACTCTCTATATTGTTATACTATCCACTCCCATTCCTCTTAAAAGAGAAGTGATTGGTCACACACTTCTCACCTCGCTCCAATCCGTGTCTACCACCCCGGGTAGGCGGATTCAGTGACTAGTCTACGTTTTGGGAAGACGCACCTGAGAAAGTCCCAAGATTCTCGGGTGGCAGTCGAGCATTGTAGACGTTCTTGTTCAAATTTCCCTCTCTCTCTCTATATCTAGGACGCTGGTATAGGGGTAAAGGGACTATGGGACAGGATTTAGATAAGCCCAGCAAGGGCTGGTTAGCATGTGATTTGGTAGAGAACAGAGAGGGTGAAGAGATGGTTAAAGGTGTTGAAAAGATTGCAAAAGTATGTAAAATTGCTGTACCGACATGTGGGAGATTGCAACCAGAAAGTTGGCGCAAGTTACTAGCAGAAATGAAAGGCAAGCTTACAGATAATGGTTTATTAAAGACTGCTGAAGCATGGTACAGAGTAGCGAAGGCTATTCAGTTAGAAGGTTGGGTTGAGGAAGAAGTAAATCACAAAGGTGTAAAATTGTTTGTGTATCATAAAAATTGTGTTGCTGGGGTTTACCCTCAGCCAGCGCCCCAAAATGGCGCCCAGGGGATGTCCATCCCCAAGGTTCAGTCAGCCATAGGTGATAGCCAGCTGACTATGTTCCCCACTCCCGATCCTCCCGAATCCCATCCCATCACCTCCCCTGTCTGCCCGGTCCTGAATTCTGATGGATCTTTCTTTACCCCTTCCCTTTCTCTAACGGTCCCATCATCCTCAGCCATCCCCACGCTTCCTTCCATGCCTAATCCTAACATCTCATCTGCCGCCTCCTCCCTGCAATCCCTCTCTATGGTTAATCCCCTTCCATCAGCACCCGTCCAGCTAACTACCCCTCCCTCCCATGCTACGACTCCTCTTTCTGCATCCATCCCTACTAATCCTGTCCTGTCTCCTCCGATAACCAGCTCCGCCCCAGTCCAATATCCTACCTCCTTAACCGTACCTGCCCACCCTACTCTTTTGCCCTCCCCTGCCTGGCCCTACCCCTTCCCATATCCCATGGCCCTGCCCGACACCGGTTACCCTCCCTTTCCCCAAGCCACTCCCCAGGTTCCGGTCATGCCCAGTCCGGCCCAATCTACCCCGGAAGTGCCCATATCAAATATGGCCGCCGCTCCTTCCCTTAATCCTGAAGCAACTCCTTTCCCCGCCTCCAATATGGCGGCTCCCAGTTCAGCCCTGATGCCAGTAATTCCCGGCGACTACCTGTCCCCAGGTTACGACTCGCTAGCCACCCCTGCATCTGGGGCTCATTCCCAGCCACCGACCCTTTCACCTCACGCGGGACCTGCACCGCGTAGAAGAGTCAATATCATAGAATTCGATGATGACGAGATGGACAGGGTGTCCCATGTCTCATCGGAACTTGCTGCAGGAGCCCCATCTCATCGTTCTATCGATGATCCCTTCGGCCACAAGGGTCGGGGAGAACAGGCCCCTCCTAAATATGTAGCTTTTAACCCCACTCAAGCTAGTGCTCTGATGAAATCACTCCCGGACCCAGAAAAGCAGCCCATGCCCTTCTACCGAGGGATAGTTCAAATTCAAAAGACTTATTCAGCCGCATGGCGTGATCTATTGAGCATTTGTGCTATTAAAGCAGGGGATGCATATTGGCCAAGTATGGCCCGACACCTCAGTACAGATCAGCTCAACAGTGATGTTGATTACCCCTCTGGAGTAACTTTTTGCACCCAATTAAAAGAATGGGCTAAGGACAAACTTGCAGATCAGGCTGCTGGCCTTACTGATGTTATTCAAGATAAAGGAGAATCAGTGGAAAGGTTTCATGCAAGACTGTATCAAATGTTTACAGATTTGGGGTTTGATCTTACTGACAAAATTCATTCACAAATGCTGTCAGGTGCGTTTGTCCAAGGTGTTAAGGACTCTATACGCAAGGGAATCATTGCTGCACGCCCTGAATATAAGGTTGTTCCCCTGGACACCCTACTTTTAGTTGCTAGAGGTTTGGAATCCGCTCAGACCCCAAGAAGATCCACTTCAGCGCCTCTCATGGTATCCCGCTCCACCCCAGTCCCAAAAGGTACTAGACCGGAGGAGGGGGGACATTGTTTTAATTGTGGAGCCAAGGGGCACTTTAGAAGTGACTGCCCAGAACCTAAAAAGGAGCCAAGGGAGCCCAGAAAGCCCTCCAAACCTGCCCCAGCTCCCAAAGCCACCAAACAGGTTCCGATAATTGAGGAACCAGATGATTAGGAAATTGGCAAGCCTGTGTCTGCAACCCCTGTCATGGCAGTGTCTACAGGGGATAGAGGGGGGCCACTTGCCACAGTGACTTTGCCCATTGAAGGCCACCCTACCACATTTCTAGTTGACACAGGTGCAGCCCGTAGTGTTCTGCGAGAACAAGACCTGCCAGACCCATCCTTTCTGTCAAATATTGACGTCTCTTGTGTTGGAGTGGATGGCCAGCCAAGACATAGCCCTTTAACAACTCCATTACGAGTTGGCTCTAGCCTGCTTGCTCGCTTTGTGGTATCCTCCACATGCCCAATTAACCTATTAGGTGCTGATGTTCTCTCACGCCTGCAAGCATCCATCACCTTTACCCCGGATGGGCAGGTAGAAATGTCCACACCTCTATCTGAATCAGACACCTCAGCCTTGTGCTCCTTGCCTCTAATGCTGCATTTAGAAAAACCCCGGTCTCCCGCGTGACAGGCGGGGATACTTACCACTATACGATCACGGCTCACTCACCCTGTCTGCCGCTGCAAACAATCCCTTTTGTTGATAAAGTGCAGGAATTCTAGGAAGGGACTAGCTCAGGGACAGCATCTGTCAGTGAATGGTAAAGACCCCGTGTTGGAGAAGTGGTGGGTTAGCTGCCATGGGATACCCATGGGTGTGAAGTGTTCGAGAGCCATACTGACGGATGAGTTAGCCTATTAGGGTCAGATCTAGGGACAGCCTTGCACTTTGCATTAACACCTAGCTAGCGGCCACGGGGTTTCTGTGCCTTTGGGTTAACACGTCTTCCTGGTACTAACTTAATAAAGTTTTATCTCTTAGAATCTAACATTTCATAGGGGGGACTGATGTGGGATTATTTAAAAAACCTTATTGTATTTGTATTCAATTATTGCACTAACTCCATTTTAACTTTATACTGTGACAATCCTCCATTTTGTCCCCCTAACCTGACTTCTTCAATCCTCCATTTTGTCCTCATAACCTAACTTGTTCATTTTAAAATCACCTTACATGACAGAATTTCCCAGCACATCTAATACAATAGAACAAAGACTGTATTTTCTATAAAGATATGATTAACACAGGAATTGCTGACTTTTCCTTAGATTTGCAACAAAGTATAATTTGAAGGCCATGCGAACACAGTAGTAATGAAATGTTCTATTCATAAGAGACCTTGCACCTGGCCACGAGGCCTGAGATCACCGACCGTGTAAAATGACGCTCAAGACCCCTTGTCCCCCACCCGTGTCCAGAACAATCCCACCTCTTGGTGGGTGGACACGGGATTAACCACTTAGTCTTTTGAGCCAATTAATAATATTGATAGGTGGACACTAATCCCGACACTTGACAATTAATCCAATTAATGATGTTTATTTACTGATATTCTAATAAGCAATGATGACGTAAAATGTCTCTTAAAAGGACCTGCGTGTCCGCTTTTTAATCACTTGCCAATAAATTTTCTCGAAGTTATTTTAACCTGAACCTTGTGTGTCAGACTTAATTACTTCAGCGTATATACGCAATTTATTTTATTGATTTGGACAGGAACAGATAGACATTTAAACATTTTGGTTTACTGCAAAAAGTACCATAACAGTGTCATGCTCATCCTATCTTAAAGACATGCTGTCTTCCTTAATTCCCATATATTATGAACAAAAAAGTTACAATTACTAAAATTATCCTACTATTAGTTTCCCTATATCAGGAAAGTGTCTGTGACAAGTAATGGTTAATATGTAGATAGAATATATATGTCTATCGTTTCACGTATAAGTAACAAGTGTGTTTTAGCTTTGTGTACAAAGATTGATAACATGCTGAAAGAAGGGTTATCTTAAAGAACATTTACTAAAAGAAAGTTCTAATAAACCAAGATTTCTTGAACAAATGAATAAGCCAAGTTTAAAGACTGACTAACATAATTTTTGTTGTAAGCCCAGATATTTTATTATTGCATATGCGTAGGAATTGAGACTTTGGGCATTATAGTATATTAATTCTAGATCTGTTACTATCAGCAAGTGCTTAGCCTTATGCCTATCCCACGCATGCTTAAAACACTTCTACTGAGTTAACCTCTACCACTCCAGTTGGAAGGCTATTCCATGCATCCACTACCCTCTCAGTAATGTAATACTTCCTGATATTATTTTTAAAACCTTGGTCCCTCTATTTTTGAGACTATGTCCTCTTGTTATGGTAGTTTTCCTTCTTTTAAATATAGTCTCCACTTTTTACTGTGTTGTTTTCCCTTTATGTATTTAAAATGCTTTTATCATATTTCCCCTGTCTCGTCCTTTCACCTAGCTATACCTGTTAAGATCCTTTAACCTTTCCTGGTGAATTTTATCCTGCAATCCATGAACCAGTTTAATAGCCCTTCTTTGAACTCTCTCTAAGGTATCCATAACCTTCTGAAGATATGGTCTCCAGTACTGTATCCAGTACTCTAAGTGAGGTCCCACCAGTGTTCTGTACAATGGCATGAGCATTTCCCTCTTCCTACTGCTAATACCTCTCCCTATGCAACCAAGCATTCTACTAGCATTTTCCGCTGCTCTATTACATTGTACATTGTCATCAACAGCCAGAAACTGGAGAACAAGAAATGTGAATTAATGTATAGCCATTTATAAGCTTAACAAAATCTCCATTATCTTTTCCATTTATTTTGCAGAAGGCAATGTTATTTGTCTATTTTGTATGTTTTAAAAATACATTATCAGTGAAGAGTAGAATAAATTTTATCCCATTTACAAGACATAAAATTGTGATAATGTATATTTGTGATATAAGTAGAAATTACATTTTGAGATGTTAGATATAAATTATTAAATTTAAAACGAGAGTCAGGGATAGCGTCTGTCTCCGCGGGCACAAGACCCCGTGTGGAGAAGTGGTGGGCAAGCCATCATGGGCCACCCATGGGAGTGAAACGTTCGAGGCTTGTGGAGACAAGATGAGCATGTTAGCCTTTTATTATTTTTCTCTAGGGAAAGCTTAGGGCCAGTTAATAGTTGTTGTACATGGGCTATTTGCAGCCTCCATTGCATTTCTACCTAGTCTTGATTTCTGATGTCTCCTCCATTGCTACATCACCTGTCTGCTCCCTTACCTGCCCACCCCCGCTTATTCCTCCCACCGATCCCTCCCCTTCATCTGCAGTCCCCCACTTTCCCCTACTGCCCCTCCCTCTACTCCACCTTCTCCTCCTCCTCCTCCTCCTTCTTCCTGCTCTTCCTACTCCTCCCTCTACTCCACTTTCTCCTCCTACTCCTTCCTCTACTCCACCTTCTCCTCCTCCTACTCCTTCTTCCTGCTCTTACTCCTCCCTCCTCTTCCTACTCCTCCCTCTACTCCACTTTCTCCTCCTACTCCTTCCTCTACTCCACCTTCTCCTTCTTCCTGCTCTTACTCCTCCCTCCTCTTCCTACTCCTCCCTCTACTCCACTTTCTCCTCCTACTCCTTCCTCTACTCCACCTTCTCCTCCTCCTACTCCTTCTTCCTGCTCTTACTCCTCCCTCCTCTTCCTACTCCTCCCTCTACTCCACTTTCTCCTTCTACTCCACCTTCTCCTCTCTCCTCCTACTTCTCCTCTATTCCTCCTTCTCCTCCTCCTACTCCTCCCTCTACTCCACCTTCTCCTCCTCCTACTCCTTCTTCCTGCTCTTACTCCTCCCTCCTCTTCCTACTCCTCCCTCTACTCCACTTTCTCCTTCTACTCCACCTTCTCCTCTCTCCTACTTCTCCTCTATTCCTCCTTCTCCTCCTCCTACTCCTCCCCCTACTCCGCCTTCTCCTCCTCCTACTCCACCTTCTTCCCTCTCACTCTATCCACTACTCATTCTTCCATCTCCCCACCACCATATCTATATCCTTTATATGCTTCCTCCCTTCTTATTCCTTACCAATTTCCTCCGCTCATAGACAACTCTGCCTCTGCCTGACAACATTACATTTTGAAGAAAAGTTGCTCTGGCCACTCTTCCGCCACTTCCCAGGGGGGAATACCACACTAACGAAAAATTATTCAGACATGAAAGAATTGTTTTGGGCACTCTCAAGGAAATAGTGCGGTCCTGACCCAGATTCCCATGGAAGTAAGACACCTGTAAGGGGGGTGGCTGTCCCTCATGTTTTTTTCTTCACTAAGTCCCCAGAAATCTCATGAAAGGAACCTGACTCATTAGAACAAAACATGAACATTCAATTTACAAATCTCTACAGAGGGGGGTCAGCAAGAGAACTGTGAATAGAAAGACAAATACCCCCCAATCTCACACAGAAATAGGTGAGGAAACCTCTTCTACTGCTCCTCATGGTTGCTTTGAACAGATGAAAGAAGAAACAAGACACCTTTCAACAGAGCATGCAGTAGCTTTACCAGATCCTGACTCCACTCTGTTTGCGGATAAAGAGGAAAGGTACCATACTGGATTTGCTGTTGCTACAGAAGATCAGGTACGTCAAGCATCTTCACTTTCCTCATTCACATCTGCTCAAGACGCTGAATTGACAGCCTTCTCAGTGGCATACAAAATGCCTGAAGGAAGACATGCCAATATCTACACTGACTCAAGACATGCCCTGGGTGCAGCACATTATTTTGGATCAATCTGGAAGATAAGAAGCACCACTCAGCTGACTAAAAGCTGCCAACCAAGCCACAAGTGCACCAAGGGAAGTGGACAGAATGGTGTCCGCTAAAGAAACTTCTATACTCACCATGTAGATCCTACCTACAGATCTCAAGCTTCTAAAAGAATGACAAAGCAGCTACTGACCCTGAAGAAATACAAAGCTGGAAAAACAGAAAGGGGCAACCCTTGAAGACGGGCTGTACTCCAACGCTCTTAAGCTCTGTTTACCCAAAAACATGTACTGGGCAGTGAGCCCATGGAACTTTATACCTATCCAAGACCCTCATAAACTCTTTGATCTCTAAAAAAATACCCCTAAGCACCTAGCTAACTCTCAATATCCCTTTCAAGAATCCAGGTGACAAAGAGCTACTGGGTCAAATATGCACTAGTTATCATAGACATTTTGTCAGGATGGCCAGAAGCCTAGCCGGTCATCAATGTGACAACCAAGACCATATACCCAGTAGTGCATTGTGAAAGTTGCAGAGATCACTCAGTTGATTCATTGTTCCAGATTCAAGACTCTCTCTCTCTCTCTGCAACATGAGAAGTAACATTTGTTGATTTTGACACACTTTTGACTCTAAAGAAAAAATGACTTGTTAAATAAAAAGATACCAGCAAGTAGGTGTTTGATGGCCATAATAATGCCTGACCACCTGCCATCGATGGAAAGCCGAGGACCCCAAAAGGAGACCTCGTGAAGCTAAAGAGATCCAAACGCCAAGCTCCCTCAGGATTATTTGCCCATCCTGAGTTTGTGGTGAGATTAATATTGACTAAATGATCCGAGTCCACCTACGCTGATGTAGCGTGGGACAGGTTTAATACTACAATGCATAAGCAAATGCGCCCTAGCCAAGGTTATTATGTCCATGCACATAATACATGACAAGGTACTCTTGACACACCACATTCATGCTTCAGAACATAAAGAGGAGCACCCCTCTAAAGGGAAAGGTTTGATTGATATATATATATTGATGCCATAGGTGTGCCAAGGGGGGTACCAGATGATTTTGCAGTAAAAGGAAAGTTTGAGTCCATTTTCCCAACCGTCACTGCTAATAATAATAATAATATTTTGATTTGCATTTATTATATCTATTGCAACCAACAACGTTTACCTGTCCCCATGACTACTTGTGCCTATATTCCAGATAACACAAGTCCATATGGTAATGTAAGCTTGTCTATTTATGATGTCCCTCTGAAGAACTAAGAAGACTTTGAGAACCGTTACTCCAGTCATTTCTGTGCCTTGGGTTAACACGTCTTCCTGATACTAACTTAATAAAGTTTTTATCTCTTAGAATTTAACATTTCATAGGGGGGACTGATGTGGGATTATTACAAATCTTTATTGTACTTGTATTGAATTATTGTACTAACTCCATTTTAACCTTATATTGTGACAATCCTCCATTTTGTCCTCCTAACCTGACTTCTTCAAATCCTCCATTTTGTCCTCATGACTTAACTTGTTCATTTTAAAACTACCTTACGTGACTGAATTTCCCAACCCAATTAGTATAGTAGACAAAGACTGTATTTCCTGCAAAGACACAGGAGTTGCTGACTACTCCCTAAACTTGTAAGATAGTATAGTTTGAAGGCCACGAGAACACAGTAGTAATGAAATGTTCTATTCATAAGAGACCTTGCACCTGGACATGAGGCCTGATATCACTGACTGTGTAAAATGACGCTCAAGCCCCCCTTTCCACCGAGTAAACCTCATGCTGGGAAAGATGGCGCCTGAGCCTTCTGTCCACACCCTTGTCCAGAACAATACCACCTCCCGGTGGGAGGACACCTAGCTGGTCACTCAAACCCCTGAGCCAATTAATAATATTGGTGGGTGGACACGAAGTTAGTCACATAATGTTTAATCCAATTAATGATGTTTATTTGTTATTATCTGATATTCAATGATGATGTCATTTTGCTTTTAAAAAGATCTGCACAACTGTTTTCCAACCAGATTGTATTAAATTTTCTGAAGTGCTTTTAACCTGAACTCCATGTGTCAGTGTGAGCTTACTTCTGCGTATACGCAATTTAATCATCTCAGATTTGGACAGGAACAGATAGACATTTAAACATATTTGTTTATTTCTAAATTAATCCACATCAATATGGGTCCTGGTTCAGGACGACTGCCTTAAAGGGATACTCCACTGGCCAAACGCAATTTTAAAAAAAATCACTGTTTACTAAATATACCCCCAATGAGAACATGCATGCATTTATTCCATTAGGTATATATTTAAAAACAGCTTGAAAAAGCGTAATGTCTTTTTTTTTTCTTCTGAAGCCTTTACAAACAGTCCTTTTCTACCCAGCCTAGACTTTCTGTGGCTGCACAAATACTGATTTCCCAATGCAGCTCAAGGCAGGTGCTCTGGGCAATTGCTGCCTCTTAAGTTTAGTTCCACTGAGCTAAACAACCATGAAGTAGTCTAATGAAATCTGCACTTTTGGTAAAACGGACAATAGAAAGAACAAAAGAGGGCACAATATTCACACATAAAGCGCTTCGGCAAGCTCAAGGTTTTAAAGAGTCTGGAGTGTCCCTTTAAGCATGCAAAATCCACCAAGTGCTTAAATGTACTAAACATAAAACAGTGGATCATGGTCTGTCTGACATTTTCTCGCAAAAGTCTTTGCATTTTTAGAACACATGGTGATACTCAGATTACTAAGTGCCTGATTCAACAGGGAACACCTGTAAAATTCAAAATTCAAAATACATACTTCAGGCCTTCATATTAACCACAAACCCCTGTTGTTCCTATACTGTATAATATTAAGTTCATGCAAGGGCAATCGTTACGCAAACTTGAGGCCAGGACTAGAAGACATGAAAAAAAGCTGCAAAGCAGATATACACTGTGAACAATAGTGACAATTATTAGAGGAATCATAGTAAAAAAAAAAAAAGTTAGATACAGAGCTGACACAGTCAACAGATGGCAGTTCATACAAATGCACCATTTAATTAGTTACACATAAAACAATTAATTGAGCCACAAGAAAATAAAATGCATTATTTGTCAGGGTCTTTTAAAAAAAATAAAAGTTTGATAAAGTCAGTTCTGTTGAAATTATACCTTCGAATAATATGCCAAAAATTTAACTTTCTGTTAATATTTTGTTGTTTTTTATTTTCCATTAGCCAGTCACATTACAATGCAAAGTCTAGGCACAGCCAGGGCACATAATTCAAATGAGGAATGAGGAGAGTCTTAAAGGGACACTATAGTCACCAGCTTAAAGACCACTATAGTTTCCTGGCACTATAGTGCCCTGAGGGTGCCCCCACCCTCAGAGTCCCCCTCCCACCGGGCTGAAGGGGGAGGAAAGGGGTTAAACACTCACCTTTCTCCAGCGCCAGGCTCCCTTGGCGCTGGGGACTCTCTTCCTCCTTCCGACGTCATCGGCGCATTCAGCCAGTTCATAGGAAAGCATTCTCAATGCTTTCTTATGGTCGCTGGCGTCTTCTCACTGTGAAAATCACAGTGAGAAGCGCGGAAGCGCCTCTAGCGGCTGTCAATGAAACGGTCACTAGAGGCTGGATTAACTGTAATGTAAACATAGCAGTTTCTCTGAAACTGCTATGTTTACAGCAGGCAGGGTTAATCCTAGATGGACCTGGCACCCAGACCACTTCATTAAGCTGAAGTGGTCTGGGTGCCTATAGTGGTCCTTTAATGTAGTGGCTCTGTTGTTTACAGTTTCTGCAATATTTTCAATGTAAACACTGCCATTGCAGAGAAAAGGCAGTGCTTATATTGTAGCCTAGTAACACCTCTAGTGGCAGTCACTCAGATGGCCACTAGAGATGCTTCGTATCTCACATTCAGTGTATCCACAAACTGCATTTTGATTCAGTGCATCTCTATGAGGAGATGCTGACATTGTGTTTTGCTGTGCATGTGCAATAGCCTCTGTGATGAAAGGGACCTCGCCACTGTTTTTTGGAGGGGGACTGTTTGCCTGCCTCTTGCCTGCTGACTATGGTCCCTGGGAGATTTGGTCCTTTAAGTACAGTATTTGGGCATATTGTATTTTATTATGCTGCTGGCCCTTTAAGAACCATCTGGGTACATACTGTGACTTTTGGGAACAATGCCCCTTTAAGACTGTGTCCCCTATCCCCCTAATATACTTTGTTTGTGCCCTTTTCCCACTTGGTTCAGTAAATAGGGCTTACTGAACCAAGTACCACACAGGCGGACCACCCAGAAGTGGAAGCGTGCAGGCAATTTACCTCACAGGCTGGGAGCCTGCTGTAGGTAAATTGCCGACCGCTGGGTGGCCGCCGTTCGCATAAACGAACATGTGGCGGCGCCATCTTTTTTCATTCAAATGCGGTCAGCGGTGTGTGTAGCCAAATTCATGGAACTGAAATCGTCTACACAGTTCCATGAACACCGCTGACCCTTACCTTCTCCTACACTGAATTTTCAGCTGCAGAGACTAAGTCCCGTTCGGCAATTCTATGGAACAGTTTTGGGCATGAAAATGTCCTTGCGGTCGGTCATAAAAGGACTTCCAGCTAACTTTTTAACCCCTGCATGGAATTGACTGAATTTTGACTATGTTTATAATTAAAGTGTGAATAATAATATGTAAGTTTTATGAAGATTGAATGCATATTTTTAAAGTTACAGTACATGTGTAAAAACTGTATTTCTCTGCCTGTGATAATTACATTAACCCATTGTGTTCAGTAATTATATCACAGGCAGAGGGGAGGATTTTGTGTGGGAGTGTCTGTGGGTATTGTACGTATTGATTGGTTGTTCTGCAAAACCCTGTGGTCGGTACTGTGTTTGTAAATTGTGCATAAAAGTAGAGTGTTTGATTAAAAGCTTCAGTTCTACTTCACCCTCAATGTGGAGTGCCGTCTCTTACTGGGGGAATCTGCTACAAGGGATAGCTATGCTCTGTATATTCCCTTGCCATAATCACTCCTAAGCTCTTTTAAGAGCTTGTTCCTGCTTCGCTCTGAAGGAAGAGAGGTTCGGTCTGTGGTGGTTGTGGTGTCGGCTAGAGTGCTTAGAGCCCTCAGGAAGCGCTAGGAGCATCCTTCAACGGAGGTACCCAGTCGGGGTGCCAGGTGATCCGTTACAGCCTCCCAGTGCTTTCCTATGGGATTGATGATCTCAGCCATGGAGCAAAAAAAATTGTTAGTAAACTCAACTTTTCAATGCAATTTGACACCACAGTGTTCCTTTAAATATTGTTTGTTTCTCCTCCTCTCCTACTAACCCATAACCCTTCTAGGTAATCTGAGGTATTCAGGAGGATAAATAAAAAGTTAAGATTCGTTTGATTTAAATTATTCACCTCATTGGAATGGCAGACTTAGTTCAGTGTAATAGTTGCTATGCATTTGTTTCGCGTTCCACTTTTTGGAGGTTTGGTTGTTGTCTAATCTGTAGACAGTTCTTTATCTTGCGGCAGGAGATTGTATTTTTGAAGTCTGAGATTTGTAAATTATCTGGTAAACAAACTCAGGCTGGAACTGCTGCAAAGCCACTGCCACAGAGACATCCTAGGAATGGCAGATGGATTACTGTAGGATCTGGTAGACTTAGAGCTGTGGATAAAAGGCATATTGCACAGTCTGTTGTTCTACATAATTCATTTTCTGCACTTTCAGAGTGTAATGGTGTCATGGAGACAGGCACTGAGGATAGTGGTGTTGTGGAGAGAGGCACTGAGGCTAGTGGTGTTGTGCAGAGAGGCACTGAGGCTAGTGGTGTTGTACAGAGAGGCACTGAGGCTAGTGGTATTGTGCAGAGAGGCACTGAGGCTAGTGGTGTTGTGCAGAGAGGCACTGAGGCTAGTGGTGTTGTGCAGAGAGGCACTGAGGCTAGTGGTGTTGTGCAGAGAGGCACTGAGGCTAGTGGTGTTGTTGAGAGAGGTACTGATGCTAGTGGTGTTGTTGAGAGAGGTACTGAGGCTAGTGGTGTTGTGGAGAGAGGCACTGAGGCTAGTGGTGTTGTGGAGAGAGGCACTGAGGCTAGTGGTGTTGTGGAGAGAGGCACTGAGGCTAGTGGTGTTGTGCAGAGAGGCATTGAGGCCAGTGGTGTTGTGCAGAGAGGCACTGAGGCTAGTGGTGTTGTGCAGAGAGGCTTGAAGACTATGGTGAGGCCTAATAGAAAGCAGTTGTTGTTGGGGGATTCCATCATAAGAGGTGTGGAGATGGACAATGGTGGTCTTGTGAGGTGTCTTCCCGGAGCTACTGCTCACAGAGACAGGAGACGTATCTGTAATATTGTTAAGCAAGCAAAGCAGGAAGGGGAATTGGATGTACTTGTCCATTTAGGGACAAATGACTTGGCTTGCAATGAGGTTTCAGAGGTTAAGGAAGTTTTTAGTGTTTTTGCCAATGATCTACGGCAGGTTACTTCCACACTGTCATTCTCTGAAGTTCTGCCTGTGCATAACACTCAGAATGACAGGCGGATGCGTATTAGGGACTTTAACTTGTGGCTTGGTGAATGGTGTCGGGAGCAAGGATTTGGCTTTATTGCTCATGGTAGCTCTGTTTGGAATGGAAATAAACTGTACAAAAAAGATGGTTTGCATCTTTCTCAAAAGGGAACAAATGTTTTCAGTGAGCAGTTCAGAGGTTTTGCTAGGATGTATTTAAACTAGGAGAGGGGGGCAAAAGGGTGATAAAACATCAATCCAATTGTCCCCCAAAACAAGGACAGAAGGTGCCTGTAGCAAGTGTGTTAAAAAATGATAAGCTTAGAGTCATGTCTACAAATGCTCGCAGTTTAGGGAATAAGATTCATGAACTTGTGGCAATAATGGCAACTGATAGTGTAGATTTAGTCGCTGTTACTGAGACATGGTATAATGAGAATGACTGGGACATAGCAATACCAGGGTACTCTTTATATAGAAAAGACAGGGAAGGCAAGAAAGGGGGAGGGGGTGGCCCTGTATGTGAAGGATAGCATAAAATCTAGCCTAATAAAGGTTAGTGAGGCGAACATAGAGTCCGTTTGGGTTACGTTAGAATTTGGTAATCACACAGTAATTTGTGTAGGTGTGATTTATAGGCCCCCAGGACAAATTGAAGAGTTAGATAATCTACTAGTTGAAGAAATAGCTAAAATGACAATGAAGGGGGAAGTTATCATCATGGGTGACTTTAATCTTCCTGATGTGAATTGGAAAACAAAAATAGCTACTTGTGCCAGAAGCACACATATTCTAAACTCCCTGCTGGGATTGTCTCTAAAACAAGTCGTTGAGGAGCCAACTCGTAAAGAGGCCATACTAGATTTAGTGTTAACAAATGGAGATTTGGTATCAGATATTACTGTAGGTGAAAGTTTAGGATCCAGTGATCATCAGTCAGTGTGGTTTAATATAAGAACAGTGACTGAGTCACACCACACAAAAACAAAAGTTTTAGACTTTAGAAAAACAGACTTTTCTAAAATTAGAATATGTGTAAAGGAGTCATTATCAGACTGGAGCAACTTAAATGGAGTCCAAAAGAAATTGAATTATTTAAAAGCTGCACTACTGAAGGCAACAGAAAATTGCATTAGGCTTGTCAGTAAAAGCAAAAAATTCAAGAAACCACTGTGGTACTCTGCAGATGTGGCCAAAATAGTAAAAAAAAAAAAGTTAGCATTTAGTAATTATAAAAAAACCCAGAGTGAGGAAGACAGAATGACCTATAAGATTAGGCAGAAAGAGGCTAAGCAAGTTATAAGAGCTTCCAAATCACAAACAGAAGAGAAAATAGCACAGTCAGTAAAAAAGGGGGACAAAACTTTTTTTAGATACATAAATGAGAAAAGAAAAGTAAAACAAGGATTAGTTAGATTAAAAACAAAAGAAGGAAGGTATGTAGATGAGGATAAAAGTCTAGCTGACTGCCTCAATGAATATTTTTGTTCGGTATTTACAGCTAAAAATGAAGGAAAGGGACCTATGGGGGAAAAAAAAAGGATAAATGAGTCATTTATTACACGTGAGTTCACAGAGGAAGAGGTACTATTTCAACTGTCAAAAGTAAAGACAAATAAGTCAATGGGACCTGATGGAATACACCCAAAGCTATTAAAAGAGCTTAGTGTTGTACTAGCAAAACCATTAACAGATTTATTTAACCAATCATTGTTAACAAGAGTAGTCCCAGAAGATTGGAAGTTAGCGAATGTTGTGCCCATTCACAAGAAAGGTAATAGGGAGGAGTCGGGCAACTATAGGCCAGTAAGCCTTACTTCAGTAGTGGGGAAAGTGATGGAAACCATGTTAACCCCTTCAGGACGGAGTCAATAGTGCACGTTCTGATCAAAACAAAACGTAAACAATAACTGGAATTTGCGCTATATGTCTGTTCACCCGTAGTTCCCCTCTTTCAAATTATATGCACCCACACTTATTATATATCATTTTGTTCAGGAGAAACAGGGCTTTAATCTATCATTAACTATTCATATATGGAACATAATTTACTATGAATAAAATAAAAAAAAAATGTGAGAAAATTAGATTTTTTTTAAAATGTGCATTTCCGTCTGACATTTTAACTGTGAATGTCATAACACTGTTAGGTTTTACTGCAAAAAAATGCACATATTTGTAATCAGCAATGTCTCACGAGTACAACAGTACCCCCCATTAACAGGTTTTATGTTGTTTTGGAAAGTTACAGGGTCAAATATAGAACATTCCATTTTCAAATTGAAATTTTCCAGATTAGTAATGTTACCTTTGAGACGGTGTGGTAGCCCAGGAATGAGCATTACCCCCATAATGGCATAGCATTTGAAAAAGTAGACAAGCCAAGGTATTGAAAGTGGGGTATGTTTAGTCTTTTTTAGTAGCCACTTAGTCACAAACACTGGCCAAAGTTAGCGTTCATATTTGTTTTTGTGTGAAAAAAGCAAAAAACGAATATTTGGCCAGTGTTTGTGACTAAGTGGCTACTAAGAAAGACTGGACATACCCCACTTGCAATACCTCGGGTTGTCTACTTTTGCAAATGGTATGCCATCATGGGGGTAATTCTCATTCCTGGGCTACCATACGCTCTCAAAGGCAACATAACCAATCTGGCAAATTTCAATGTGAAAAAAATGGAATGCAAGCCTTATATGTGACTCTCTAACTTTCCAAAACACCATAAAACCTGTACATGGGGGGTACTGTTATTCTCTGGAGACTTCACTAACACAAATATTAGTGTTTTAAAACAGTAAAACATATTACAACAATAATATAGACCATAAAAGTGCTGTTCGCTTGTAAAAAATGCGAAAAACGTCACTTTTACTTAAAATATCATCGTTGTAATACAATTTACCAGTTTGAAACACTAATATTTGAGTTCAGCGAAGTCTCCCGAGTAAAACAGTACCCCCTATGTACAGGTTTTATGGTGTCTTGGAGAGTTACAGGGTCAAATATAGTGCTTGCAAATTAAATTCTCTGCACTTTCTCCCTGTGTTGTCAGGCATGTCAATCAAATTTTAATTAATCAAATCACATAATTACATTAAAAGATTATTTAAATATACACGTAGAATTTTAATATATATGAATTTATAGGTATTTAAATTCTACGCGTATACTAATGTAATCTTTTATGTAATTATATGTATTTATATATATATATATATTTGCGGTTATTTGTATTTTATATATAGATAGATATATATATAGAATGTCATTCTAAGTGTATTTTGTTACCGATATATATATATATTAATAACAAAATACAGTTAGAATGAAATTACATATGCATATATAATTTATATTAAATTTTATTTTTTTAATTATACGTATTTATATATAATATATATATGTACATCTATTATATATATAATATATATACATATTATATATATGTAACATCATTCTAAGTGTATTTTAATATTAATATATGTACTTATATTAATATTAAAATACACTTTGTATGACGTTACATATATATAATATGTATATATATTATATATATATATATATATATATATATAAATATATTTATTTTATTTTTACACATGTCTAATTTATTTTTTTAACACCTCCTACCAGCAGGGGGACTGTCTGATATTTCAGACAGTCCCCCTGCTGGCAGATCCACAGCCAGCTATAGGGGGCCATGTGATCGCTCTTTGAGATCGGGGGCCTCATTTGCCGGAAGGGGGCTGCCTGGGCTCTCAGGCAGCCCCCCAGAAGAGGATCGCGGCGGAGGTAAGTACACCTCTCTTCTTGGGGGTTTAAGCCGTTACGGCGTACCATGCCGTCGCAACGGCTTTAAAGCCCATTTAATGCGTGACGGCATGGTACGCCATAACGGCGTTAAGGGGTTAAAGGATAGGATTGTTGAACATCTAAAAACACATGGATTTCAAGATCAGAGACAACATGGGTTTACTTCAGGGAGATCATGCCAAACTAATCTTATTGATTTTTTTGATTGGGTAACTAAAATTATAGATCAGGATGGTGCAGTAGACATTGCTTACCTAGATTTCAGTAAGGCTTTTGACACTGTTGCACATAGAAGGCTTATCAATCAACTGCAATCTTTGAGTTTGGATTCCAATATTGTTGAATGGGTAAGGCAGTGGCTGAGTGACAGGCAACAGAGGGTTGTAGTCAATGGAGTATATTCGAAGTTTGGGCTTGTCACCAGTGGGGTACCTCAGGGATCTGTACTTGGACCCATTCTCTTTAATATTTTTATTAGTGATATTGCAGAAGGTCTTGATGGTAAGGTGTGTCTTTTTACGGATGATACTAAGATATGTAACAGGGTTGATGTTCCAGGAGGGATAAGCCAAATGGCAAGTGATTTAGGTAAACTAGAAAAATGGTCAGAGTTGTGGCAACTGACATTTAATGTGGATAAGTGCAAGATAATGCATCTTGGACGTAAAAACCCAAGGGCAGAGTACAGAATATTTGATAGAGTCCTAACCTCAACATCTTATTATTTATTTATTTATTAAAAATTCTTAAGAAAACGCAGTCTTATTACCCATAGGGTCTCGATGCGCATACCAGCAATAAAAACAGACAAAACAATATCCAGCAAAACCACAGCATTATAATCACATGCATTTGAACCAAGTTAAAAATTTCATGTCATCCCATACGCCTGAGCAAATAAAACTGTTTTTAAGCTCCGGCGGAATTTCAGTAGATCATTCTCAAGTCTTAATGTCAGAGGCAGGGAGTTCCAAAATTGCGCTCCCTGAACATCACTCGTTCTCCCTCCGCACTTTTTCTTTTTAAAATTTGGAATCTTCAATAAGGCTAAATCAGCCGATCTCAAGGATCGACTGGGAGCATAGCGTGTGAATTTATCCTTCAGATAGTCTGGTCCCATACCATGGATTGCCTTATATACCAAACAACCATTTTTAAACAGAACCCGTTCACGAACGGGCAGCCAGTGCAAGGCTCTTAATGATGGAGTGATATGGTCATTGCGGGCCACACCCGTAAGTAGCCTTGCAGCTGCGTTCTGTATCAACTGTAGCTTGTGTATGATGTTCTGAGGCAGTCCATCTGAGGAAAGGGATTTAGGGGTGATTATTTCTGATGACTTAAAGGTAGGCAGACAATGTAATAGAGCAGCAGGAAATGCTAGCAGAATGCTTGGTTGTATAGGGAGAGGTATTAGCAGTAGAAAGAGGGAAGTGCTCATGCCATTGTACAGAACACTGGTGAGACCTCACTTGGAGTACTGTACACAGTACTGGAGACCCTATCTTCAGAAGGATATTGATACCTTAGAGAGAGTTCAAAGAAGGGCTACTAAACTGGTTCATGGATTGCAGGATAAAACTTACCAGGAAAGGTTAAAGGATCTTAACATGTATAGCTTGGAGGAAAGACGAGACAGGGGGGGATATGATAGAAACATTTAACTACATAAAGGGAATCAACACAGTAAAGGAGGAGACTATATTTAAAAGAAGAAAAACTACCACAACAAGAGGACATAGTCTTAAATTAGAGGGACAAAGGTTTAAAAATAATATCAGGAAGTATTACTTTACTGAGAGGGTAGTGGATGCATGGAATAGCCTTCCAGCTGAAGTGGTAGAGGTTAACACAGTAAAGGAGTTTAAGCATGCGTGGGATAGGCATAAGGCCATCCTAACTATAAGATAAGGCCAGGGACTAATGAAAGTATTAGAAAACTGGGCAGACTAGATGGGCCGAATGGTTCTTATCTGCCGTCACATTCTATGTTTCTATGTACACACATTTGGTCATACATTTGGTGAAACTATTAGGTTTAACATTCGTTCCCATATGGCCTCTCTTTTTGGTATGATTTTTATAATGTGAGATTAGTCGTAGAGTGATTGCTGAATTCTATAACATGATAGGAGGCGTCACATTTTGCTTTACTTTCTTTACTGAACTCCACAGCAACAAAAGAGTAGTTAGAGGTAATCTAAGCCACCGACAGCAAAGCCACCTCATCTTTCTTTGCTGCTCCTGTATAAGCACAGATCAGAGTGTTTGTATCCAATTACATTATGCTGTATTATTGTGTTTTTTCGTCTTTTTATTTGAAACCTATATTTTGTGATCTAACCTTTATTTAGTGACCTTTTCTATTCTACCCTTACCTTTTAATGTCTTTCCAGCCCTTTCCCTGATTACTCTATATTTGCCAATAGTCTGTCCCTTTTTACTCCACCTTTTCCCTATTGCATCTCTTTTACTATCTCTGTAATCAGTTAATACAACTCCAGTGGTGTTTTACCTCCATTTTTGGGTTCAGGGATCTTGGAAACTTGCTAGTTCTATTTTTTTTTTTTTCCCAGGTGCCAGTCTGGTTGAACGTTTACTCTTGATAAGCCCCAGTTTTAAAGTGCAGGTTCAGGGGAACCTCTGTGTAATTGTCATGGAGCAGGGGGTTTGTATCGACGCAACCGCGCCTGATCAGTGAGGTCGTGCCGATACTTCAGACAAAAGTGAGTCCCTGATTGGCACGGCCGCACATGAGCAGGGCGGTCGCGCTGAAAAGTGAAAGTTTAACTTAGCTGGATCGCGGCGGAGTGCCACCCGATCCTCCCAGAAGACAGGTCCCGGCTGGTGCGGCGTTCTAAGGGACGCAGTCCGCTGCGGTCCCGTTCTTACTGATAAAGGGCACACTGCCCACATTAAAGATGGCGCCGGTGTGCGTGTGACATCACAAGGTCAAAGGCCATGTACTGACCAATCACAGCACTGAGAGGCATATTTAAACCCTGTAATGCCTTTTCTCAGTGCCCTGTCGTGGTTTCCACTTGTTGGTTGTCAGAGAGCGTGTTCTTGGTCATATTTTCTGGTTTTGGACATTGGCTTGTTTTGACTTTCCCTACTTCTGGTATCCTGACTGTTGGCTAGTATTTCGTATTGTCTCATTCTGTATTCCCGACCTCGGCTTATTTTATTTTTTTTGTCAATATTTCTTTTATTGAGGCATAAATGTAATCGGGTACAGAATAAAGAGGGGGAGACAATAAAAAAAATCATATAGGGTAAGGATATCACATTACATTATCCAATTATCTCCGAGATTTGTCAGCCTCTTTTTATATGTAAAAAGTATATTGTAAATAGTTGTTTGTTCAGATGCTAGGTGGTGGTGTGTGTGTACTGTCTATGTGTCGTGTGCCCAGCCGGGCTGTTTGTCGGCTTGTTATTTTGACCATTCTCTTCTACCTTAAGTCTGGCCATTCTAAGGCCCGCTTTATGTTGTTTCAGTCCACCAAACTTCAACATAGTCATTGAGATAATGATCTATCGCAAATATAACCACCAACTGCCACCGCCTAGAGCCGCTCAAGCAAGCTAGACATAATGAGCAGGCCACACAGGCTGTCCATGTCTACCTAGGTACCTCGTAGGTGTGCTACACATGCAGTAATCCTGGTACACTGTCTTCTGGAAGTTTATAAGACAAATTGTGATCACAACAGGAATACGGGCCTACTTCTTTCCAGACACATCATCACTCTTTCACAGGAGTGGAAGTCCACAGGTCATTGATTATCTGATTAATAGTTCCTGGACTTAATTTTTATTCATAAGACTTTGAAAGTAACCCCAAAAATAATTAAACTGTAATAATGTTACGTACCACTAGTGTATCAGTTTTCAAGTGTTAGGATTACTAACTGTAATTAATACTACTACATATTTGTTTGTGGATATTTTTTAATGTTCTGCATAATGTCTGTCCTTTTTGTATTTATAGTCTTCATCAATGAAAGGCTAATGCTGACCAATGCTTCTAAACACATAAAGGGAATCTATAGTGCTTAAAATAACAAGTTATTTCAGGATAATTGGCTCCATGTCCTCTGAGCCGTCGAGAAACGTCTAATCACAGGCTTCTCTATAAGAAGCCTGTGATTGGACCCAGTGACGGCAAGAGTGGGCGCAGAATAGCACTGAAGTTTCGCTGAGCGCTGGATTTGGGGCAAGTAAATCTCTTTATTTGAAGGTTTCACTACAGAGTGCAAGATGGGACCTTCCCCATACTGCCCAATAGGGCATATTACACCAGAAAGGTCCCCTCTCAAAAGAGTTATAGCAATCCTTTAAGTTAGGTAACAATAACTTCCTCATTTCTTGCACCAGTAATCCTCCACTCCAGTGATCTCAGCAGGTAGTCAGATACCACCTGAGAGCGCATGCAAGGAAAACAATACTGCGCTCCTCCAATCATATTGCTGCTATAAGCAGCATTTGATTGCAAGACAGAAGTGCATCAAATGTTTTTTTTACACAAAGGCAATGGTTTACATGAAAGGGTTAAAAATTTAGAACTACTGCAAACTGACCACTTAATTGAGATGAAGTAGTCTGGGTGACTTTAGCCATCCTTTACAAGTGTTTCCACTGATTATTTTAATTAATAATGAGAACATTTAAATTATTCAGAAAACTAAATGTATTTAAAACAGAACTTTTCAGATATCCTTTTCATTAGACATAAAGTCTAAACACACAGGTGGGTTATATTTGCACTCAAGCAAAGTGGATGCTGGAGAATCATAATGGCATCTAATCAAGAAAAAGGTTATTTTGATGTTTGATTGACAGCACATTCGAATGACTTTCATGTTTGCGTTTTTCCATTTAAATCACTTAAGTTATACCTCAAACACACATCTGAGCCCTTGAGGGATAAGAACTATGTTGTTGCTTGTCATATCCACCGCTTCTCGTCAAGGTTACACCAAGCCCCCATTTTTGTTTTGTTGAAAAAGCACACAAAACTATCTGTTACAGATTATTAGATTACATCTTTGCTTTGTGCAAAGCAAACATCCTAATCTGTACATCTCGCAAGCATAACTGCTGGGAACCTTGTATAACAAAATCAATTTTATTTTACATTTTTTATTTTGGTGAGGGGGTTTTGATAACCCAGACACCGATTCATTTATGCAACGTCTATACAGTAGCACAATAAACATATCAAATATTTGCTCTGCAAAAATATATCTGTGTAATATTTGTTTGACCCTTAGAGGAATATTTCATAATATTAAGGTACAAATTAGATTTGCAACTATGAAAGATGAGCCCCTTAACCAAACAATCAGCTCCACCTTCCTCATTCCTGAACAAATGCAGGTCAGCATGAAAAACTAGAAGTTTAACTCTACATGGCAAGTCCATTAAAAAGCAATAGAAAACCACTGTCGTGCCTGATCATTTGTCAAAGCCAGAAGTGACGTGATAGCTCCCCTAAAGGCAGCTGGCTCTCTTTCACCTAGGCAGACAGATGGATAAAGATTCTATGGGAGGGAGCAATGTACATTTCTATTAAGACTCGCTCAATAGATAGCCAGCTCAAGCATTTGATTGGACCGTGCAACATCCTTGGTGGTGTTGGGTGGTGGTATAGAAAACGAAATAAATTGATGTTGACTTTTTTATTTTACTGCTGTATAGAGAGGGGAAACCTTGTTAGCAATGCCCACTAGGGCATTCTAAAGTAAATCAAACTGTCGACTAGGAAGATTTGTAAATTTGGATGGGCTTTTTTGCCTCGCTAACACTCTTGGGGCTGGCTTTTTTGCACCATCATCAGCACGATATGCATTACTGACTTTAATAGTGCTCTTTAGTATCCTGCTTTTGTTTTTTTTTATTCTTTATTTTTGCGTGCAGCAAGGTAAAACAGGCTTGCAAAGTCCCAACATGCACATTAAACGTTTGAAGTCATACCATTTGTACTAACGTTGTGGCACATAGTATCCATGCACAATGTTTGTGGAAAAAGGTAAGAATAAGACATACGCAGGTACCTAGGCAGTCTAAGACATGTGAGCAATTTAGGAGTGTAGGAGAGAAGACCAACATTAAAATAAACTGGAGACCTCAGATGGGAAGAAGTTTCCCTGCTGTCTGGGGGTTGACGGTGATTTACCATAGGTGTGTAGCAGTCTGGCTCAGGGCCAGGTAGAAACTGTACATATCTGACCAGTGGTGCAGTCAGGTGGGCCACTAAATAGAAAAATGAAAAGGGAGAAAGGTTCAGAAATAAAAGTCTAACCAACTTCGAACCGCAGTGCGAGTGAGTCCCGTGTATTAAGGGAGGAAGGTTCCTGTTGTTCATCATCATTTCAGGTAGTTATTGTAGTGGCTGCCGCAGGCGTTGTTTTCTTCGGGATGAATGGTGTGATCGTAGTCGGGTCCCATCGATGAGTCGCCGATGTCGGTGCCTGGCTGCTAGGTCGTTGTAGGGAGTCTCCTGGAAAGCTTAGTTTGGTGAGAAGTGCAGGTGCTTCGGAGATATCCGTGATGGAGTCTACCACGTCTCCCTGTCTCACTTGTAAGGACCGTGGAGATCTCCAGCAATATTCTTTGTCGTGGCTGCAGAGATGGGGAATGAGGGATTGTAGCGTTTTGCACTATTGTA
This sequence comes from Pelobates fuscus, assembly GCF_036172605.1. Taxonomy (NCBI): domain Eukaryota; kingdom Metazoa; phylum Chordata; class Amphibia; order Anura; family Pelobatidae; genus Pelobates; species Pelobates fuscus. The sequence goes on from NC_086319.1 coordinate 75,091,704, forward strand.
GTGTCTCGCCGGAGAGATCCGCGAAGAAAGAGAGCCATGTTCTCAAAGTGAAGTAGTCCCCCTAACCCCTTAAGGACCAAACTTCTGGAATAAAAGGGAATCATGACGTGTCAGACATGTCATGTGTCCTTAAGGGGTTAAAGGACACTATAGTCACCAGTACAACTACATGTATTCCTGACCCTATAGTGTTAACACGACCATCTAGCCCCCCTGGGCCCCTCATGCCTCCATAAATATAGTCAAAATCTTACTGTATTCTAGCCAGAAGCTGTAAATCTGCATTCTGTTAGACTAAGGAAAAACAAGCAGTCTGCTGACATGTGATAGCCTGATCCAATCACAGTGCTTCCCCATAGGATTGGCTGAGACTGACAAGAAGGCAGATCAGGGGCAGAGCCAGCATGATTCAAACACAGCCCTGGCCAATCAGCATCTCCTCATAGAGATTAATTGAATCAATGAATCTCTATGAGGAAAGTTCAGTGTCTGCATGCAGTGGGAGGAGATACTGAATCACAGGATGCTCATGCACAGCAGATCTGAGTGGATGGAGGCATATTATACCTCCATCAACTCAGAAGTCCCTCTGGTTCACTCTGAGTGACTGCAACTGGAGGTGTTCCTAGCTTTCAATGTAAACACTGTATTTTCTCAGAAAATACAGTGTTTACATGAGAAAGGCTGCACTATAGTTCTCACCTGAACAACCTCATTAAGCTGAAGTTGTTCAGGTGACTATAGTGTCCCTTTAAAACACAGCTTGCACCAGCGCCTAGTCTGCTCCGTTGCGAAACCACACTATCAGGTCTCTGGGTGCCGAGTCACGTGCTCTCTTGGGCTTCGGAACCCGGAAGAGGCCGTCCAGATTTATCTGTCTAGACTGCTTGACGAGCTGCCCGATGAGATGTGGGAGCTCTGCCGCAGGGATGCCCTCCGGTATTCCCCGGAATGTCAAATTATTGCAGTTTTCCTGCCCATGTCGTTAGGGGCTTTGAGACTGTGGTAATGAGGCTCACAGAGTAGTTATTTTCGCCGGGTTTTGGTAGATTAGCCCGGAGCTCGTCAATCGTGCTCAGGTCAGTTGCTCGGCTCCACCCTTTAGTATCCTGTTCTGTCTAGTTAGTTTTTAAGGTAGAGGTCTGGCTTGTGGGCTGCTGGTGTTTTTAAACTCACAGCCGAGGTATTTTCCGTACAATCTCCTTTCTGCATTGTACTCCTTTTTGTCATTTGACAATTTTTTTTCCTTGATTTTGCATTTTTACTTTACCTTAGGTTGGGTCTTATCATAATCATAGATTCTAGACATCTTCAACCTTTTTGTGGTAATATATTTTGGGTGTTTCAATTAAATACTCTTAGATACAGCTGGTAGTTCACATAAGCATTATGTTATTAAAGCCTGAGTGGGTTCCATCACCTATTATTATATTGTAACATTGTTTCCACACAATGATAATCAATTACCACTGCTAATGGACATGATAGTATAAGGTTTTCACTCTACATATTCTTGGTATATTTACTAGGGTGAGGACCTCAGACATCCCTGGTCTGTCTATCTGGCACAATATGCTCATAGGCTAGGGACTTAACTTGTTGTTTCTAAATTAGGACAGCCTGAATTAAGATGGACTTGCTATTAGTCCGATTTCCACACAGTCAAGACAGACTGGCATTTATGGCGGCAGTCTGCAATAAATCTCCATATCGCTTCGAAGACCATTCCCTGACATTTTCCCCTGATCTGTCCAGAGCTACCATGGGCTGGCGGAGATCTCTGTGGCACATAACTAAGTAACTTGCCGCTTATAAAGATACCATACAAATGGCACCAAGATGCCTGCTAATCCGTCTTTACTGTGGAACGTTAAATGTTTGCAAGGCCTCAGAGGTAACCTCCACCTTCCAGAAGCTTGGGCTGCCCATTGACTCTCCTGGGCCATAACCCAAAAGGCACTCTGCACAGCCGACTACATGGGATCCTTAACGGGTTCATCCATTTATTCCAGGTGTTCAACGAGGAAACCCCTAATCCTCAGCGATATAATTAATGGATTACCTGATGTTCTAACAGTATATTGTTTAGTCTTTGTGTTAACTTATAGTTTTCTTCATTATTTTGCTTAACAATTCCTCTATGACATACTAAGTGTTCCTGTGTCTTCTGGCACATAGGGTTTATTTCCCAACCACCCCCCTCTTCCCACAGCTCATTTCCTTGACCCCCACAGAATATCAGTGGGTATTAGTCTCTTGAAATTCTATCTAGGTATATTTACCTTCAGCTCCTCCTATCTATTTGAGAGGCATCTTGGGCTCATTACTACTACACAGCTAATTATGTGATCCACTGTGTCTTTTCCCTTTGCAGGATGCAATGTTACCCTCTTTTATTATACCATAATAAAAACCCTTAAAGGACCACTCTAGGCACCCAGACCACTTCAGCTTAATGAAGTGGTCTGGGTGCCAGGTCCAGCTAGGGTTAACTAATTGTTTTATAAACATAGCAGTTTCAGAGAAACTGCTATGTTTATCAATTAGTTAAGCCTTCCCCTTTTTCCTCTAGTGGCTGTCTCATTGACAGCCGCTAGAGGCGCTTGCGTGATTCTCACTGTGAAAATCACAGTGAGAGCACGCAAGCGTCCATAGGAAAGCATTATGAATGCTTTCCTATGTGACCGGCTGAATGCGCGCGCAGCTCTTGCCGCGCGTGCGCATTCAGCCGACGGGGAGGAGAAGAGGCGGATCGGAGGAGGAGAGCAGGAGGAGAGCTCTCCGCCCAGCGCTGGAAAAAGGTAAGATTTAACCCCTTTCCCCTTTCCAGAGCCGGGCGGGAGGGGGTCCCTGAGGGTGGGGGCACCCTCAGGGCACTCTAGTGCCAGGAAAACGAGTATGCTTTCCTGGCACTAGAGTGGTCCTTTAATCACAAAATATTGCCATTTCAACTCCTAGAGTACAATCTATGCTCAACATTTATATCTGCTTTTGGATTGACATTGAAGAAAAATGACAAAATAGACTTATTGTTTACATAACAATGTGAGTCTCAGGTTGGCATATAAATACAATCTAAAGGGCTTAACAGTTAATTTACATGGGGGCCATTGACCAATTTGTCATTTTCCATGGAGGCCACAGAACCATACTGTCAATAGCGTGGCCATATACACAAATCAGCCCTCCCATAAACACACAGCTACACAGTGCCATACACACACACTCCAGTACATGCACATACAACTACACATATTATATACACTGCACCCCAGCACCTGTAGCGTGGCAATTGATTGGTGTTCACTAATGTTGGAAGGAGCACAAACAGTGCTTCCCAAACTGCTAATCTCCACAGCAAATAAGGGTTTTATTGCAGACATGATGCAGACCAAACCGCCAGCAAACTTGGTCGCAGAGATGTATGCAAGGGACTCGGACATAACACTCTTTCCAAAATGGGTGGACTGCTGAATTAAAGAATTTAGGATGCAAGAAAAGGGCCACTGCGTGGGTAAATTTGATCTCTAATATAATCTACAGATGAAATTAGCAAAAATGCATATAAACGTGTGTATATATATATATATATATATATATATATATATATATATATATATATATATATATATATATATATATATATATATATAAAAAGAGGTCACAATGCTGAGATCTATCCAAAAATTGCAAGAACAATGGACGTGAACCCCAAAGCTTTCATCAGCCAGATTCCAAGCATTGTGGGACATCATGCTATGAATGAATGAATGCAGATACTTTAGCAACTTTATTTGTGTACGTAGTTTTTTATGACAATAGTAAAAAGTTGAAATAATTAATCTGTACATTTGCATCACATTTTATAAAAGATTATTGCATAAACACTGCATGCATAACAGAATAGCAAGAAAAAAAAAGCTACTAACCTGCTAATAAGCATCGCAGTAATGACTGGCTCCCAGCCAGAATGGAGAACTGTTCTTGTTGCTGGATGTTTAGATGCTATAACAATCCATATTGGAGTCAAAGCCAAAAAGAAGAAACCAACCAATGGAGATAACAAGGAGAACATACCTAGAGAAGAAACATAAAACAAAGTAGAGATATTTCATTATTGTAATTTTCACAAACAAAAAAATAAGTGGGTTAATCTCATAAGAGCAGGCATTAGGTTTCTAGGATAGAAAAAATGCCCAAAATGGCGTACATTGACATTGTGGCAGGCTTACGCAATGTATGATAATATAATGTAAGTAAACCCCCATTGTTTTTGCCCAGATTAGGTGTTTTTAAAAACTATTACATTCTGAGAGTTTGAAGTTGTTGTTTAGTGAATGAGTGAGTGTGCTGGATCTTGTATGTCTGGGCCACGCCAGCACTCTTATAATGTTGTATCCATGGTTAGGCGATTGCTAACCATTAGTTTTTTTTTCTTCATTTCAGCACTGGATCGGCTGAAATTATCATCAGTGATGACAAGGAGAGAAGCCAAGTAAAAACGATGTATTTTTTATTTGAATGAGGGGCCCTAAAGCTAAAGTGCTAGACAAAAAATACCTCTTACTTTAGAAATATGTGCTTGTATTTCTAACATTAGAGTTTCCCTTCAATAGTGGTATTAACAGAAGATTTGGAAAAATGATTAGAGATAGAATTGCCATAATTGCCATGGGGACATTCCGTTGACTTCCATGGTGATAGCTCTGCTTTTAGAACTTTGCACCACCATTTCTATTAGCAACATTTTTTAAACCCCGTACCACACACGCTTGTATGCTATGTTTTGCACTATTACGAAAAACACTTTTTGCAGTAACCTATTTTCGGACAGATTTTTGAATTGAATAAATATTTAAGAAAACAAACTTATTTGCAGTCAACGTTTTAGACCAAATGCACTTATTGCCTGAAATTAACGTAGCAAAGTAACCTTAGGTCCGGGAGAAGAACCCCATGATGCAGTGGGCATCAAAGGGAACAAAGCTGGTATCCCAAAGTTGTTGAAAACTATAGCCCTGAAGCAGCTGGAGTTTCTAAATTCTCCAATACTGGAATAAGGAATATTTAATGTCGTCAGAATAAAAACACAGCAAATTAATGCAAATAAAAAGCAGACAAGAAAGTGCCTCAGACATGGAAAGCGACTTTTAGAATTACATTAAAGAGTTCTCTTGCTTCACAGATGTAACTTCTTTCCCCGGTAGAGAAAAAGCTAACTTGATATGCAGAGCCAATTAAATGAAACAAAGCACCTAGAGGAATTCCACTTGTTAATCCATCCCTGGGAGTAGAGTTGTTCTTTCTCTATATCATTAGAACTGAAGTTACAAATGGAGATCAATATGAGAATTGTTAGAAGCGTGTGTTTATCTTGGCCGCGTGGGTGGTTTGAGAGATGATGGTGTAGTATTAACGACGCTTTTGAATTGCAATATGAATCAGTGTACTGCTCTAATCAATAGAAAGACATTTAATGTTAAGTTGACATTATGTACTCTCAAATGATTTGATCAGCGTCTGATCATTAACTTTGTGTTTAGCAGGGTCCATAAACAAATAGCAGTTCATGAAGGATTTCATGGGAAACTTAGATTTTTGTAAAAATTTCAGCTTCAGAGAAAAATTTGTCGGTAACATAAAACGGCTACATTAAAGCTGACGCTCAGCCCACATTTGTTAGGTATTATATGCATCTCCTCTTGCTCTCTACCCTGGTTTGGAGTAAACTGAAAGCTCTTTCTACTATTTGTGGCCAGTTGACTTTAAACCCCCAGGTTACTGACAATCTTTAGGATGAGGGCAACAACCAGGATTCCGCTGTACCATTAAGAGACAGGACTTGTAGATCAATCCATAACATCAGTTAGCCCACAGTTGTATAATAAAGATTATAGGTGTACAAGGCCTAGAAAAACTACCTACTAGGTACCCCTGTTTTAGCAGCAGGAACAGATAATGCCTAAAACTATCCAGGAGGATAAAATAAATGATCCAGCACTAAAAAAAAAAATAGAGGTCTAGAAAAATAACCAGAGATACACAATATGCAGGAAAACCAATGTATCCATTCACTGATTATGCATATGCATGTGAATTTCTATGGGATGTCCCCACCTAATCTTCAACAAAACTTGACAACTACCAACCTGCATTTTACTTACAACTTACTACAGAAGTGGGAAATAGGGATATGATTCTTTGCCTGAAGAGGTGGTTTTGTCAGAGTCATTACAGATGTTTAAACTGCAATTGGATAAATACTTGCAAAAACATAACATACAGGGATATAATTTCTAATTAGTGGGGTAATAGCCGTTTGATCCAAGGAGACATCTGACTGCTATTTTGGGGTCAATAAGGAATTTTTTCCTAGTTTGTTGCAAAATTGGAAGCGCTTCAGACTGGGTTTTTTGCCTTCTTTTGGATCAACAGAAAAAACATATGTGAGGAAGGCTGAACTTGATGGACGCAAGTCTCTTTTCAGCTATGTAACTATGTAGCACAGTATTTAACATTTAAGTGTTTTCAGTTGAAACACTTAATTTAGCTTCAATAAATCAAACTAAAACCATCGTTGTTGAAATCTAGCATTTTGTATTTATGGCCTCACCTTTAAAGTTATATATGAAAATTTCATAATCATTTCTCATGTTTCTTTAATTATCCCAAATGTCACTGTAATGGACTTATATTATGCTGCCTTACTCAGGGCAACTCTCACATTTTTTCCCCCTAAGTAGCATTTAATGACCCTATTAATCTTCTTCACATTATCGCGAAGACAATTTTCTTAAGCCATTTTAGCCTTGAAAATCTGGTGTATTGGATTCTCTTGAAGACAGTTCAAGGAGAATACTGAATTACTGCACTGCAGACATCCCCTGCAGCAGAATAATCGAGATAAATAAAAACAAAATGGCCGACCAGTTAAATTATGATTCCCACTAGAGTATCTGCTAAAAGATATTACCACTTCAATGACATGTCTATTTAAAAAGCATACTTTCTTTAGCTAGACGTAGAGACCTATGAAGTAAGAATGTAGGACTTCGGATGGAAAAACATCTGCAAATGCCTTTAACAGGAAGATCAAAACTAAAAGCATTGTTGAAGTTGCCCATAATTCTATAAAGTCCTCACACAAGTTGACATGAAAATGGAAATGAACATGAAGTCTGCATGTCTTCTCTCTTCTCCCCAATATTTCTGATGAAGCTATCATAAAGGTAACAAGAAGACAAAACCATCTGACCACAAAGGAAACAGCAAATGGAAATGACCTTTACTTTGAGAGTATAGTACTCCTAAGAACGCATGGGAATAAGCAACTCTAGGCACCTGATTTAATACAGGAAATTTTAATATGAGTCTAAAACATAGGATCTGTCAGCAATTGAAATGCCAAGTTGATTCTAAAAGCACAGCTATGTGTAGTGGACCCACCACAGTTTCTACCATAGTAAATTTGCTTGTTCTTCATGTCTGACTATTCACTTAGCAGCTAATGAAGTTGAGGTATTTAAATTGAAGTTTAATGAAGAGAGTATTTAATTAGTACTCAGCACAGGGTATAGCTATAATTTCCAGGTTGTCACCTCACCAGGTTCTTGATGGAGCTTGAATAGCCATTAAGAAGGTATCATTGAATATCTGATGGTGGAAAAAAAAAGCCTTAAGAAACTTACAGGGACCAGAACATTGTGGTTTTATATAGACACTTAGAACTATCAAAGCTCCTTTAATTAGACAAACAACTATAAAATGTAGCGTATCCACTCATTCTGATTTCACAGAATCTTTTATTTGTTGGTCCTTATTAGCGTCTTAAAACATTATGTTATAAAAACGGAAGGTGGCAAACACATGAAAAAGAAGAAAAAATAAATAAATGTAACAAGTACAAAGAACAATGCTCTTCTTGTTAAATGTAGGCTATAGAATTACTTTGCTCAGGGCATTTAAGGGAAGGTTCCCAACCACAAATTTGGCTTGAGAAAGATCCTCTGAGGTTCAAAGGGTCATATCTGCCTCAGGTAATGAAATGAAGTAACTGGTATATAAAAGGCAGCTTGATGTATTAAATCATATTTACACAGCCTTGAGCTAAAGGGACAGACTGTATGCACCTTTACATGAGCCTTGGTGTTGACAATAGTGTGTCTACTGATCCTTATATGTGTGGATCAGACTTCTGAAAAGAAGAGAATGGAAAGACAAACAATCAAAGGAATCAAAGAAAAACAATAAACCAAGGACTAAAGGAAATCGGCAAACAGTATAGCAACTACAGTGGTTACGGTGTTAGGAATGCCCTGTCACCCATCTCCTTGTAAGAAGTCAAAACGTTTTTGAAAGGTTTGACTTCTTACCTGGGGTCCAATGGTCGCCTCCCCTCCCCTCCACTACCATCAGCCAAAAACTGAAAGCAGGAACTTCCATTGGATCTCCTAGCTCAGAGTGATCAGCTGATGGTAGTAGAGATGGGGGTGGAATCCAGTGGACTCCAGATTGGGAGGGGCACCAGTGCACTCATGACACCATAACAACAGTTTGTTGTAGTGGTTATGGTGCTTGAAGTGTTCCTTTATAAGAAAAATAGCAAATGTGACTAGGTTTATTACAAAACACAACCTAAATACATTGTACTACTAACACAAGAACATTAACTAATCAGATAACATTTCACATGGCACAGTGCTCCTCAAAGACTGACAGGACTGGTGACACATACTAGCTACCCACTGGGGTCTGTCATCTTAGTCATTGCACATGTGGTGGTGAGATGTTGTCACAGATTGTTCTGCTACAAACAGCAATAAACAGCTTTACATATGGTTATATCAGATTTGGTATGTCTATCCATTATAGTGTGGGTCACAATTCGGAATGCCTTTCATTCAAATTAAAACTGTATTACATAACTTGCTTACAGTACTAGAATGAGAAATATAAGCAGTAAGGAAATCAAAGGAATCCTTCATGTTTAATCACTTTTTGCCAGTTTCTTTGGCTTAGACTAAATAAATAATGTTTAACAAAAGTGAGATTGTTTCAAACAACAGACAAAACTATCTGTTACTCTATAATTGCATATAACAACATTTTAAAGGTCAATATAAGAAGCATTAAACTTTGCATTATAGCACCAATTCTCAGCTTTTAGTGTAGCATAGAACTACATTGTTTTTGTAACAATAATTTTAGGTATAAGAAGGTCCCGTGTAGTGTATAGCAGTGTATATGCTGCATGCATAACTGGGGTATATCCTCTCTCTACTCCATGAGAGCTGAGCGGTAGTTTTGTGCGAGTATTGTTGATTGCTTTGTCGATCACGGTTCCAAGTCCAGCTCACTAACTGTTAACTGGACCGTGTAAACACTGATCTATGTTTCTTTTTTCCTTATCCCAAAAATGTATGTCTAGCAGAGGTTTATGGGTTTAATAGTTTATTCCCACCAATACCACTCATCATCATAAATTCTCTAAGACAACTTCATTAGACTCATACAAATGTGAAAGTTATGTTTGATACATTTATGCCACTGGGACCACATGCCAAACCTGTTCCAAATATTGGAAACCCACTGCAACAGCATGTGGATCTAATTTGGGGTTCCAAACTAGGGATTAAAGAATAAATTGTTCAAAAAATACCCCCTCCCCATTTTTAATGCATTGTATTACTAATGCTAAAAAATAAAGATACCTACCTTCACAATTCCTGTAGTCACATAGCAACCAGACCAATCAGGAACCTCTCAATATGGTCTATGGGATCTGATCTTATCCTACATAAACCTATAAATCTCTGTCCAAGAGGGGTTTGAACGGTACCTGTCATGTCACTTTCCACTTGGCAGAATGCAAAAGGGACACTATAGTCACCAAAGAAACTTTAGCCTAATGAAACAGTTTTAATGTATAGAACATGCCCTAGCAGTATCACTGTTTAAATCTCTGCCATTTAGCAGTTAAATCACTTTGTTTATACAGCCCTAGTAACTTCTCTGGCATGTGACTTACAAAGCCTTCCTAAACACTTCCTGTAAAGAGTCATCTAATGTTTACACTTCCTTTATTGGATGTGTAATCAAGGGAAGCTTAAAACCTTTTTGGTGGGCCTGTGTCACCATGAGACCATTATGGAATAAGGTTATGAAAAAACTTGTTGAATTAGTAGAAAAAGATCTTAAAGATGACTATATCTCAATATTTTAGTATAAGAAAAGAGTTTTAACAATCCAACTCAAAATGTCTACAAAAGTGGTCATTTCAAGATATTGGCAAACACAGGAAATCCCCTCTTCGGCCCAGGTATTAAACTAGCTTAAATACCAATATAATAGGGAAAGGGGTATTTCATTCCAACATGGGATTACTCACCATGAATTACCTAAATAGTCGCCATGGTTAGGTTTCCTGATAATAAAATTAGAATACAGTTCTAATATTACCGATTTCCCTTTCATTCTTTTTATCAGGGTCCATGTCCAATTGTATTAAATTAATTATCCCGCTCTATCCACTTATGAAGCTCTTACCTTTTAATAAGTCTTCAGTTGGCTCACCTGTTTGTCTATTGATTGTCTATTGTTTTGTCTATGGTTGGTCGTTTTCTCTTATTTTTTTTTCTTCTAGATTTAGTTTTATTGTTTGTGACATTGCTTCAAATGTATGTATTTAATTTTACGGTCTACCAAACTTTGTAATAGTAATTTTATGTTATTTGTATGCATGTAATAGTGGTTATAACTTGCAATAAATAATAATAATTAAAAAAAAGTTTAACTTCCTTTATTGCAAATTTTGTTTAATGTAGAATTTATTATCTCCTTCTATGTTATTAGCTTGCTAGATCTTTCAGGAGCCTCCTGTGTGTGATTAAAGTTTAATTCACAGAGCAGGAGATTTTTAAAACAAGTTAACATCTAAATGTAAATTAAAACATTTAGTTTTCATGCAAAAGTCGGGGGAACGAGGAGGTGGGTGGTAGGGCTGCATAAACAGAACCTTGTGAATGGCAGAGAATTGAACAATAAGGCCCAGAGGTATGATCTAAACTTTCTAAGCTAAAGTTGTTTTGTTGACTATAGTGTCCATTTAAATAGCATATTTCATTTATATTTCAATGATATATGACAGGTTTCATTTGCATTATCAAATGTATAGATCTGTATATAAAAACAGAGCTTAAATCGCGCTAACCCTCCCTCCTGACAGACAGACTATCTGCATAGACTCCATGCCAATGTCGTTGGGCAAGAGAACATGCCTACTGTACCCAGACACTGCTTAATGCATGCGTCATCAGGGGCTGTGCCAGGTGTGGGCAACCATAACAGGCTTTCCAAATGGTGGCAGATCTGAAAAGAAGGTGGGCTAACTGTGGTACTGGATCCGTTAGGAAGGAAGAGAGTATGCTGAAATCTCTATAAAGCTAGTCTGAAGGTCAGTGATCTTCTGAAACCACACAGCAATAGGAAAATGGGTTTATAAAGTTAGGATTTCAACAACAGATTGACTTTAAGGGATAAGTGGTTTATCTCCTAGCAGTTTAGCTGTACACAAAGCATGAATAGAACTGCTCTATTAACCTGGTAGGAGCCATACAACAGCTTGACTGGGCAGTGGGTTACGATCTGCTTAGATGTGTGCGGCAGTAGCTCAGCTCTCTCCGAGCAGGAAAATCCTTCTGACTTTTATGTGCATTGCCTACTTTCTGCACTCACAAGTTGGACAACACTGACACTGCAAAGGACGGCATGAAAAAGAGGGGATGGTGTAAGCTATTTTTGCAATCAGATTTTACAAAGATGGTTTAACCAATCTCAAAAATGCAACTATGTCATGTTGCCTAGAGTGTCTCTTTAAGAATTGCTGGCCCAAATGAGAAAGAAGTGAATGTGTATGTGTTTGAAGAGAATGACAATCAATTTAACTTTGCCAATTTGATACAAAGCATCAAATAAAGACCTAGAGCAAAGCTGCCAAAAGCTGCCCCCTCACCCACCGATATACTCAATGCATAGCGTGGATTGATAAAGGACTCTAAGACAAGATTTGTGAAGCAGTCCATTACAAAGTATAAGATGTGTCATGTCTGTAATTAAAGCAACATGATACACAGGTTAAAATATTGTATACTGTCCTTCAAAAGAATTCCACTTCTCAAAATCGCTAAACATCATGAAAATGTAGTTTCCAACCATTTGGGTTGACAATGTTATTATTAACCATATCGGATTCCCTGTACTGACCAAGCTTGTTTCTCTTTTTTTTTTTATATGCCAAGACTCTAAACAGCCCTATAACGTTCTATTACAGTTAGAAGGAGCCCTCTAGGGGTTGAAATTAAGAATAACAACATTTCAAAGCCGTCAAAAATGATAGATGTGCAAACATCCCATCAGGTTATCAGGCATCTAAAAATCAGGCATTAAATTATATTTAAGGGCATAAGAAATGTCATGCCTATACTGTCCATTTGGTGAGTTTTTAACAATAGAGTATTATCACTATTCATTTCATTCTATACTTCTACATATTAACTAATTAGAGAGGGATATAGCCTAATTAATTTATTCCCTGTCAAGTTGACCATTCTATTCTGTGATTGCTATAAGTTTTACCTAGTAATAAACGTAGAACACTGGGGGAAGAGACAAAGAATGAAAATAAAGCCATTACTAATTCTAACAATGATAAAGAGACTGATGTTCAATGTTCACTGTGGAAATGCTGTATAAGCTCTCTTCATTTCAGGATTGTTAATTTCAGCTAGCAATATATGAATTATGTACATATTAACCCCGACATTCCCTGCAGTTCCCTCTCCACATTAATATAAACCCTCCTCTATGTCTACATATCACATGGCAGTATTAAGCAATGGCTATGGAGTGAGTGTTCTCCCATCAACATGTAAACAGCAACGCAGCAGATGAGCACAAAAGGGATGCTACAGTCACCTAGACAACTTTATCAGAATGAAGTGGTCTGGGTGCAGTGGTCCTGTCATTTTAACCCAGTAATGTAAAACATTGCAGTTCTGTGGTTTTTTTAAACTGCAGTGTTAAAAACACATTGAGTGGCTGTCATACCGACAGCCACTAGAGTCGTTTCTAAGGCAAGTAAACCTCAGTCACGTGATACGGAAGCCCATAGAAAAGCATTGCTATGGGGAAGCTTGGATGCATACGAGGCACTAGCCACACATGCGCACTAGGACCATGCGTCCTCCCTCGGGGTTAAATGAAAGGCAAGTAAAATCCTTTATTTCATTCATTTTTTTTATTACACACAGGGGTGGGGGTTACCTATAAAAAAACTAGGGACAGGGGGAAATATAGCGTTAGAAATACAGGTTTGCATTCCTAAAGGTATCGTGTTCCTTTAACTCCTTCAGGGCTGCAGGCCGACCTTGCATATTCTTTTTGGCAGTGACAGACAAGCTGGAGGTACAAATTGCACCGCAGATTCTATGTCTTTTAATAAAACAATAGGAATATTCACCCCTAAATGTCTGGAATGTGTTCTGGTCTGCATTTTTAAGACTTCGGTTGACAATATATACAAGTTATAAATGTATGAATATACTGATCCAAATCTTGTTCATCACATTATCTTCCAAATAAAAAAATCCATGATTTTGTTTTTAATGCCTGTACTTTTGTAGCTTCTTTATAAATATATGTTGCAGCCTCAAATATCTACTTTGCTAAAAGGGTTAAGCTGCTACTATAAACACATTTGCGACTGCAGTCGCTTGTCACGAAACAAGAGGAGGAGCAGATAGCAACCACATTGGTTCCTGGCATCAAGGAAGAGATTCTGGTGACACCGTATGATTACCGGCACAAGAATACCACCCACAAACCTAAAAGTGGCAGCAGTAAAACTGAGACAGTCAATTAGCTTTCTGATGGGAGGCATGCATGCTTATTACCCAATATCAGCTTAACCCCCATGCAGTCTATGTGGACTTTAACCATTAGCACTTTCATTATATGTTGTTGCATGACATCATTTTAAATTGACCGGCTCTCAGTATATGGATATCAAATCAATGTCTAACAGTGAACTATATACTACTACATTATGAAAACAAAACAACAACAAAAACAAAGAAAAAGATTACCTGCTGTCTTTGTTAATTTGCAGAGATTTTGTAAGGACATTTAAATATTAGACCATTGAAATCTGATGCATGAAAAGACTTTTAAGACTTCTCAAACGAAAAATAGCTATTTTTTTTTTCACTTTACTAGCATGGAAAAAGCGGATATTGTTAAACATACCATTAACTGATCACTTTGGCTGTGCCCGGGAGAAGTGAATGGGGGATGGTTTGGCTTAAAGGGAACTGTCATTACACAATTGAATAAAATATTACCATTGAATATATCACATAGAAACGAGTTTTTGAACCTTTTATGTGATGCTCAGCTTTACTTTCAATTAATATTAAAGATTTAACAAATGGAACCCCCGACCAGTTCAGTCTAGGAACAATCAGGGCATAAATTGCAAACAAGGAGGTGAAACAGAAGATGGCAGGTTTTGGAATTATGTCAATGAAAAGGGCACAGATTTTGGCTTTCATTGTGTGCTCTTTATTAATCCTTAACTTAGAATGGTATGTGTTACAAAATATTTAACAGGTAAATAAACTAATGACATTATGTCCTTACCGATACAATAGTAGAGTCCCTGACTAATCCACGCTAAAATGGCAAGAGTAATAAGATCCCCGAAACTGGCAGCAATAGGAGTGGCCACATTGTCTGGGTTTATGCCAGTTTTCTTTGATCCAACAATAACTCCAACCATGATAATACCTGAATTTGATAAGAGAAACAGTGTTAGCTTTTCAAAAGGTAATTAACAGCTTTCTATCCCTCTAAATGTCATATTTTCTCAAAGCAGGTAGCTGTGCTTAAAATGTACAGCCAGTCTGAAAGGTTACAAAAATATTATTAATAACATTCTTCCACTTAATTCCCTTATTTGTCAATAGGTAAACTAGCAACGTGCAGTCTCTTTAAGCTTCTACTTCCTGGGTTATCACCATGTTTGGATGATGGATTGTATATAATTTATATATTTTCTAATTTTAACGGATAAACAAAAACGGGGTTTGAAGCAATACAGAATATTACTGGACAGAGAGAGTAAGGGATAACCCTTAGGAATAAATGGTAATTAGGGAAAGACAAAACTGTCCAGTGACCTCTAGAAATAATAATAACTTGCCCAGGATGGTCAGAATAATGCTATCAATAGATACAATGAAAAATAACCCTGCAAATGAATATCTGATCGACCCTGGACAGAAAAACTAGTGTAGCCTCTTGCTGTTGTCTGATCAAGCTAAGAATACAGGAAGGGATAGAGGACACTGGAAGTTTTGTCTTTCCCTGTTTACCACTAATTTTAACTGATTTACAACAATTTGTGCCTTATATATATATTCTCACACAGAACACAAGCAGTCTAATAGTTTATTGCTCAGTTTCATAATATCAATTCTTCTCCTGCAACTGTCAGTCACTCTCAGAAATGCCTGTCACTCACTCATCAGTGCTCCCCAACATGATCTCACACAATCACACACACTCAATCACTCTATTATTCAAACTGTCCCACCTCCTTTCACGCACATAGTCCCCTCCTACATTTTCTCACCCAGTTACAGTCCCTTAATCACACTCTGTAACTCATATTGCCTCTATTATCCTTATGTCATCCTGTCATACACTTTCAATCGCCCCTGTCGCTCACAACATGTCTTATCAACATTCTGTTGCTCCACCTCCCCACCTATCAATCACACTATCCTCCACAACCACCACTTCAATACGGCCAAGTTCCATTCCATCCTAACCTAATGACTGCCCATGAAATTAGATACATTTTTAAGAGAACAAGTTCTGTGACGTAATTTTGCAATGTGTGATCATCTCTAGTCCTCATTGTTTTATCTAGGGAGTTTATATAACCATAAGTTACTTTGGAATGTAGTGTAATGTACTTTGTAGGGGGTGTGTGTATAAAAGTTCAATCATTTGGCAGATATAAATAATAATGGTTTCTTGCCAATAATTCTGAGATCAGAGAAAGTAATAGTAAATACTACTTCATCCTCTTCTGCCCCACCGAAAATACCTATCAAGATTTTGGAATCAGAAATCCACTAGATAAGTCAGAATAACAGAGAACAAACAACTATGACCCAGAGGTTTGATAAATTAATACATACTGGTGGGTAAAGCAATTTTAGGTTTCTACCCTTGTAAGATGTAGTTTGCTGTGGACCAGCCAGGTGAACAGTTAAATGCCGGATGCATTATTAATATGTTAGCAGCGGTTAACTAACTGTCCCTAAAATCAAAGGACACTCGATAATTAAACGTAAATAAAATTCTGTTCAAACTGTTTATATTTTGCAAGATAAACTCATGATTTCCCATTTTTCCCATTTTCCTATCTTCTGTTATTCAAGATCTAATTTACCTTTGGTATGTCATTAAATACATTTCATTCCAATGTCTGTTACAATTTTGCAGAAAATAAATAGATATATGAATAACCTGGCCATAATCCCCTTCAATTTCTGGGCATGGTTCATTGCTTTTAGTGCACTGCGGTGTATTGGTTGGCATGGATCATGACGTTGAAGGAATATAAATCTTACCTTGCAGAAGGGAGGCGATGAAGGCTGTAGCTACACTACTGGAGCACAGAAGTATAGCGTGATCGAGGCGATATTTTCCCTCTGGAATCCAGCCCAATATAACAGCTGCCACAGCTGCCAAGAAACCAACTACTGTTGCCTGTACCTACAGAAAAAGGGGTATAAATTACTCAAATGCTGCTATGGAAAACCGCTTATTAAAAATCAGTGAATACATCTAGTAAAGTGTGCTTTCAACAGTGATTTACAGGTGGAAAACTTGGATAGATATTTATTAAAAAGATATCGATTAATGTTGGCTTTATTCCTTAAAGTAGGAATGGTTTAGAAGGAAACATCATATATTTTTAAGTCAAATGGACAGCTGGAAAACAGATGCATTATCTCCCAACAGTCCCTGATTCAGATGGATAGTTCCAGTGTGAGACACCTGTCCCGATGTCTTGGGCTTCTTCCCTGGTGAAGCCGAAATAATGTCCTTAATAAAGATAGGTCTGTAGCCACACTGGCCTGTTAAATGCCCGCTTCCCATTTTATAGGATCCTATTGGTAGGATCATCTACCAACACACACCTTAAGGACTCTGCATAGATTCATAGCCCCTAATGTTAGGTATGCAGATGAGATGGTAAAAAGTTTCTGGTTTGGCTATTTAACTCAAATATATTTCCGTTGGCAATTCTCTACAATTTATGTGCAATATTACAACATTATATGATCACCGCGCTGAGCGTCACAGAGCACATCCTCCATTGTTGTCCAATACTAAAATGGAACTTTAATTGTAGCTTAGCAACTAATTAGCCGAGGCATGACAGAGTATATCCGGCGCGGTATGTTATATTTGTTTATTAGATCACTTACCTGCTTTAGAGCGAGATTACCAATGATTAGATTCCATTTTTCAATTGGTGAGTCCATTTTCCCAACATTAACCTAAAATAAATAGATAAAATACCTATTTAGCACTATGAAAAATACCTACATTTACTGATAGGCTTTCCTAAGAGTAATGGACTAATCAGATATGGGAGGGAGGAGGAATCTCTCAACTAATGTTCGGTATTAAGAAAAATTAAAATAAAAATACAGAATGTTCTACTTTCCTTCTTAACTACTTGTCATGGGTCAGTAGCCTGCTAGAAATTGTGAGCCCTGGTGATCACCAACTAAAGGCATAATATGAGTACCAGCACATGTTATGGTCATTTAACATTGTGTCTCCCTAGTTCGGTTGTATTTTTTCTCCTTGTTTTAATCTCTTTAGGGATCTTGAAGAAAACAGAGAATTTTCTGCAGCTTAATCTGGCTGTTAGCCATGCCCTTTTTTTTTTTTTTTCTTCAATTAAACGCTTTTCTATACGGATATCTGCATTTCTGTATATATGCAGCTCAGTTACTAAAAGCAGTCACAACTGAGCTGCAGGAGAGGAGTAAGATAGCCGATACTGAGTATTCTGTATGCCAGTGTGTGTGTGGCTGTCTATATGTCTGCCTGGCCATCTGAATATATGTGTGTCTGTCATATTGGGGACAATCGTTTCCAATAATAAAAAATAAAAAAACAACAGAAAAAGACAAAGACCATCACGTCACAAGATTAAATCAGTGTATGTTTGGCTGTATGAACCAAGAGCAGCTGCCTGTAATTTTTAAACCTAATGTTAGCATTTAACGAACAACTCTTCTCAGGATACAAAATGTATAGAATTTCTAGCCTCCGCTTTAAAAGCATCACACACAACCAGGAATGGAAAGCATAGAGCAGAAGATGCACACAGGGCCCGTTAGCAACATTGTGGGAAGGAGGGGCTGTAATGGATGGCAACTTAGTCCTAAATCTAAAATAAGCAAGGAAAAAAAGGAAAACAAAGATCTGGATCTGATGCCATGAATAATAATTACAAATAAATTTAAAATAATTTCAACATGTAAAAGATACTAAATCAAGAAGCTCATATATTTCCCTAAAAATGGTCCTGTAGCAAATAAGTGATCTCCGTCAGACATGGATGTGTGCTCTATTCTCTTAACATGCAATCTTTATAAATGTACGTCTTTCCAGCAGTACCAGTACCACTGTTAAGAAATACATGCTCGGGGTGTGATAATAGATCCTGCCGTGAAATCAGATTAATTCTCAACAGGATTAGTTTCGTTTTAGAGAGCCCAGGAAAATGATCAAATTACTTTTTTTCCTACCTTCAGTTTCTTCAGTTACTAAAAATTTAAAAAATATTCGCCAACACTGATTTTTAAAAAAGAATTATACAGTGTTCATATCACACCCGAACACTTATCACACATGACCTTTTATGGGTGTAAAAAAAAAATATTTTTTTGTATGGATTTTTTTTATATGTAAGTTCGCTTATGAAATGTATTTCTTTATTTAAACCCTCCATGTGGTTTGTTAAACGTTTGAAGAACTTTAAAACTTTGAATTCCTGGAAGAAAAGAACGGAGGGACTCGAGTCAAGCGCAGGGCAAGTGATTACATCCAGTGAGATTCCATCATGTGTCATAAAAACAAGTGGCTGGACCCAATATGTGAAGGGATAACATTAATCAAGTACACATTCACTTTAATGACCATAACATAACCCCAGGCCACACAGAGGTGGTCATTGTGAAAGGATACGAAGGCGCAGGGAGACTATGTGAATCAATAGATTAGACAGTTTACTTCCTAAACATTTCAACGATGACCATGAGTTATTCCCCCTCTCTTAGTTTTAGTCTAGCGAATTGACTGTTAATTAAAGGGAGAAGATGGACATCTTTGCTATTAAAGTTTCTTAGTGATGTCTTTATTTACTTTTTATTATTTATATTTTCTATAAATAATTGTTATTTCATTATTATTTGAGAATTATTCTGTGGTACTTGTATGTGTAAATATTATAATTGTTTATTATTTGTTATTCTCTTTTTATATTTCGACAGTTCACCAATGTTACAATAGTCTCCAAAGGAAGACCCCAAGCACCATCCTTGGGGTTATGGTGCTCCCCATTGTAAGTAGCCAAAACTGTTATAAAAGTTTGACTTCAGCCGCTACCCACTTTCACTACTTCAGACAGACAGCTTTCTGCTCTTGTCTGAGCTAAGCCTGAAGGTGCAGTGGGTAAGCTTCAATAAAGAGAGCTAATGGAAACTCCTGCTTAGTGCTGTGTAGTGGTTATGGTGCGTGGAGTGTTCTTTTAAGAAAGGCGTTATATAACTGCTAGATATTATTATTATTATAGCCATATGCATGATCTACAATTATACATATTATACATATTATAATATTACAATTATGACATATGTGTCATAATATTGTAAAGCGCTACGGAATCTGTTGGCGCTATATAAATGGCAATAATAATAATAATAATAATACATGTTATTCTTAATAATTTACATTAGTGACTTAATAACCAGGAGACTACTACTGTATTATTGTTTATCTTTGTACGATGATGCAATTCACTGCTTCTAACCGAGGCACACGTTTACAGGCATAGCCATTTCCATTGACTGTATTTAAAACATATTGATTGATTCTTTTGAAGCTCTAATGTCATTTGTTCATGTCCCTGGAGGGCATCATTGAAATAATGGTCAAAGAGAAAAATGATTGGGGGGACACATTTGTGAAGGACTTCTCTACTAGACACTATAGTGTTCATAGTGCCAACCATCCACCGTTACATGTCAGGCTGTTTTTGTTGTTTGCTTCACAAAAAAACCTATGGTCCCCCGAACACCTAAGCCGGATCCTTACCTCAGCTGACACACTCAGCCAATTAATTTCATCCAAACTTGGACAAAATTGATATATCCAATGCTGAAGTGTATGCTTCTGAAATAACAACATGGTCAGCAATGGGGTGGGTGGTGAAACTTGGGGAAACATTGACTTGTTTCAAACTGTTTAAAAAACTATTTGACATATAACGGTGTGACAGCATCAAGGGCATGCTGGCACCACGGCCGTCTTTAAAGTGGGGCAAACGGGGCAGCTGCCCCGGGCCCACTCACTCCTCGGGGGCCCAAAGCAG
Source organism: Pelobates fuscus (assembly GCF_036172605.1). NCBI lineage: Eukaryota > Metazoa > Chordata > Amphibia > Anura > Pelobatidae > Pelobates > Pelobates fuscus. The sequence goes on from NC_086319.1 coordinate 75,112,447, forward strand.
CTACCCCGTGGGCCCCGCTGTCCGCCAATTTTTTTTTTTAATTTGCCCCATGGGCCCGCCAGTGCTGCGGCTGCACCGGGAGCCCACACACTAAGAGGGCCCGGTCGTGCGCTGTGGCTCTTTAACAGCGCGACCGGGCCCCCTTGTTTTACTGCAGCAGGTTGGGAGGAAGTGACTGCCGTGAGTCACTTCCTCCCAGATAGAATAAAGCCACGCGGGAGGAAGGAGGAGGCCGTCAGGAGGTAGTTGGAGTGCAGGAGCCTCACACTCCCAACGACCTCAGTCTGCCACTGGACCCCAGCAAACCCATAAGGTAGGCTGGAGGCTGGCTTTATAAATGTAAACTTTGCATGTGTGTATGTGTGTGAGTATGTCTGTCAGGGTGTCTGTGTGTCACCATTTCTGTGTGTGTGTATGTGTCAGTATGTCTGTCAGTGTGTCAGTATGTCTGTCAGTGTGTCAGTATGTCTGTGTGTCTTAGTATGTGTGTATGTGTGTGTGAGTATGTCTGTCAGGGTGTCTGTGTGTGTGTGTCACCATTTCTGTGTGTGTGTGTGTGTGTGTCTTAGTATGTCTGTCTGTGTGTGTCAGTATATCTGTGTGTGTCTTAGTATGTGTGTGAGTATGTCTGTCAGGGTGTCTGTGTGTGTCTTAGTATGTCTGTGTTTGTGTCAGTATGTCTGTCAGGGCCTCTGTGTGTGTAAGTATGTCTGTCTGTCTGTGTGTGTCAGTATGTCTGTCTGTGCATGTCAGTTTGTCCATCAGTGTGCATGTCAGTTTGTCTGTCAGTATGTCAGTATGTCTGTCAGTGTGTAAAAATGTAAACTTTGCATGTATGTCAGTATGTCTGTGTATGTGTGTGAGTATGTCTGTCAGGGTGTCTGTGTGTGTATCAGTATGTCTGTCAGTGTGTATCTCTGTTGTCAGTATGTATATCGGTGTATCTGTATTTAGTATATCTATGTTTCTCTATGTGGTCTGTGTGTATCTGCATGTGTGTCAGGTTGTGTATCTGTGTGTCTGTATGTGTGTCAGTGTGTGTATCTGTATGTTATCATTGTATGTATTTGTATGTTGTCAGTGTGTGTACCGGCGTGTGTATATCTGTGTGTGCATCTGTATATAGTCAGTGGTTTTATCTGTGTATGCATGTGTGTCAGTATATGCATCAGTGTGTCTGAGTATCCATATGTGTAGGTGTTTGTATATATGTCTATGTATGTGTGTGTGTCAGGCTGTGTATCTGTGTGTCTGTATGTGTTAGTGTGTGTATCTGTGTCAGTCTGTATCTGCATGTGTGTTAGTGTGAGTGTCAGTGTTTATGTCTGTGTATCTGCATGTGTTTCAGTGTGTGTCTGTGTGTGTGGCAATCTATGTGTACATGTGCATACATCTCATCATTCAAATCGCCAACACTACACATAAGTACACCCCTGCATTCAACCTTCAACACTACATACAAACACAGTCCTGCATTGAAACGTCAACAATACATAAACACCAAAAATATATATAAACACACCCCAGCATTTAAAAAAATAAGCAAAAAAAAACTACACATAGATGCATGCTTGCATTCAAACACCAACACCACATACAAACACACCCCTACATTTACACAAACATACTCCATACACAAACATGCTTCCATTCAAACACCAAACACAACTCAGTGCTAAATACGACTCTGCAAGCATGGGAAAATGGTTCCGCTACTGCGTTGGGAAGTGGAGAGCGTGATTGCATGTCAGGGAGTGGGGGTCAGGAAGCCCCATCAAATTCTTGCCCAGGGCCAAATCAATTTTAAAGACGGCCCTGGCTGGCACCATAACTACAACAGTGTGCTGTAGTGGTTAGGTTGCTTAGAGTGTCCCTTAAAGAATTTCTCAGGAAATTGCCAACATTAATCGAAAATAGATCAGCTTGGGGGAAAAAATCTCCATATCAAGTACGCAATATTAGCCAAAAACTTGTAATTTGTTGAGCTTGGCAGTACTTTCAAACACTGGAATGTTGAGAGTTAACGAGAGTGTTTTCAAAAGACTTAAATTACTGGATATTAATTTGCATGCGTCAATTAATTACAATCTGGCATTTTTGTTATGACAGCTTTTTCACACGATTTATTAGCAGCCAAAAGATATCAGGATTGCAATGTTGTGCCTAAAGCATCAGCCAAGTTAATTGTAGAATCATTAACGCATGTCACTGGACCTTCTCAGTAACATATGTGCATTAGCTGTAATGTGTCAACAATTTGCCAATGCACTAGCCACTATTAATATATACATAACATATTAAGTATACTTCAAATAAAGATAGGCAAGTCTCAGTGTCATATTTGCAACATCTTTTATTTCCGTTTTATGTAAACCTATTTTTCTGTTTACTCGGAAATTTTAGAATATTCTGAAATAACCAATAAATAAAAAAAAAAAGATACAAGGCTGTTTTAAAGAGTTACTTCTAGTACCATGACCATTCCAGTGATTTGAAGTGGTCATGGTGTTCGGAGTCTGTATGTGCAGCATTTCACTACACATATAGAAATCGAGCTCTTTGCTGCCAGGGTTCTTAACTCCACCTCCTGGAAGCGTCATTTACTAGTATGGAACGAGAGTTCAAGGAAGGCTAATGTAAATTATGTGCAGCTATTTTTTGTGTTTTGTCAGCATGCTCTAAAGGCATCCAATAGGCGCATAATAGACATCAGCCATCCCTGAGCTCTTGTTCCGTGTTGGCTAATGACGCTACCAGTGGTGGAGTTACACCTCTGGAAGCAAACGGCTAGAAATACTTGGTTGGAGTAAAAATGTAGGATCATGTTTCAAATCCATTTACCGTATATAAATATGCATATATATTTAAATTTTTACGTGCGTATTTATGTAATATTTTTACATAATTAAGTAATTTTATTGATTGCAATTTGAGGGACCTGTCTGCCAACCCAGGTCAAAAGTCCAGAGAATTTAATTTGCTAGCACTATATTTTACCCTGTAACTTTCTATGACACCCTAAAACCTGTACATGGGGGGGGGGGGGGGGGGGTACTGTTTTACTCGGGAGACTTCGCTGAACACAAATATTAGTGATTCAAAACAGTAAAACACATCACAGCGATGATATTGTCAGTGAAAGTGACTTTTTTTGCATTTTTCACACACAAACCGCACTTTTACTGATGATATAATTGTGATACGTTTTCCTGTTTTGAAACACTATTTGTGTTCAGCAAAGTCTCCCGAGTATAACAGTACCCCCCATGTACAGGTTTATAGCGTTTTTGAAAGTTACAGGGTCAAATATATGGGTCAAATATTTTTACATTGAAAAAGGCCAGGTTGGTTACGTTGCCTTTGAGAGCGTATGGTAGCCCAGGAATGAGAATTACCCCCATGATGGCATACCATTTGCAAAAGAAGAAACCCAAAGTATTGCAAATGAGGCATGTCCAGTCTTTTTTAGTAGCCACTTGTAAGAGAATTAGCGCTCAATTTAGTTTTTTACTTTTTTCCCACACAAACAAATATATACGCTAACTTTGGCCAGTGTTTTCGACTAAGTGGCTACTAAAAAAGACTGGACATACCCCATATTGAATCCCCTGGGTTGTCTACTTTAAAAAAAATATGTACATGTGGGTGTTATTCAGAGATTTATGACAGATAATAGTGTTATAATGTCACTATTGATACATTTTAAAAATGTATGTTTTGAAACCGCAATATCCTACTTGTACCTATAGCCCTATAACTTGCACACAAAAAAAAGCATGTAAACTGGGTATTTTTAAACTCAGGACAAAATTTTGAATCTATTTAGCAGTTTTTTTTTCATTCACTTTTGTAGATGAGTAAAAGATTTTTCAAGTAAAAGTCAAAAAACATGTATTTTTTTCAATTTTTCATCATATTTTTTTTTTTTTCCAATTAAATTACATGAGATTATATAAATAATGGTATGTAAAGAAAGCCCCTTTTGCCCTGAAAAAACATTATATAATTTGTATGGGAACAATAAATGAGAGAGCGGAAAATTACAGCTAAACACAAACACCGCAAAAGTGTAAAAAGAGGCCTGGTCGCAAATGTACAACATCACAAAAACAGTCCAGTACTTAAGGGGTTAAGGTCAGGCTATAGACACCAGAACCTCTACATTAAGCTGTGGTGGTTCTTGTAACTGTAGTATCCCTTTAAGAACTGTATTTTTGTTGTTGAAAATAAAACTTTGTTAATTGAAAAAAAACAAAAAAACTGGCTCCTAACTTTTTTAGTTGGTTTCTAGATTTCAAGCAGAGTTGTCAAGCCCTGGTCTAAGGTTCTTCTTTCTCCCCTCAAAATGAAATGTGTTAAAGGGACACTTTAGTCAACCTAACAACTTTAGCTTCATTAAGCAGTTTTGGTGTACAGATGATAACTCTGAAGTCTCACTGCTCAATCCTCTGCCATTTAGTAGTTAAATCACTTTTGTTTCTGTTTATGCAGTCCTAGTTACACCTCCCTTGTCTGTGACTGACACAGCTTGCATGGAAACAAAAATAATTTCATTTTCAATCAGATGTAACTTACTTTAAAAGTTTGTATCTTCTGCTCTGTAAATTAAACTATAATTACATACAGGCGGCTCCTGCAGGGTCTAGAAAGTTTTTAACAGAACAGGAGTTATGACATTTTTAATTTATCAGGAGTTGCAATAAAGGAAGTGTAAACATTAGATGGCTCTTTACAGGAAGTGTTTAGGAAGACTATGCAAGTCACATGAGGGGAGGTGTGACTAGGGCTGCATAAACAAAGTGATTTAACTCATAAATGGCAGAGAATTGGGCAGTGGGACTATAGGGGCATGATCTATACACCAAAACTGCTTAATTAAGCTAAGGTTGGTTTGGTGTCTATAGTGTCCCTTTAAAGATACCAATTTTTGTGGAGTCTGTGCTGTTCATGCGTGCTTGAAGTAACCTCTGGCCCCAGTCTCCTTAAAAATGTTGTATTTCTTATTGTAACAATTGACTAATTCATTATAGTAGTCCCACAACTACCGTATATACTCGAGTATAAGCCGACCCGAATATAAGCCGAGGCCCCTAATTTTACCCCAAAAAACTGGGAAAACGTATTGACTCGAGTATAAGACTAGGGTGGGAAATGCAGCAGCTACTGGTAAATTTCTAAATAATTGAATATTTATTTACAGTGTGTGTATATAATGAATGCAGTGTGTGTATGAGTGCAGCGTGTGTGTATGAGTGCAGCGTGTGTGTATGAGTGCAGTGAGTGTGTGTATGAGTGCAGTGTGTGTGTGTATGAGTGCAGTGTGTGTGTATGAGTGCAGTGAGTGTGTGTATGAGTGCAGTGTGTGTGTGTGTATGAGTGCAGTGTGTGTGTGTGTATGAGTGCAGTGTGTGTGTATGAGTGCAGTGAGTGTGTGTTGCAGAGCCTTGGTGGGGGGCGGGCAATTTTATTTATTTATTATTTTTTTTAATTATTTTTTATTTTATTTTATTATTTTTTATTATTATTTTTTATTTTATTTAATTATTTTTTATTATTAGTTTTTATTTTATTGTATTATATTATTTTATTTTCGTCCCCCCTCCCTGCTTGATACATGGCAGGGAGGGGTGCTCTCACTCCCTGGTGGTCCAGTGGATGGGCACTGTGTAGGAGGGGGCTGGCAGAGCTGTTACTTACCTCTCCTGCAGCTCCTGTCAGCTCCCTCCTCCTCCGCGCCGGTCCGTGCAGCTCCCAGTGTAAGTCACTGACCGAGGTGCTGAACGGACCGGCGCGGAGGAGGAGGGAGCTGGCAGGAGCTGCAGGAGAGGTAAGTAACCGCACACAGCCCCCAGTCTGTATTATGGCAATGTAAATTGCCATAATACAGACATTTGACTCGAGTATAAGCCGAGTTGGAGTTTTTCAGCACAAAAAATGTGCTGAAAAACTCAGCTTACACTCGAGTATATACGGTACTCACAAATTATTTGTTTTTTTTATTTAAGTCCATCCAGACTCTCTACCTTTGGGAGGATTGGAGTGGATCCTTTCTCTTCAAGCACTATTTGCTCTGCCCCGCACTGCTTAGTGATGCCGGGGCCAGAGTGACGTCACATTCCGGCTCCTGGCATCACAGCAAGGTGCACAAGAGAGCAGCACACGAAGATCACAGCTCACTCACCGCCTGGCTCCATTCTGCTTCTGCCAACCACTGCAGGCGTGCAGTGAGGTTACTTCCGCTCCACAGAATGAGCTAACAAACACCCAGTCGCCAGGGAAAAGTTCCAAGCTGCCATGGCGACCTGGTGCCTAGGATTTCTTGAGCCCTGCCTTAGATTATATCCCCATATTTTTTGTAGGAATTAATTTTTTGGTTTATCGCCTTGATTATAAAGAAGAAAAAAAACAAAAAAAACATGATGAAGGTAAATCTGCTTCTTATCATTGACAATTGTCATTATATCAAGTCAGCAACTCAAGACTTTAACAAACATCCCATTTAAAATTAACTGGCAGTGAAAGGTCCATGGCACACTCACCACGGGTAAATTTTTATCCACTAGGGTGGAATTTTCACACGCCAATGGCTAGTAGGCGAGTGGAACTAGTCCTATAGACCATATCCTGTAAACCCGGGTGTAACGTAACTCCCTGTACTCCAAACGAGTACCTTCCGTTGATGGACGCTTCCTAGCCTGCGCCGAGGACCACAAGCACCGCACTGGACACCACAACCACCGCAGACTCCACAACCGCCGTAGCTTAACTGGAGTCTCGCCGTCTTCTGTCCACCCTGGATCGGCTTCTGTCCTCCAGGACCGTGTGGGGAAGACCTCTCCTCCAGGAGAGCGTATAAGGAACAAGCTCTTAAAAGAGCTAGGTGATTAAAGCTCAAGGGAGTATGCAGAGCATAGCAATCCCCAGTGTGATTATAGCAGCCCCCTCCAATAACGAGACGAGGCTACGTTTTGAAGGGTAAAGAAGAACTGACTCCACTGAGCATTTATTGCTTTTACGCAGGATTTTACAGGTTAAACACCACCCACTGGACCTTGTGGGGCACCGACAATACAGTTACAGCAACCAATCATACACAAGATGACAATAGAGAACACCCAGCAGTTACAGTGAATTCCTCCCCTCTGCTTAGGAGATAATTGAGTTAATTAACTGTATCTACTCAATTATCTCCAAGCTGAAAAGTTACACTTTTTATATATTTTCATAACTTTGTGAGTTTACATGCGATATCAATAACTTGAATCGGTTAAGTGGTTCAGGAGATAGGTGGAAGTCATATTTTGACCGAGAAGGGAACAAAGCAGCCAGTTCCAACTGGTTTGGCAGTGTCCCTGGGACAACGCCCTGCTGGAGAACAATGGGACAGGGGGAGGGGAAGAGGCACACCTTCCCATGGATTCAAAGGGGCAGAAAAAGTGTCCCAAAAGTTTCAATATGTCCATACACCGTTTTTAAACAGCCAGCACTAGTCCAAATAAAAGTCAATGAGACCAAGTAATGGTTTTAAAGGGCCATACACCCCAGGGCCATAGTCATGTGGCAAGAGGCTGGCAAGCAGGCTTCTACATAAGCCAGGGCAGCAGAGCAGTTTGACACATAGAAAGCCAGTGGCAAATGGCAGTTTGTCACACCGGGTTTGGCTTAATTTGAGTTTACAACTGCGTTGTGTTCTTCCGGCTAAAATAATGACTCTGAAAGGCTGGGTCTTTAACAGAATTTGCATGTTCACGGTTCCTTCATTTCTAGTGAGGAGCTGGTCTTATACCTGCAGATGTATTTAACAACCAATGCTATTTACAACAATCACCATTATTAGTAAATAAAAGAAGCAAGACAGGAACAAGGGAGCTCATTACACTTTAACCAGTGCAAGAAATATATGTTGTCATGGTGCTCGGGATGTTCCTATATTCAATTATGCATTTATTATTCCCCGCTCATTATTTATAACTGAACTATGGCATATAAAGGGACCTGCAACACCGTCATAAATCTTTCCGACTCATACAGGAAAAATGATCCTTCAAGGTAGAGTGGCTACACTTTGAAACTAAACAATTGGAAAATCTTTAATACTACCATTATCAGAAGTAATGTCCTGCTCCTCCGATAAGAAATGTATTCAATAGAAAAATCTATAGGCATAGTATTACTCGTTCCATCACTAGGTGGAAAAACAATTTCTTGTGACAGAGTTAAATTTTACTTCTGTTCAGATTGTGTTTATTCTTCACCAGATGTGTACATCCATCAGTATTATATTGCTTTTTTTAGGGCAGGAGTTATTGCCTTCTTCAACACGGATCAGTTCTAGGGCAAAGGGAAAAAGCAATTGAAGCTCTTTGCCCAGTATTTATAGCAATATTCCACGAAACGAGACACTTTACCGGAAGCTTTCTATCTAGAACGCAGACAGCTGTTCTTTTTTATCTTTGTAAAATATAGGATCCATAATCTTTCCAAAGTCATAATCTTTACCAACATGTGCAACTCGGAAAGTAATTATTTTAGCATTGATTTTCCAAGTTATGTGTCTTACATAAAAACCTGCATAAATAACATTTTGTCTGGACAAGTGCGTGGATTGAGTTACACATTCATAACATTGTCTTTGCATTGAGCGGTTCTGGAGGAGAATTCTGATCACACTGCTGGGCTCTAAATCTCAATGCACAATGCTTGCTTTTGTGAGCGTGACCTTGGGCGAATCGCTTTCATGCCCTATGCATCAGCGGCTTAAACAGCATTGCCAGATATTGTTTCTTCGTACTCCTGTGTGCAGCTAGCTCCCTAACTCAGTACTTTCATTGCAGATTGGAAGAATTTTATTCATGAGCATTCCCCAGTGAGCTAAACTGGTTTTAACACTTTAAGCAACAAAGACATGCTCAACACCTTGCAAACACCTTTTTTTGCACTGAATGGGTTAAGGATGGCAAGAGTTCTTCTGTAACCATTTCACAATGGGCATTCACCAGAGTCAATAAAAAACTGCCAATTTGGGGAATAAATAGTATCTAAAGGTCTGTAGAACAAGTTCTGGATAACTTTGCCTTGTAAATGTATCTCAGTTATATTACCCTTGCCTAGAATCATGTGAAATGCCGTCTGTAGGATAAGGTTAACCATCAGTTCATGAAACCGCATCTGGCCCTTCATATATATATATAAATACAATATTTCCCATGATGCTAAGAATCTTGGGACATAGCAATCCCTTGCATACAGACCATTGGGAAATCTAACCTTGACAAGGCCAGCAGATATCGGAAGTATACTGCGCCAACTGAACACCATGAAAGTATGGTTCACAGACATGGCTAGCCATCCCTTGCATTGCAGATCCTTGGATATTACAGTTCTCATGCTGTTCATAAACTATGCTGGGCATCGTGAAAATGTAGTCCCAAAAGTTTGCAGTTAAGCTTATCTTAAAGATGTAATTCAAAATTCCCATTTGTTGCTGCCAGACATCAACATTGACTACTGTTGTCAGACATTAAAAGGGCAAAGCTATTACTGCCCTATAGCATGCATCATAGTGCATGATGTGACCTGCTATCAGGGTTCTACTCTTAAGACATGATTAGACATCCTGCCCCCGTGTTGAGTAATTCCCTGAAAAAGAAGTGTACAGCCCAGCAATGAAGAGATACCAGAGGGAGAAAGATGTTCTACACAGTGACAGCCTAGTGGGCCACCAGCTGAACAGCATTCACATAGCACCATTTTATGAAAACATATGAAATTAATTAAGGGAGAGGTTAAAGGGGCAATATCATAAACCATAATGCAAGCACAAACAAAATGATATTCTTTGAAAAGCAGATAAACAGAGAATCAGCTAATCCAAATATAACTCAACATTTAAAAAAAAAAATTAAACATGAATTCTATTATAGCTACTGAAAACATGGATCCTAAATACATTATTATTTTATTATTTATATAGCGCCAACAAATTCCGTAGCGCTGTACAATGGGTGGACTAACAGACACATAATTGAGATCAGACCACTGGACGTACAGGAACAGAGGGGGTTGAGGGCCCTGCTCAATGAGCTTACATGCTAGACGGAGTGGGGTATAGTGACACAAAGGGTTAAAGTAGGGGAATTAAATAGTTTGTTAGAGAAGGGTTTATTGAGTGCTTGGTAGGTCATTTTTGACAGTTGCAGGAAGGGAGTCATGGGGTGGGGGTGAGAAACCTGCTGACAGTTTAATTGATACGCTTTAATGAAGAAGTGAGTTTTCAAAGATTTTTTGAAGGAGTGGAGGCTGGGTGAAAGTCTGATTGAACACACATTGAAAAAGCAAGAACACATAACTCTTTAAGGACAAATGAACAGTCAACTGTGATAATACAGAACTATTAGAAATGTTTTACAAATTTATGTAGTGCTCACTTATTACCAGCAGATGTCACTGTCCAGATGGATATTTATTCCCACATCAACGTTTTAAAAAGGGAAGCTATGTGCATGTGTTTTTATCCTATAAACGCATGTACTAATTTGCTTCAAATTACTCTACAGGCTGCATCTAACATATTCTTTTTTTTTTAATGCAAAAACAATATATATAAAAAATAAAATTAAAATTAAAACACAAAAGTATATTCTGCAATGTTCAAGGTTGTGCAAAATGCATTCTCTTCAAAAAAGAAAGTAATTTAATGTTTTCCCGAAAATAGGACATCCCCTAAAACAGCTCCTAATATAAGCCCTACCCCCAAAAAATAAGCCCTAGTCTTTCGTTAATCTATGTTCTGGGAATTTTTCCCGAACATAGATTTGCGGGATTCCATTCGCGAGTAAGCTTATCTATGTTAGGGGAAACTTCCCCGAACATAGATACACAAGATTCCATTCGCAAGTAATCTTATCTATGGTCGGGGAAGTTTCCTCGAACATATATTTTTGCGGTACTTTATTTGCAAGTTTTTCCCCGAAAAATTCAGATAAGACCCAGTCTTATTTTTGGGGAAAGACGATATACTTTCTACCATATGTACCGCACCGAGGAAAATGCTGGCACTTTAAATATTTTTATTATTAATAGTAATAATACTAATAATATAGCAATTCTGAACCTTTTCCCCATGGCAAAATCTTAACGGACAGAGCGGGTTTTTTTTGAAGGTTGTAGTTCAGATGTCAACCTTCTGCTGGGTGATGCTAACAGCTGAACTACAACTCCGAGAAATCTTAGTCCCAAAATCATTAACAGCAATATTTATGATTAAGCAAAAAAAAAAAAAAAAACTACAGGATGAATAGGAGGAGCCGAAAATATATGCCTACGAAGCAATATCAATAATGGATTCAGATTATTTCTAAAACTAAAGAAGATTGAGAAAGAAAAATAATATATAAATAGTAGTAAAAGCATGGGTTGTTATTGGATCGTTGTAGGTTATAAAGCAGACAGTACAATCCAAACTAAAAAAGTGTACCCAACTCTTCATACATGCATTTTCTTTTCTCCCATCTTCACTTCTTAGGCAATTATTTTCAGCACTAAAATGCGAATATGGTAACTATAGAAGCAAGCATATACTGTAACACTGTATATCCAGGGCTCGAGTCCTGCAGGAACGCGTGGGAACGGCGTTCCTGCACTTTTTTTTAGTGCAGGAACGCCGTTCCCGTTTATGGTCCTGCAGGCACGCAGGGGGCGGCAAAAAATGCCGCCCCCAAATGTCCCCGTGTTCCCCCTGTCATGGGAGGTCCAAGAGGTGGCCTAATGGCCACCTGATGGACCCCCCCGGCCGGCTCTTGTCTCCTTCTGTCAGCCGCGGCGAGGGAGCTGTGTTCTCTCTGCTCCCTCTCGCCGCGCGCCGTTTGCTGATGCCGGGAGCCGGAATATGATGTCATTTCCGGCTCCCGTCATCAGCAGACAGCCTGCGCGGCGAGAGGGAGCAGAGAGAACACAGCTCCCTCGCCGCGGCTGACAGAAGGAGACAAGAGCCGGCCGCACTGAAGCCCCATTGGACCCCAGGGACAGGTCCACGCCAGCTCTCCAGGTAGGGAGGCTGGGTGTACATTTTTACATTTTAAAAAATATATACAAATAATTTTTGTGTGTGTATGTGTCTGTGAGTGTATGTGTGTGTGTGTATGTGTCTGGGAGTGTGTATGTGTGTGTCTGTGAGTGTATGTGTGTATGCCTGTGAGAGTGTGTGTGTGTGTGTATATGTGTGACTGTGAGTGTGTATGTGTGTATGTGTGTCTGTGAGTGTGTGTGTGTGTCTGTGAGTGTGTGTGTGTCTGTGAGTGTGTGTGTGTGTGTGTCTGTGAGTGTGTGTGTCTGTGAGTGTATGTGTGTGTGTCTGGGAGTGTGTGTATGTGTCTGGGAGTGTGTGTGTGTATGTGTCTGGGAGTGTGTGTGTGTATGTGTCTGGGAGTGTGTGTGTGTGTGTCTGTGTATGTGTCTGGGAGTGTGTCTGGGAGTGTGTGTGTATGTGTCTGTGAGTGTGTGTCTGTGAGTGGATGTGTGAGTGTGTATGTGTATGTGTTTGGGAGTGTGTGTGTGTGTGTGTCTGGGAGTGTATGTGTGTGTGTGTGTATGTGTCTGTGAGTGTATGTGTGTGTGTATGAGTCTGGGAGTGTGTGGGTGTGTGTGTGTGTGTCTGAGTATGTATGTGTGTGCACGTGTGTGTCTGTGAGTATGTGTGTCTGTCTGTGTGTGTGTGTGTGTCTGGGAGTGTGTGTGTGTCTGTGTATGTGTCTGTGTGTGTGTGTATGTGTGTGTGAGTGTGTGTCTGTGAGTGGATGAGTGTGTGTGTGTGTCTGTGAGTGTATGTGTGGGTGGGTGTGTGTGTGTGTATGTGTCTGTGAGTGTATGTGTGTGTGTCTGTGTATGTGTCTGGGAGTGTGTGGGTGTGTGTGTCTGTGAGTGTGTGTGTGTGTGTTTGAGTATGTATGTATGTGTGTGTGTGTGTGTGTGTGTACGTGTGTCTGTGAGTATGCGTGTCTGTCTGTGAGTGTGTGTGTGTCTGTGAGTGTATGTGTGCACCTGAGTGTGTGTGTACGTGTTTATATATGCATGCAAGTTTTGTTTTTTTCTGGTGGTGGGGTCAGGGTGGAACTCGAGTGAGTTCCCACACTTTATTCCCCAGGACTTGACCCCTGTGTATATCCTACCCTACACTACCACTAGAAGGAAATGGAGAATGGATAAAATAGATGTAGACTACCGCTGGTTATAAAGCACCTACCCTGGGCTAGAAAATACAAAGATAAAAAGTAGTGAAAGAAGAGAGTAAATACTCAAACCTTCCACCAGGAGTCGGTTTGAATAAATGGTGTATCAACTTTGATTGAACATTTATCTTATTTCATTGTTTAGTTGATACACCAACTTTGATTGAACATTTATCTTATTTCACTGTTTAGTTGATACACCAACTTTGATTGAACATTTATCTTTGAAAGTTTGAGTATTTACTCTCTTCTTTCACTACTTTATCTAATTATTTTCAGTAACTTGTAAAACACCTTCTAGCTGTTATGTCACCCCATCACATTTTTAGCAAACCACCCCTACTAGCTACTTACAGCAGTTGACAGTCTAGATGCTAATGTCATTTCTAGGTTCCCCTTAAGACCAAGCAGCGCAGGAACCAAGATGAAAACTTCTGGAAGGTTTTTGAATACTTGCCAATGCTGTCGGAAAAAAAAAAACAAAAAAAATAAAATAAAGTTACAAAAATGCATGCCAATATGTCACAATGTAATTATGTAATATTAACTTCATTAAGGACTTACTGCCACTTTATAAATAATAATAATAGTAATAAATGCAAGCACATTGTATTTATATTGGAACTGACATATCAGATACATCGGTTCTCAGGTGCCCTATCCACATTTAAAGGAATACAATGTTAACTTAATGAAGCAGCTTTAGCATATAGATCATGCCCCTGCAGTCTCACTGCTCAAATCTCTGCCATTTAGAAGTTAAATCACTTTGTTTAGACAGCCCTAGTCACACCTCCCTGCATGTGATTTGCACAGCCTTCCTAAACACTTCCTGAAAAGGAACCTAGATTCTAGATAGGTTCTTTCATAGCACAGTCTGTTTAATGTAGGAACACTTTGGTGTTCGCACTAAAACCTTGCATTACTGATACCACAGTGTTCCTTTAAAGTTTAATTTACAGAGCAGAAAACGTTAAAGAAAGTTAACAAGTTTTCATGCATTTTAGACTCCTCTGAAAACAAGAAGTGGTTTTCTGAATTTGTTTTCATTTAATGATGGGTATTTTGGATAATTCCATATACATAATTTGGAGGAACGCCAGTGGAATGGGTGGAGAGATACATTTACCTCAATCTTCCAGGTTAAGGCTCACCTTTTTAAATCCTGGCAGATGAAGCCCCAGGAATTACATTACTGCAAGTCAAAGACCTTCATAGGTGGTCTTGTATACTGCACAGACATATTTCACACACTGGGCAAGAAGGTGCTTTTTCCCATAGATGTTTCAAATGATGAATTATGGGAAATAGCAAGCCTAGCAAGTGGAAGCTCATTGGAGCTCTGCCTTTTGCCACTTTGTGAGCAAAATCTGCTCATAAGACCAACTAGTCTCCACTTTGTCTTATGATATCTTTTAATTGTGCGTGCTGGAATTTAATTGCAAGTGTAATTGAGGTTTTCATAAAGATTCCATTATTCTGAAAAACTTAAAAGTATTTGATACAATTATCAGCATAAATATAAACTTCAAACGCTGCCAATAGCTTTTGTGAATTCCTCTCAAGTAACACATGAGTGAAATAAAAAAAAAACAAGGAAACAAATTACAGTTAGAATGTGATATGAAAACTGCTGCTGTACCTAATGCTCCCAATGTCCTTTTCTTGTTGCTGTATCGCACTTTAAATATGATTGAACATTCCGTACTCTGCTTGGGGACCTGATTTTTCTCTTTTGGAGACCCAGTGAACTTGGATAGATGGGTTCCTATAGCAGGAGGAGAATCTGCCTAGGAATCTCAATGAATCGCTAATTATACATTACTGATGTACCTTAATTTGTAACACAACGCTTTAAGTCAGTTATGAGGCTGCAACCTTATCTCCTTATCTCCTCATATAGGAATCGTGCAGCATAAAAAACAGAACTATATAGTAAATATAGTGCAATCATGTTATATTTAATACACGAGAAAACGAAACAAGTGTATAGCTCACTCGATACACTGCCTCCTCCCAGGTGCTAAGCATATACAGCAGTGAAGGTCCGCCCAGGGTAAAACAAGTTGGGACCTAACCAGGTTTGCATTAAAAACAACAATACAAACAACATAAAAAGGTTTGCCCTGTCAGGAGCATTTTGATGTTGCACCAAGGCACATTCCGCCATATGGCTTTTACAAATCGGTACCTGATTTTATCTGGACTAACGTGGGTTAAAATATTATTTTTCCTTTATCTGCATGTACCTGTTTTTGAGAATATATTGTATGAAACATGTATCTTATATGTACTTTCATGCCATGCTCCATATTTTTCACATTTTTTGTTTGTTTCACCATGTTGATTTAAATCAAGCTTCTTCTACAAGCTAATTTCTATTCCTACAAGTATTATTTATCCTTTTTTCCATATGCTTCTTCCACTCTACCAGCTCTCATTAGTGATAACCAGTTTCTGTTTTGACAACAGTATGGTCTATCAAGTAAAATTAGTCATTTATTCAATGTACACAGTTGATGTATATGAGCGCTTATTAAAGTGCAAGTGTTATATCGATTGACTGTGCAAAATAATTCATCTCTTAGTCATCTCTCAAGGAAAGAGATGTATATACAGTGTGATACCGTTTGTACAAATATTTTTGTATATATACCACTCATAAGCCTGGAGCCTAGTAATTGGCGCAGTTGAACAGCAGAGTATGCAGTTAAGGACCATGCCACTCTTGCTTGTAGAATGCAGGAACATTGATGGTAAAAATAAAATTAATAAAAGTATAAACCTTAAAAAGTATATACTTTATAAGAACTTAGAATTACAATATCAAATAATATTATAAATAGTCCCAGAGACGTGTTTTGTCTAGATGGCTTCTTCAATCTGGCGCAGTAAACCATCAAGTCCTCAGTTTTTAGATGGTTCCTAAATGCTGTAATTCTCTTTAGGTGTGTTCTTCCTGTATTCCAATCATCTATATTGTCAGAGTTATTGGAAGGAAATACGTATAAAGTGTGTGATAAAAATAATACATGCATAATAGCAAAAACGCAATTTAGCCAATATGCCATGAGGTGCTAATATGAAGAAACAAGATGTTTTTCTCAAAGTATGACCCTGTCAGCTAAAAGAGCCAGACGGTGAGTAAATACATCTGTGTCAAAAAAAGATAAGAACACAGATAATTAAGTTTAATTATATATAAAAATAGAAATATAGGGTGATATATCCTAGGTTAGCAATTTACATATATAGAAACTATATACATATAAAAATATAATTAGCAATTAGATAAATTAAGTTAGCTTAAATATCCTGAAATTGCCATAACGCTTAGGTGAACAGGGACACATTGGTTTATTGGTTTGAGACCAAAGTCCACATTGAGATAAAATAAGAAATGCTGACCAAAGCATCTTGAAATGAAACATTCCTAAATTGTCCTGAACAAGGATTAACCCTATGTGATAACAGCTGGTAACACTCCTGACGTAGACCAACAGTTCCACCTGCTGTTTAAGAATATAGAAATATATATCAAAATGACGTCAATGGCCATTAACATAATGATTTGCCCCCAAATTTCATTGGACCAGGTCAGAAGGTTAACAGATAAGGAATGGCATAAAACCCATGATATACACATACAAGAAGGAAAAGAAAAAAAAGACACACACAAGAGGAGAAAGGAGATAGATACACACAGAAGTAGAAAGGAGATAGGACACAAGACAAGAGACGGACAAGAAGACATCTTAAAACAATCTTAGAAATAACATTGGAACATCTATCGGTAACTATAAGCCAATTATACTAATTGTAAAGTTACGTAACTAAAACTAATATTTTGATCGAAATCAGCCAGATTGGATTTCATAATAGCTCATGAAAAAGATTTGATATTTCAAACCGCAGACTGGAATATTAATCAAAATCATGAAATAAAAAAATAGAATATCAAGAGTTACCCAGAGTTATATCAAGAGTTACATCTAGGAAATATGTATCAGATAAAAACTGTTTTAACTAAACCTGCAAGAATTTAGTTACTGGATGAACTAATTAATCATAATTAATCACTCTGAAATAGCACTGAGCTGGTTAACATTCTGTGCTAGCTGTTAGAACATTGTTGTAGAACTTTGTGTATAGATCACCTAAGTAAATAATGAACTCTGTCCAGCTAAGTCTAATGAATGGTGTTTACAATAAGCAAACAATCCACATGTGTTTGTAAATTGTACTAAGATGTAAAAAGCGAAGATTGTATTTTAAGATCCTGAAAAATTCTGTCTTTAAATTATAATAATCCATATGCTGATAAACTCATATGGTTCCTTATAATTTAACAAATAGTAACATTCTATTTGCTGATTGTCTCAATCAATAGTGTATGAAGAACATATTCCATATACTAATCCGGTTGATTGAATATATCATCAACTAACAATCATATCCTTTTCTGAGAAAATACAGTGTTTACATTGAAAGTAAGGAACACCTCCAGTTGCAGTCACTCAGAGTGAACCAGAGGGACTTAGGAGTATAATATGCCTCCATCCACTCAGATTTGCTGTCAGCAGAGCACAGGGCAGCACTGTGCACAGCATCCTGTGATTCAGTATCTCCTCCCTCTGCATGCAGACACTGAACTTTCCTCATAGAGATTCATTGATTCAATTCATCTCTGAGGAGATGCTGATTGGTCAGGGCTGTGTTTGAATCATGCTGGCTCTGCCCCGATCTGCCTCCTTGTCAGTCTCAACCAATCCTATGGGGAAGCACTGTGATTGGATCAGGCTACCATATGTCAACAGACTGCTTGTTTTTCTGAGTCTAACAGCATGCAGAGTTACAGCTTCAGGTTTGAATACAGTAAGATTTTTACTATATTTATGGAGGCATGAGGGGCTAGATGGTGGTGTTAACACAACAGGGTCAGGAATACATGTTTGGGTTCCTGACCCTACAGTGATACTTTAAATAATAAATGGGAATGGTGCCAATAAAATATCAACCCCTTTATTAGATTATTAATTTTAATATTTTTTTATGAAAATATTTTTAAATTAATTAATAATAATTAATCCTCATAGATATCCTCACAATCTGACATTTGATTTCGGCGATGTCACTGGCTCCACCTCCTTTTTGCGTTTCAGTGATCAATTGGAGCAGAAAATAGTTTTTTGTTTTTTTAAAATATATATATTAAATTGTGGCATATAATTGTGGAATTGAAAACAAAACATAGACACATTTTAGTAAATAAATTGTTATTGCCATGTTTGTATCATTCTTAATTTAGGGCAATGTTATCCTTAATCAAAAATATTTCCATATATCCAGAATCAATTATTATAAGTTTTTGGGGAAATTCATATCCTATTTTGGAAATACTATTATAGTCTAATATTACTTAATTCGTAATAGGACATTAATAGATATTATAAATCCGAATATACAAGAGGTATATATATATATATATATATATATATATATATATATATATATATATATATATATATATATATATATGAGTAAAAAAGCCGTGAAGAAACTACTTATACTCAAAACAATAAGAATGTACAAGAGGTATATCTAAAAGAGTATAAAAGTCGTGAAAAAACTACTTCTACTCTAAGAAATTGGTAATAAATTAAGAATAATACCAATAAGGCAATAACAATGTATTTACTAATATGTGTATATGTTTTGTTTTCAATGCCATCATTATGAGACTTTGAAACAACTTCCAAAAAAAAAATAAAAGACTCACTGGAACGCAAAAAGAAGGTGGAGCCTATTAATCTGTGATGAAAAAAAGGATATGACTTGACAGGAAGTGACAACGCCGAAATCAAACATCAGATAGAGGCTTGGAATACAGGAAGAACACAACTAAAGAGAATTACAGCATTTAGGAACCATATAAAAACGGAATGTGTGACTTGATGGTTTACTGCACCAGATTGCCATTCAGGCGAAATGTGTCTCTGAGACTATTTATTATATTATTTCATATTTTAATTGTAAGTTCTAATAACGTATATACTTTTTAAGGTTTATACTTTTATTAATTTTTTTTTTAACCATCAATGTTCCTGCATTCTACAACCAAGGGTGGTGTGGTCCCTAGCTGCATACTCTGCTGTTTAACTGAGCCAATTACTAGGATCCAGGCTTGTGAGTATTTTACCAATTTATACGAAAATTTTTGTTACAAACGGTATCACACTATATATACATATCTTTCCTTGAGATACTGCATACTACTGCTGAATACACAAGAAAACTCCTAAACTACTCTTCATAAAGAAAAAGGGGCAGGTCGCCTAAACGAAACTACAGGCGAATAACTCCCAGAGCTAGGCTATAGCTCTGGAATATGTGAGTGTTCCAATTTATGTGTATATCACACTTGTGTACATAAGGGTACTGCACTTTGTTTTTTTAATATATATATATGTTCAAGGATATGTAAAAATAAGGTATATATACATTCCTTCTTTGCACTAGGTGTACCATTAAGTTTTATTCACATATTTAAGCGTTTCACTGAATTTATTCAATGTACTCTTGTACAAAATTTAATGTTTGACAGCTCTCTAGGAGGTAGTAAATAAACTACTGAAAAACATGTGATCACCAAAGGTTTGTTTTCCAAATCGCATGATGATACTTTTTAATTTGCAAAAAAATAATAATCTATCTACCTGTGTTTTTGGGCACAGGTATACTTAAAGATAAAATAGAGGTTTTAAAATGAGCAATATTTGTATGTCTTATATGTTGTTCTATCTTAATTCCCAAGAAGATAGAAACTTTTATTTTTGACCAATATAAAACCACAAGCAAAACACTAGGCTTATCAATTAAAGAAACCTCATGATGGCTAGGTACCATGCAGCCTTGTATCCTGAAATGTACTGGTGGCTTACTGATGTTAATTTATTAGAAAAAAAAAAAAAAGAAGAAGAAGAAAAGAAAATATTGATAATGCATCATCAATGAGTTATCAACATTGTCCATTGTGGTCTAGTGCCATGCTTTAAGCATACACTGGACATCCTTGCTAGTTCAGCAAACTTCTAGCTATTCACACATATGTTTTGTACAAGACAGTGGGTTTATTAGACACTTAAAGGACCACTATAGGCACCCAGACAACTTCAGCTTAATGAAGTGGTCTGGGTGCCAGTTCCATCTAGGGTTAACCCTGAAGTGGTCTGGGTGACTATAGTGTCCCTTTAATGAAAATTAAAAAATAGGATGTCCCTTTCAAGTTGAATTTATGGAAAATAAGTAAACCTCTGTTATTCAGACAGTTGGTAATTGGCCTAAACATCTACCTCTATAGACATAGCAAATGACCACTCACCTGTACAATGTCTAAAACCATACCAGCCGACACTGTTCCAAACCCAGCTAGCAAAAATGGCACAAGAATCTGCAGGGCCATGAAAATACTTGATTCTTTTGGCGGCTTTTTGCTCCCTTCCAAAAGGGCATCGTTATCTCCATCGCCAGGTGGCCTGCCGTCCTGCAGCATGGAATCGGTTTCAGAAGAATCCCTCCCGTCACAGTAATCATAACTATTATAGTCATAATTTGTGCTGCAAATGTTTGTACAATGCGGGCCATTTCCGTGATATACTGGTTCCGAAAAGTGATGGTATTCCAAGTGCTGGTCTGCTCGAAGGTTAAAACCATTCCCCGTGGGTGACAGGCAATTGACCTTCTTCAGTCTCTCCTCCTGGTTTTTGTGGCACACTATAGGAACCATACTCAATAGCAGAGATAGGAACTTGTCAGTCTGAATGGCTTTCAAGGTAATAGTCCAGTTAATGGGACCTTCGAGTGTAGATACTCTGTGCGTTTCTCCATAGGTGCCAGTCATTGTGGGGTAGCAGCGGTCTTAGAAAGAGTCTAATGGAGTTGACAGAGTCGCTAAAGTATAACAACAAAAACAGATAAACATTAGAATGTGGCACATAAATACAAAGTCCAAAAATAAATAACAAAAAATGTATTACTACTCAAGTAAATGGGAAACATTTCGCTAGTCATGTTAAAAGAATTAGCATTTTTCTTTTTTTTCTAAGTGGATGTTATTTACCGTATATACTCGAGTATAAGACGAGTTTTTCAGCACATTTTTTTGTGCTGAAAAAACCCAACTCGTCTTATACTCGAGTCACTGTCTGTATTATGGCAATTTACTTTGCCATAATACAGACTGGGGGCTGCAGAGCGTTTACTTACCTACTTACTTACCTCTCCTGCAGCTCCTGTCAGCTCCCTTCTCCTCCACGCCGGTCCGGTCAGCACCTCTGTCAGCTCCCAGTGTAAGTCTCGCGCGAGCCGCGGGTTCATAGTGCGGCTCTCACGAGACTTACACTGGGAGCTGACAGGGGAGCTGACCGGACCGGCGCGGAGGAGAAGGGAGCTGACAGGAGCTGCAGGAGAGGTAAGTAAGAGCTTCCTGCCAGCCCCCTCCTACACAGTGCACACACTGGACCACCAGGGAGTGAGAGCCCCCCTCCCTGGCCAGCTAACCAGCAGGGAGGGGGGATGAAAAAAAATATACATAAAATAAAATTTTACAATAAAAAAATAATAATAATAAAAAAATAAAAAAATATTAATAATAAAACAAACAAATTAATATTAATAAATAATAATAAAAAGGCCCACCCCCCACCAAGGCTCTGCATCACACACACACACACACACTGCACTCATACACACACACACACTGCACTCATAAACACACACACTGCACTCATAAACACACACACTGCATTCATACACACACACTGCATTCATACACACACACTGCATTCATACACACACACTGCATTCATACACTGCGCTCACACACACACACACTGCATTCATACACACACACTGCATTCATTATATACACACACTGTAAATAAATATTCAACTAATGTAATTTTTTTAAGATCTAATTTTATTTAGAAATTTACCAGTAGCTCCTGCATTTCCCACCCTAGTCTTATACTCGAGTCAATAAGTTTTCCCAGTTTTTTGGGGTAAAATTAGGGGCCTCGGCTTATATTCGGGTCGGCTTATACTCGAGTATATACGGTATGAGAGAAAGAAGAAGCAAGGCTGAAACTTTCTGTATAATATTGGGTGGTGAGGAATTTTAGTACATAGTCGGATACATTTTGATATGACCTATAAACCATGAACATGTGAGTCTTTGTTTTGTAATTTATTTCTTATTTAGGTAAATGTATCTCACAATATAGTGAGATCAATGCAACTGCAGGACAAATCACAGTCATAAAATGTCAACAATAATGGTATTAAACGATAGGACATGTCACAGTGTCATTAAAGGGACACTTTAGGCACCCAGATCATTTTAGCTCATTAAAGTAGTCTGGGTACAGTGTCCTTATTGCACCTAGTGCTGCAATGTAAAACATTGCAGTTTTAGAGAATGTTTACATTGCAGCACTAAGACGGCCTCTAGTGGCTGTCTATCAGAGGTGCTTTCGGAATGTTACCGGACTTTTGCTCCGGTAAGGGACGATGGATGTCCTCATGCTCTGTGCTAGGACATTAAGCGTCAGCTATTTCCCCATAGGGAAGCATTGATGTAATGCTTTCCTTTGGGAAGGACATAACATTTCGGAGGAGGCAGAGTCACGACCCAGCGCCGAAGGACATGAGCGATGGGATCATAAAGGATTTAGTGCCAGGAATACAGCTTTGTATTGCTGGTACTATAGTATCCTTTTGCATATCTGAAAGTAACAGACGAAGTAACTTATACAAAAATCAAAGTATAAATCTCACTTATGAAAAAAAATAAAAAATGCCTTATTTTATAGTTAGTTGCGAGCTCTTTTGTAGAACATTAATATCACCTAAAAAAGTGGTGCAAGGCCTGAAACACCTAATGAAGGCCCTCTCACAGCACTAATGGAGGCATACTTTAGCGGCCTACTCCCAGACATCCCAAAAGCCCAGTGGGCAATGGACCGGGCGCACAGGGCTCTGCGCGCCCGGCGGGCGGACACAGACACCTCAAGAGATATCATAATCTGCTTTCATCACTATACCACCAAGGAGGCTATTCTGAGGTACAACAGAAATCACGAGTTAACACACAAAGGCAAGCCCATCTCTCTCTCTATCAAGATCTAGCACCAAGCACACTCCAAAGACGGAGGGAATGGAGACCGCTGACGGATCTTCTGCGACAACACGAAATCCGCTTCACATGGGGCCACCCGTTTAAAATTGTGGCTTTCAAAGTGGGAAAAACACTCACATGCTCACCTGGAGGGGACCCACGAAAATTCCTCCATGACCTGGCTATCACACCCCCGAGGGATTTCGCCTTACCAGGACCCGCTCGACGAATCCTAACACCTCTCCCAAGAGACTGGTACACAGTCGCAGCAACGGCTGCCCAGGAGGACTAAGGCACCACGCCGACCTGCTCAGCCCCAAAGGGGCACCCACAGTGACTCTGGCGGCACGATAGATGCACGGGACAGCTAAGTCGTTTTGAGGGGGGCACTGCGCCAGGCAATTTATTCTTTGGGGGGTTCGCAAACTGCCCTAGTGAGGAGAGGAGGGGGGTAAGACGACATAATATGCCGCCTTAGTACTGGGGACAAGAAGATGGTCCCATCAAGTAACAAAACAAACCCTGGGGGATACAAAAAAAAAAAGCATAACACAGATAATGCGCCCATCAAAGGGCATGAACAAGGGTTAGCACATGTGACAGAATGGTGGGAGAGGGGAGGAGGGAGTGGGGTTAGTAGGAGGGGGTCGGCACGTAGCCACTAAGCCTAAATGGAGGGGAAGGCTCCCACGCAGAAGATAGGGAGGGCAAAAATAGTTAACAGCGGGAGGGAAGGGAGCAAACACTAAGTTACCCAGGGAGGGACAAAGGCAAGACCACCTCTCTTTAACTGGGACAAACCAGACTGTAAGTTCTGCAGCAGCTGGTTGTGTATTACATCACAGTGGAAGGGCGCTGGGAGATCACCAACCCCGAGAGGTGCACTTTCTCACATCACTCGGGAGGGGTGAGCACCCCCACCCTAATCTGGCACAGGTTAAGACCAGATTATTACCTTATGTTTATTTTACATGTTTATTTGTATGTACATTGAACTTGTTACTTGTTACTCATGTTCTCTATTTCTTACGCTCTTTAATGACAAGTACTGATCTCCAACTCCGTCACGCCGCCTGGATGCCGCCCGCGTCACCGAGGGTAAACCCCGCACCAGACCCCACACACTGTGCGCACAACAATCCCCAGATACCCAGAGCACCGGTAACACCAGCAACACCGCCAACACCTCCCCATGGCTCTTAAGGTACTATCGTTTAACGTCAAAGGCCTAAATTCCCCAAACAAACGGAGATTACTAGCGAGGGACTTAAAGACCAAGAAAATAGATATAGCACTGATACAGGAGACGCACCTCCCCAGGTCGGCACCCACCAGACTGACTGACAGGACCTAATCGACAGTACATGAGGCACGCTCCCTACGTAAGCGAACGGGGTTGGCGATCCTCATCCATAAAAACTGCCCGCTACAAATAACTATCACCCAAACTGACCCGGAGGGGAGATTTATATATATATAGGAGGCACCCTCTATACCACCAAAATACATATAATCAATGTCTACGCACCTAACGAGCCGGACCAGCAATTCTGGGAGGGCCTAGAGGTGCTAGTGGCTGGGGCCAGGGGGGGGGGTCTTACTGGTGGGGGGCGACTTCAACGCCGTGCCAAGCCCAGCATCAGACAGAAGCTCAAAACCTGGCACTGTGAGATCTCAGGGCAGAGGGGGACAAGACAAGATGCTATACACATTTCTGGCACACACAGGCTTGCTGGATGTCTGGCGACTACAGCACCCGACCACATCTGACTACACGTTTTACTCCGCACCGCACAACACATATTCTAGAATAGATAACATCTTCCTTAACGGGGCGGGGATGGATAAGGCCCTACACACAGACATCAGTAGCATCACATGGTCAGATCACGCTGACTTAACGCTCACCCTAAGCAACCTACGATACCAGTCCAACTGGTCGTGGAAACTAAATACTAGTCTTCTCAGAGACGACGAAACACTAGAAACAACCCGAAAGGCTATCACAGAATATTTTGAGCTAAACACAACACCCGACACCAACCTCACCACGGTTTGGGCAGCACACAAGGCAGTCCTGCGAGGGCACTTAAAATTGCAACACAAAAAGCGTGCTAAAACAAAAAGGCTACTCGAACTACAGTCAGCCCTACGTATCCAAACTTAGAGAACTAAACGCCCTCAGGCACTCTATAAGGGACATATCCCTGGAGGCGGTATCACGCTCCATACAATGGTCCAAAAGACTCTTCTACGAGAAAGCGAATAAAACAGACACACTTTTAGCCAGGGTGCTCTGCCCAAGGCCACAGGGCAAACCCATCACGAAAATACGCACGGTCGCCAACACGCTAGTGGAGACCCCTGAAGCTATTAATGAGGTATTCACCTCCTACTTCTCCGGCCTCTACAATCACTCCCCCAGCCTTCAAGCCAATAGCGCCGCCTATGTAGCGGACATACAGCAATTTCTTTCAGAACTTACAATACACAAAGTGAGCGAGGCAGAAGCAGGTTTCCTAAGCGAACCGATCACCCAAATCGAGGTAGAATCAGCCATAGCATCTCTTAAGGGAAACAAGGCCCCAGGCCCAGACGGATACGATGTTAATTACTACAAACAATTCAAGGAGATACTGGCCCCTCCCCTTACAGCCCTTAGTAATCACTTCATGCAAGGCGGGGTGCCCGACGGGGACATGGCGACAGCAAATGTAGTACTACTGCCAAAACCAGATAAGGATGACACACTAGCCTCTAGCTACAGGCCAATATCACTCATCAATACAGACCTCAAGATTTTTGCTAAAATACTAGCATCCAGACTCACCTCCCTACTCCCGCGCCTGATCCACCCGGACCAGGTGGGCTTCATGCCCGGACGCCAACGAGAATACCAGACGGGGGGTGGACATCCTGTGGTACATGGCGGAGTCCAAAGCGCCTTCTCTAGCACTCTCTTTAGATGCGGAGAAGGCGTTCGACAGGGTGCTGTGGCCTTACCTCTTTGAGCTACTCCGATTCCAGGGGTTCCCGGAAACATTTGTGACAGCCATACAAGCACTCTATACCGACCTAAGGGCACAAACACTTATAACAGGGGCGCACAAAAAGCCGTTCACCCTAAGCAATGGCACCAGACAGGGATGTCCATTGTCCCCTCTGCTCTTCGCCCTAACCCTAGAGCCACTCTTACAGGCTATCAGGCAACACCCACAAATTCAGGGAATAGAGATAGGCGGTGCACCATTCACCGTATCGGCATACGCCGACGATGTCATGCTAACACTCCGAGACCCACTGGACTCCCTGCACCACCTGACACAATTACTAGAAAAATTTGGGAACATCGCAGGCTATAAAATCAACTACTCTAAGTCAGTAGCAATGCCCTTCCACATACAGCCCCAAGACATAGCGCACATACGCAACCAATATCACTTCAAAATAAACACAGAGGAATTCCTGTATCTGGGGGTCCGCCTAACAGCGAACACATCGTCGCTCTATGCCCGCAATTACAAACCACTGCTCCGGACCCTGATTACGGAAATGGAGCAGTGGACACATAGGCCCATATCCTGGCTGGGACGCGTCAACACAATAAAAATGAATGTGATGCCGAGGCTCCTGTTCCTCTTTCAGGCACTCCCGGTGCAAATTTCCCGGGGGGACCTGACGGGCATACAGCGTGCAATCGACTCATTCGTTTGGCACAACAAACGCCCGAGAATGGCACGCACCCTCATGTACAGACCAAAGCCCAGGGAGGGACTGGGACTACCTAATGTATATAACTATTACTTAGCGGCACAGCTAGCTTAGATTATACAATGGCACACACCCCCTGATACAAGGCGCTGGGTCGACATGGAGTCTCTCATGACGGGACAGGACCTCCCACAATTCTTCATATGGGCACCGAAAACACAAAGGGCCATGTTGAGAACCACAAATCCGGCCATACTAAATTCCAAAAGGATATGGGACCAAACTAAAACGAAATACTCATTAAGCCCCCCCCTGTCCCCCATGACACCGGTCTTTCGGAACAGGGCGTTCCCACCGAGAATGAGTGCCCGGGACTACAAGGGGATAGAGGCCACAGGGCTCCAAAGATACGTCCACCTATTCATAAATCAAGAAATAGTCACATACGCACACCTGAACACCAAATCCACACTACACACTAGAGACTATTTCAGGTACCTGCAAATCCGAGACTTTGCACAGAGACCTGACGTAAAGAAGGCAGCCCTGACACCACTTACCTTTTTTGAGAGACTATGCTACACAGAGACTACCCAATCCAAGCTAATTACATTAATGTACAACCACCTCAACACAACCAACGCACAACAATACGCTGACCAGTGGGAAGCCGACCTGGGGGAGGTCCTGGAGGGAACAGAGTGGCAGGATATTTGGGAAGCATGCACCAAAACCACCATATGCGTAACACTCCAAGAACAATCTTATAAAACACTATTCCGCTGGTACATGACACATGGTACATGAAACAAAAACACATGAGATTGATCCCTACAGATGATTGCTGGCACTTGTGCGGGGGGAAAGGCACATACATACACATGTGGTGGGAATGCCCAATGGTTGCGACATATTGGTGCAGTATAATAGACCTCAGCTCCCAAATCTTACAAAAACGGATGACACTAGACCCATGGGTGTGCCTTTTGTCTAGACCCACAGAGGGCCTCCCTAGACACAAACAAAAACTCCTCAACATGATTTACCTAGCGGCCCGCAGGGCCATAGCATACCACTGGTCATGCCCGGACCTCCCGCAGATATCTCTGGTCAAGACAAAACTACGTGACAATTATCTGATGGATAAACTTACAGCCCAAGTGCGGAACACATTGACCACATTCCACAAGGTGTGGGATCCATGGGAGCAATACGACACATAGAATCATGACTCGGGGCGTGGGGGGGCATCCGCGCGGTACACTTCAGTGGCGGCAACTGGGAATCACCCAACGGTCGCCATCATACCGTAACCCGGACGGGTGGAAGCGGCTCCACCGCAGAACGGGTAACCGGTTAAAGCCGGAACACGGAACGCAGCCCACGGAAGCGGGCGGCACCGGGTTCACGGCCCCCAGGAGATCACTTCATCTCCGTACTTCAATACCTTACTACTTCTACTTGTCTCTACATATCTAACCTTTTCTTGTATCTTTTTATATATTGCAAGCACACCAGACCTGTAAACAAAAAGGAGGAGAGAAAGGCTCAAACACTATCTTACTCTGCCTGATTACGCACATAGCGGAATGACAACACTCAGAGGGTGGCATGGACAGAGCAGGCAGGAAGGGCACAATGCCTGACCTAACCAGGCAAGCGCAGAATACACCACGCATACGCTTGGGCCACAACAGCACAACATACTCATCAAAGCCAACCTGAGAGTTCCTGACACAGCACACTCCTCAACAACACTACCACTGTAAATAGTTATATATTGCTTGCCAACACAAAAGAAAAACTCTGGCGGCCACGCACACAAAGTGCACAGTATGTGAATGATGCCTGTACTAACAATACTACTCTGCATTCTGTACTACATGCAAACAAAAACTTGCACGGTTATTTACATGCCTATGTCTGCACTATTGTAACAATGCTTGACTGTCGGAACGAAAAATAAAGAATTTAAAAAAAAAAAAAAAAAAAAAGTGGTGCAAGACTCTGCAGAATCTTTATAGATCATATGTACACTTGCTACAGGATTTGCACCAAAACACTTGCTACAGGATTATATATATATTATATAATACATTACAAGAGTTCCGGGCTGGCTGATGTGAACTTTGTGCATATTCCTTACACAGAGGGTCATTACTTAGCTGAAGGCACCCAGCTGATGCTCTCAGCCAATGAATAACTGGAGCGATTGTCAGCTCTGCAGAAGCCAGGTGCCTGGCAGGTACCCAGGTAAGAGAGCAAACCATTGCAACATATATGAGCTAAAACCAGCCTGAGATCTGAGCGGGGACTCATCGAAGGGCAGGCTATTTTAGCTGCTGCCCGTTTTCAGTATTCTCTTGCGGACTGTTTTTTGCTCTCAACATATTTGAACCTACTGCCAGGAGACGGCACATACTCTTGGGATCAAGACTACTACTGCAGGCTGTAATGAGTATTAAGCTTCATGTAACACATTATTGTATTTTGTATGCATACAAATTATATCAGAGATTGCTTCCACCCGGAAGTGACCCTTTAATGCTAACTGGGTTCTGGCTAATTATGTGCTGGTAATGTGTGTGTCTGTAATTTGCACTCACTAATGCTACTATGTATGCGAGTATAGTTGTCAAATAGGCTCACTAATGTCCCCTGGAATGTGCTTATAGAGTTTAAATAGGGTTCTTGAGAATTTCTTAGAAAAAACAGCTGCAACATTTACACAACGCCCTAAACTCCTCTTAAAGGAACATGCATCTCCAAGGCTATCGTTTTAATGTACCTATTTAGGTGTCAGTCCCTGAACCTGTGAAGGTTTGAATAGTGAGTTTTACTTACGTTTCAGCCCTCACGGGTCTCCATCCTGCCACTCTGCCTCCTTGGCCAAAATCATCAAGAGCCAATTTAATGCTTCCCAATAGGGAAATATTGGGAGGCTAATGTGCATATGCAGCAAAACGCCAAGCTGCATCAATCAAATGCTGCTCTATGAGCAGCATTTGATTGATAACCGAACTTGACTCAGTTCTCAATATCAATGTGCCTCTAGTAGATGTCAGGAAGACAGCCACTAGAAGTGTATGAACTCTGCTGTGGGAACATTGTAGTTTCTATAGAACAGCAATGTTTTACGTTGCAGGGTTGTTATTATTATTATTATTATTATTATTATTATTATTATTATTATTGCCATTTATATAGCGCCAACAGATTCCGTAGCGCTTTACAATATTTTTAGAGGGGGGGGATGTAACAATAAATAGGACAATTACAAGAAAACTTACAGGAACAATAGGTTGAAGAGGACCCTGCTCAAACGAGCTTAAAGACTATAGGAGGTGGGGTATTAGAAACATTAGGACATGAAATATCAAGTAGGAGTGGAGCAGAGCTGGAGGAGAGAGCAAAGCACTGTCCCATAGGAGAGAGCAAGAGACAGGTATGTAAGGTAGAGATAACTCTGGGAGGCCATAAGCTTTCCTGAAGAGATGGGTTTTAAGGCCCTTCCTAAATGATTGAAGACTAGGGGAGAGTCTGATGGCGGTAGGCAGGTTATTCCATAGGAGAGGAGCCGCCCGCGAGAGGTCCTGCAAGCGCGAGTTGGCCGTACGGGTGTGAGCAGCGGTTAGGAGGTGGTCACGGGCAGAGGGGAGGGTACGAGGAGGGGCATACCTATGGATCAGTGAAGAGATAGAAGAGGGGCTGGAATTGTTCAGTGCTTTAAATGTATGGGTTAGCACTTTGAATTGACTCCTTTAGGATACAGGGAGCCAATGTAAGGACTGGCAGAGGGGCGAGGTGTGAGAGGACCGACTAGAGAGGAAAATCAGTCTAGCTGCAGCATTCATTACAGACTGTAGCGGGGCAATACGGCTTTTGGGGAGACCAATCAGGAGAGGGTTACAGTAATCCATGCGGGAAATTACTAGAGCATGGACAAGCTCCTTGGTAGCATCTTGCGTAAGAAAGGGGCGGATGCGGGCTATGTTAAAACTACAAGGCCACTGCAACTAAACCACTTAATTGAGCTCAAGTGGGGTGGGTGTCTTTAGTGGTCCATTACAACTCCCATTATGCTCAAATGAAAGCACTGCAGCCATTATATTTACTGCTCTTAAAACTAAATATTACAGCTGGGATTAGTGCAACCTAACCAGCCAAAACAGAGGGGAAAAAACACAAAACAAAAAACCCACGAGAAACTGAACTTCTTGTGCAAAAAAAAAGAATAATGACCATTCTGTAAGATTTTTCTCATTTGAGCTGTAATTGGCAAAAAAAAAAAAATAGTGAGAGAAAACATACATCTAAAATATCACTTGCTGAAACAGAATGTTAAAACACTGTTAAGTGTATTTACTAAAGTGGGAATTCAAAGTGATTTAAAAATGTAAGGTCCAAATCAAGCAAACTGAAAAAAATTATCTCAGTCAGCTATGCTTTCACTTCGCCTACTCTGGACTTAAATTTGGAATTCACTTTTCAATTTAGTAAATAAATTTGCGTGTATTGTTATCCGAAATATTTTTTATTGGAGAAGGCAAATAAGTACCCTGTACAGAAATTTCTTCTATCATGAACATAAATAGGCCGATCTCTTGCATAGAGCGAAGAGAAAAAAAACAAATAACCAATAGTCATGTACCTAGTACTGCTATAGCTATGAAGAGATTGAGCGACAGCCAGTAATTAATTCAGTCAAGCATCAATTATCCCCTTCCCGCCGCTAGACGGAAATTTTCTGTCATGCTTGTCCTTGCGTTAAGGACGCATGATGGAAAATTTCCATAATTTTCTAAAGTTAACCCCATATCGCGGCGATAGCGGGTTAATGTTCCTCCGGTCTGTCTCGGTTTCCGAGGCAGACCGGGAGCACCGGATCGCACTGGCCCTGCAGCTGTGATCGCCCTGACAGCCTGTCAGAGTGAGCACATGTGCTGTAGGGACTCCTGGCCCACCTCCCTGCGCTTCCGCGTTCAGTGTAGGGAGACGGATCAGTGCTGATCTTCTCCCTGCAAAAAAAAAAAAAGAAAAACTTTTTTGCAAAAGTTAAATCCCACCCCACTTTCACCTATGTTTATTTAAATTAAACCCTTCACTGCCATTTGATCACTAACTACAGTGATCAAAATACAGATCACTGTATTATACTATGTTCTGATTTTTTATAACCCATATGGGTTAACTTTTATTTATTTTTTAACCTTTAGGGGTTTCATTTATTTCATTAAATTAATTTAAATATTTTAAAATGATATATTTTGCTAGCTGGGGTGGGTAAAAGTAATGGGAAATTGGGAAATTTACTGTTAAGTGCTGCTTATTGCTAGTTAACGGTAAAAAAAAAAAAAGTTTATAAATATTTTACAAGTGTAAAAAATGAAATACCCCAGGGTGTATTCTTTAAAAATGGTATGTGTTTGTGGTGACAGTTTGAATAACAAACCAGCTAAACTATTGCAAAAAGGAATATGGACACAGCATAAATCTTCACAGCTGCGTCTAAAATTTGCCTATTCAACATCCACATATACCTGGCAAAGGTACATACAGGGGTATTCCTATACTCTGACGGCATAGCTAAGCAACCTATGAAGTGTTATACTGCCATACAGAGGCGGCTCTCGACTTTATGAGGCCT
Organism: Pelobates fuscus; assembly: GCF_036172605.1. Classification (NCBI taxonomy): domain Eukaryota; kingdom Metazoa; phylum Chordata; class Amphibia; order Anura; family Pelobatidae; genus Pelobates; species Pelobates fuscus. Next base: position 75,145,205 of record NC_086319.1, read on the forward strand.
TAGGCAGAATTCAAGCATGAGGCACCACAAACACCCAAAGTATAAAATAATAGGGTTGTATTCTGTGTGTGCGTAAGGAGCATTCGCTATAATGAAAGGCGGGCTTGCAGCACTGGATACAGAGATCAGTCTCTGCATTCATTCTTCAGAAGCTTGCAGTGTCACGGCTTTCTGTGCCCCTGCATTGTGAGCTCTCTGGCTGTAGTTGTAGCATAATTTGCAAACAAAATTAATTTGCAATAAATAAATTTCATGTGCTAGTATGCCAATTGTTTTTTACACAATTGTTGGGAATGGTTGCATAGCCGGGCAGTCGTGTATACATAAGTACCGGTGTGAAGGGGTTCTCGAAAACAAAAAATGTAATTTTTGTTTTAGCAACAAAGCTTTTAAAAAATCATTTACCAAATAATAAAGTGTGTATGATTTATGTCTTAAGCTGGTGACTGTGACAGAGTAAAGGGTACCAGTGGAAGGGAGAGTGTGACAGGATGAAGGAGGCAAATGGGACAGGGTGGGGAGTTGTGAGAGAGAATGAGGGAGGGCGAGTTTGACATGGTTTGATGAGGGAGTGTGACAGGGCGAGTGGAGGTTAGTGTATCAGGGCAATAGTGGCATAGTAGGAGGGACGAGTGTGACAGGATTGGAGAGATTAATGTGACAGGGTAAGTGGCATAGTTGGGGTGGGGTGAGTATCCCAGTTTTGGGGTGAAGGGTGAATGTGGCATGGTTGGAGAAGGGAGTGTGACAGGATTAAGAGGGGTTAATGTGACAGGGTGAGTGTGGCAGATCGAGGGCAGGTGAGTTTGGAGGGGCTTAGATTAACAGGATTAGGAGTGGTTAATGTTAGCGTGGATGCGTGAAAGGGCTGAAAGTGTGGAGGGGGTGACAGTGTGAGGGGAGGCTGACAGTGTGAGAGTATGGTGACACTATATTGTAGGGGGTGACAGTGTGTATAAAGGAGGGTGACTGTGTGTGAGGGGGATGATACTGTGTGTGTGAGGTGGTGACAGTTTGTGTGTGTGAGGGTGATCCTGTGAGGGAGGGGGATATACTGTGAGGGAGCAGGGTCATGGTGTATAGGAGGGGGATACTATGAGGGAAGGGGGTGATAGTGTGAGGGAGGGGGTAATACTGGGAGGGAGGGGGTGATACTGTGAGGGAGGGAGGATACTGTGAGGGAGGGAGGATACTGTGAGGGAGGTAATACTGTAAGGCAGGAAGTAATACTGTGAGGCAGGGGGGAAATACTGTGAGGTAGGGGGTGGGATACTGTGAAGGAGGAGGTGGGATACTGTGCTAGAGGGGGGTAATATTGGGAGGGAGGACAGTAATACTGTAAGTGGGGAAATACTGTGAGGGAGGGGGGTGATAGTGTGAGGGAGGGGAATACTGAGAGTGAGGGGGGTGATAGTGTGAGGGAGGGGAATACAGGGAGGGAGGGGGAATACAGGGAGGGAGGGGGAATGCTGGGAGGAGGGATACTGGGAGGGAGTGGGTGAAAGTGGAAGGGAGAGGGATATACTGAAAGGGAGGGGTTAATACTGTGAAAGGGGATACTGGGAGGGAGAGGGTTGATAGTGTGAGGGGGGAATACTGGTAGGGATTGGGGAATACTGGTAGGGAGGGGGTATACTGGGAGGGAGTGATACTTTTACAAATGGTATGCCATGATGGGGTTAATTTTCATTCCTGGGCTGCTATACGGTCTCAAATGTAACATAAGACCAGAAAACCAATCTCGCAAATTTCAATGTGCAAACATGGAAAAGGGGAAAGTCCTACATTTGATCCCTGTACGTTTGCAAAAACACATAAAACCTGTACATTGGGGGCACTGTTGTACTTGGGAGATGTTGCTGAACACCAAAACACATCTCTAGAATCAATGGAGAAAGTCCACTCCTCCAACCTGCATTTAAGGAATAGTTTGCCCCTGGAAAACATAGTTGGTATTGTTTGATTGCTGTATAATTGGCACAATGTGCAAGTTTCTTGAAACAATGCAACAACGGACAATAACTTGGTGGGGACCATTGGGAATCCCTCGAATTGGGGGGAATTGGTGATCACAGTGTGGATGGGTCATTGTACAGTGCATAATAGGTTATAAAAAGTTATCCCAAAGAAACTGTGCATTAAAAATCGAGTTAGGCCAAGCTACCTGATCTTATACAATCCCAAAGGAAAATGTAAGGCATCTTGGTACTGTTCAGACCAGCAGCATCTCAGAGGTGAGAGTTTATCCCAGATTGTGGTTTCCCAAATTAACAAGTGAGATAAGGAATCATTGCAGTATCCTATACAAAAATTGGGTTGGAGAAATTGCTGAAACAAGGGTGGCTTGTATGTATGATTCAAAATAAGGCAAAGGGATAAAAATAAAAAATAAATAAACTCCAGGCAAGTCATGACCTTATTGGAATGGCAACAAAGGACTGCAAGGTGGGGGGTCAAAAAATGCAGTAGATTGTGTATACACTCATAGTAGAGAGGCTTGTAGCTAATTATTCCAGAGAAATTGGATAGATCCGCCTCTAAACAATAGCGGAGTAAGCAAATTTTGAATGTGCGTCACAGGCTACTCACAAAAAAATGTGTGGTGCTCGTCTCAAAAAACTTTTCTATAAAGGCACGAATTGTTGGAGGTGTAGGCAACCCTGTCGTACTGCCTCCTCATGTAGAATTAGATGCGTGGGAAGCTTCTGCGCCAGGGACTCAAAGGTGATGACATGGTGTCTATACAACTCCTGGGAAAGGAGAGCTGGGGAAAAATATTCACTTAGGCCGAGCCCGATGGATGGAGAGAGCTTTTGATAGCTAACAAATGTTTGAAAGGAACACTCTATTGCCATTACAACTTAAAGGGACACTATAGCTTATTGTATAGCTAGTCACCAGAACAACTACAGCCTATTGTATTTGTTCTGGTAAGTAGAATCATTCCCTTCTGGATTTTCGCAGTAAAAAACTATCTTTTCAGAGAAAATGCAGTGTTTACATTACAGCCTATGGATACCTCCAGTGGCCACTCCATGGATGGCTACTAGAGATGCTTCCTGGGGCAGTGCTGCACACATTCAGTGTCTCCACCCTCTGCATGCAGACACTAAACTTTCCTCATAGATATGCATTGATTGACCAGGGCTGTATTTGGCTTCTGCTGGCTCTGACTCCTTGACAAGCTCAGCCAATCCAAATCTTCCCTATGGGAAAGCATTGTGATTGGCTCAGAATATCACTACTGATGATGTAGTGATCAGGGGAAGAGCCAGCAACAGCAGACTGCCATAAAAGTAAGATTTAGCTATATTTAGGGGGGTGAGCAGGGCTAGATGGTGGTTTTAACACTATAGGGTCAGGAATTCATGTTTGTGACCCTATAGTGTTTCTTTAAGATCCTTTAAATTGTTAAAAGGACAGGAGTACCAGGTGCTGTTTGACCTTCAGGGTTAACCAGTGTTCAATGGTTTAACTCAAAATGTGGCGCACAGGCACCCCAAAAGTCTACCTCCCAACATCCTTCCTCTCTGATAGACTGATGCTCTCAGCGGCCAACCAGATAAACCTCCCTCATTCTGCAGCGCAAACCAAAAGGAAGATTGTTCCTTTAATTCTGAAAGTCTGAAAACAACATGCTAAATAGTTTATATGTGTAGATATATATATGTGTGCAGTTGTAAAATTTACTACACTATTAGATTAATAAATAACTTCTTTGTATTAAGCACTTCATACAGCACAATGCATGCAACACACAGAGTCAATGACGCATGCTTTCCATTTCTATAAAATTAAAATATTGACTGAGGGCAAAGTCTGGAACAACTTGGCAATATATTTATCCTCTACAAACAAGCAGATGTAACAGCTGGTAAGCTGCAAAAAAGCTAAAGTTCAAAAATAGTATTTATAGAAATCACTTGCAGAGTAATTCTCAAAAGTGAGAATTGTTGGGAATTCAAAGTGAATTTCAAATTTAGGCTCAAAATGCTGAACTGGAAAAAATAATTATGCCCGTTATGCTTCTAATTTGTCTACTTTGGTCTTAAATTTTAAATCTACTGAATTCCCACTAGTGAATAGCCCTGTTAATATTTATTGCCATTTATACAGCACTATATTATTCTACAATTCATCATAATTTATACACGTTATAAAATTAATTACAATAAGGAAGATTTATATTTCCTGAATTCATGTGGTCTTTATAAATAATACAATGTTGTTGTTTTTTTTTATCTAGTTTTTGCCATCTATAATATAATAAGCTAAATTTTTAGATTACAGAAAGACCCTACATATCAGTTTTACTGAATTGTTAGAACTTCCAGTGTAAGTGACAATACAATTTTGAAACATTTCCTTTCACTGCTTTTTGGTTGCTTAGTTCATCTGAGGAAGTTTAGTAGCCTACAATTGAAGGAGAAATAAAATCTACATGAAAGCATGTGTCTTTGAAAAGCAGACACACCAGGTTTTATTAAGTTCTACTGAACAATTTTCAGACAGCGGTTTCACCATTGCAAATCATACTGTGTTGCCTGCAATGTTTTGGCAATAATCCACAACTGGAGAGAAACAGCTGTCACAAACGACAGGTAATTTACCTGTCCATGGGCGCCCACTGCGTCCAGAAAGTAGGATCAGGACCACATGGCTGATCCTCTGATTGGGAAGTAAGATTGATTCAAAATGGCGACTGACATGCAGGATTGGCCAGGGAAGTGCCTGAAGATCACAGAGAATCGGTCGATGTGCTTGTGGAGCAGAAGGGACAGTGAAGCATCCAAGATGGGTCTGATTTATGGACATCACCTGCACTCCTCCTCTGGTAGGAATGGGTCATGTGACCCTATTGGCCAATAAAAACCATGTGCGCATCCCCAGCAGTTGCCTGGTTGTTTTCAGCTTACTGTGATTCTGCTGCTGCGTGCTCTGTTCCTGTCGTCCTATTATTTAATGTACCTCTTCCTTCCCAATGATTGTCTCTCTTGGTATACTGACTTTGGCTTGTTCCTGACTCTGCTACTTCATTGCCAGCTATCACTTATGGTTATCCTGACTTCGCCTTCATCTTGCCCATTGTCATGTACTCTATTCTTCAATAAAGCGCCCGTGCCACCACAGACCTATCAGGACCCTGTTTCTACCTCCAGGTTACTCCTAAGGAACGTGTTAGTAAGGGTGTGCTATTCCCTGCAACGGAGTTCCACCACTTCAACCAGACCCAGACAGTCGCCACGACAACAAGCAAGTATATAGTTGTAACATCAGATTTTGGCAAAACACACAAACCGATTTCTGATATTTGGGTCAAAAACAAGATCACAATGGACACATACCCAATGTACTGAAAAAATGGTTGGAATGGTGCCCTAAAATATTGTTGTACAACGAAGACAAGGGAGCCATGCAGGCAAATTTATGTCACTGGACACAATGTCAATTCCTGAGCTTGTTACTCACTTTTAATTTATAAAAGTTACAAGATCAAGGTCCAGAAACAATCTGTAATATTGGAAAGATTAAATGAATCTATTGATCTTTTTTTTAATTAGATTTTGTATAAACAAACAAGCTTTGAGGAAGGTCACCCATCTCTTATGCAGAATGACGAAGACCCCAAATAGAACACTGAGAAGTCAGAAATGTAGATGCCAAGGTTTATTTAACATAAATTTAATCTTCACATTGTACTGCCAATGTCTCCAATAAATATGTATAGCAATACTTACTCAATGCTTTCAACATATCAGCGGGATTTCTGTAGATGTACCTGCATACAAATGAATCCTGCTAAAGGAGTGCTCTGGAAATATACTTTAGAGGAAAATCAACGCACTAGTTATCATATTGATCATCTACTCAAAGCATATTGGTGAACAAGTCATCGCACTTGGAAAAAAAGTAACATTAAGTTTTGAATTTGCACATCCAGCATGTAATTATGGGAAATCAATGGGACAGTCCTTTCACTCTCTTGATACAATATGTAAATGCAATGTTCCACGTACCAAAGATAAGAGGTCAAAATAACTATAATTTCATCAGACATTTATATCCATTAACAAAGAACTCTTCCACCAATCCCTTTGATTTTCTATACAAAGTTCGGCATTTTTCTGCTCATCGAACAGATTATGGAAGGCACGCAACTCGATATAAATTAAAGGAACATTATAGTAACCAGAACAACTACAGCTTATTGTAGTTGTTCTGGTGACTATAGTCAGTCACTGCAGGCATTTTGCAATAAACGTGTTTTTAGAAAAAAGCCAGTGTTTACTTTACAGTCTAGGCCTAGGGGATACCTCCAGTGTCCTGTCCTCTGATGGCTGCAAAAGGTGCTTCCTGAGGTGATGCTGCACAGTACGGAGATTCAGTGTCTCCACCCTCTGCATGGAGATACTCAACTTTCCTCATAGAGATACCTTGATTCAATGCATCACTATGATGAGATGCCGATTGGCCAGGGTGGCGTTTGGCTCTGCCCTTGGCCCGCCTCCTTGGCTGAGATCAATCTCAGCCAATCCAATTGCTTCCTATAGCCATGGGGGCTAGACAGGGCTTTTAACACTATAGAGCCAGGCACACAGTGGCGTACACACGATCCATGGGGCCCCGGTGGGAAAATTGATCCGTGGGCCCCCCCCCACGCTCACTCTGCGCGGGCCGGGGTCGCAACACATGGCGGCGGGCACCTGGTCGCATGGGTCGCACGGCTGTGCCTCCTGCAACCACGGTATGTACGCCACGCATGCAGATACATACACTTAAAGGACCACTATAGGCACTCAGATCACTTCAGCTCAATGAAGTGGTCTGGGTGCCAGGGCCCTCTAGTTTTAACCCTGACGCTAAAAAAAATAGCAATTTCAGAGAAATTGCTATATTTCACTGAGGGTTAATCCAGCCTCTAGTAGCGGTCTCACTGACAGCCGTTAGAGGCGCTTCCGCGATTCTCACAGTGAGAAGACGCTGGACGTCCATAGGAAAGCAATGAGTAATGCTTTCCTATGAGCGGTATGAATGACCCGAGAGGCGCATCGGGGCGGAGAGATCCCCAGAGCCAAGAGAGCCTGGCACTGGAGAAAGTTAAGTGCTGAAGGGGTTTGACCACACACACTCTCACGAACAGACGCATATACACTAGCTAACAGACACACACATTTACTGACAGACACACACTCACTGACAGACATACATACACACTCACTTACAAAACCTACACTCTCACTGACACCAAACTCACTAACAGACACACACTAACACACACACAAACTAACACGCTCAGTAGCAGACACACACAGTTACACACTCACACTGACCCACACTAGCAGACACACACTCAATAACAGACACACACAAACTAACACTCACTGACACACTAGCAGACACACACAACTAACACTCCGTAACAGACATACACACACACACACTAACACACTTTTTTTTTAAATTGCATCCCCCAGTCTCCCTACCTTTGGGGTCCAGAGGTGCTGCTGGGTGGCCGGTCACTTTGGGCGCGCGAGGGAGCATTCTCCCCTGAGTGCTCTCTGCCCAGCTCCCTCGTGCGCCGCTTACTGATGGTGGAACCGGAATGACGTCATATTCCGGCATCAGTGCAGTGAGAATGCTCCCTCGCGCGCGCGCCAACTGACAGCACTGACAGCCTCGGGGGGCCCTGAAGTGGGCCCCCCAGGAGAAGAGGCTGGCATACTGGCGTACATACCTGGTCGCAGGGCGGCCGGGCCCCCTGGAGCAGCTGCGACCGCGGTATGTACGCCAATGCAGGCACACATGTTTGTGTTCCTCTCCCTATAGCGTTCCTTTCAATGTTATATAGAATATACTTTTTCCTGGCTAATTATCTTCTTTTTTGTTTTTTTAAATATAAGGCTCCTTATGATCCAACAAAATACACAGGTACCAAATCCCGATAAGCATTTTTAAGACGAATGCCCTTAAAGCGGACTGACTGGGAAAACAGGTATTCTGAGAATGCTTACAGACTGAAGGACAAGAAACAAGAGATTGAACAAGAGATCAACTCCAAACAGAATATGGAATATAAAAAGAGACGGTCAATTATGAAATATGACTGACATTGAAATCAAATGCATTTCTTCCTATAAACCTGTAAATATATAGCTATCTGGTAAACACTGTTCACTGCACTGTGTGAGGAATGTAACACTTTCAGAGAGAAATGTCAATGTTTCATATCATGCTGCCCGTTTGTGGAACTTTTTTCGCCCCACAATCACAACAATAGAGGATAGATACCAAGTTCAAGATTATCTTCCCTGATCCGAAAGTGTTTGGAGTTGTAAAAAAAAAGTAAACACTTTTATATTCTATTCTTATCTGAAAGTAAAAAAAATATTCACTATTAATGGGATTTTTTTTGTGTTAATAAAGGCACTCACCCAGAGCACTTTATCTTTGGGTGTCATGTCCATTCGTTTTAACCCAGCATGGGAAAACATTGACATTATGACATGCATTTAAATACCTATAAAGGCTGTCTCTCAGCCAGCCACTAGAGGCATTTCTAACTAATTAGCAAAACTCTTCTATTTTTATTAGATGATCTCAAAGAGACCATCTAATTGGCACAGGCTGGCATTTTATCGCGCATGAGCACTTGCTTCCCTAATGCTTTCCCACAGGAAAGCATTGGATTGAATGAGATCATCGGTCTCAATGATCTCAAAAAACGAGATGGGGCCAGCTACAGAGACCAGTGCAGCTATGTGAAAAGGTAACTAAAAACTTATTTTCTCCCTGCAGGTGGGGGTCAGTCGCCTAAACGGTCACCAGGGCACTATAGCATCACGAAAACACATTTGTATTCTTAATGGTATAGTGTTCCTTTAAACGTTCTGCAATTTTACTTTACATATTTAGCCTTTCTGTGATTTTTTTTTTTTTTTTGTGGTTAAGAGGATCTAAGTCCATACAAATCTGAAGAGCCATAAAATGTTTACTGTAAGAATAACACAGAGACTTCATGCTCCACATTAAAGGAACATGCCTCGCACCATAACCAATACAGCACCCACCTCCCTCATAAATAATAATTTCAAAACTGTCAGAATTCTTAATGGGAAACTATAGGCACCTATTGATAAACTGTAATAATTACCTTTCAGGGTTAACTCCACCTCTAGTGGACCAATCCAGCTTGTTAGGAGACTTTGGTAGCCTACCTAATGCTGGACGTCCTCACCTAGCAATGCATTAATACAGGGTAATCCTAATGCGATGGCGGTGCTCGACATCAACTGACATCGTGGGAGGAGGAGCGGAGGCAGAGCCTGACCAAAAACATAGGGACATCGGTGCTTGATTCAGGTAAGTGACAAAACCATTTCTATGCTGCGGGGGGAGTGAGGGAGGCACGTGAGCGAGGGGGGCACTATGTAGTACTATAGTGATAGAACTACAAATTTGTATTCCTAGCCTATACTTTCCTTTTAACTTTGATCTTCCGTGTGCCACTTCTACTTTAGACAGAGAGTCAGAAGCTTTCCATCTGTGCCAAGACCAGTGGTGCAGGACTTAGCTCATTGGCTGAGAGTGGTCAGCTGATCTACAACCGCCAAAAAAAACACCCGTGCTAAATAATTTATAACATTTAACATGTTCTTAGCTTTTTCTTGCAAGTTATAGGGCTATAAGTACAAGTAGGACATTGCTGTTTCAAAATATATATTTATTCAAAATGTATCAATAGTGACATTGTAACACTGTTATCGTCATAAATCTCTGAATCAAACCTCACATGTACATTTTTTTAATTTTTTTTTTTAAAGTAGACAACTCAGGGTATTCAATATGGGGTATGTCCAGTCTTTTTTAGAAGCCACCTAGTCACAAATACTGGCCAAAGTAAGCATTTATATTTGTATGTTACAAATGCAAAAAACTATTATGAATGCTAACATCGGCCAGTGTTTGTGGCTACTAAAAAGACTGAACAAGCCCCATTTGCAATACCTTGGGTTGTCTTCTTTTGCAAATAGTATGCCATCATGGGGGTAATTCTTATTCCTGGGCTACCATACGCTCTCAAAGGCAACATAACCAATCTGGCAAATTTCAATGTGAAAAAATGGAAAATCAAGCCTTATATTTGACCCTGTAACTTTCAAAAAACACTATAAAATCTGTACATGGGGGGAACTGTTATACTCGGGAGACTTCGCTGAACACAAATATTAGGGTTTCAAAACAGTAAAATGTATCACAACAATGATATCATCAGTGAAAGCAGGGGCATACCTAGAGCATTTGGCACCCGGGGTGGATCCTGTGTTTGTAACCACTCCCCCACCCCGCCCCCTTCGCCTTTCAAATGTAAAACCCCCACTATTTATTTTCTTATTCTAATTTTTTTTTTATTATTTGTCTTCCAGTCCCCCCTTCTACAAAACATCTGCCCAGTCCCCCTTCTATAAAACCCCTGATCCCCTCTACAAAAAACTTGCACCCATCCTCTATAAAAAACCCTGCCCAGTCACGCATCTACAAGCCCCCCTTCTACAAAGCCCCTGCCCAGCCTCCCTTTTACAAATCCCCTGCTCCCCTCTACAAAACCCCCTGCCCAGTCCCCCTTCTACAAACCCCCCTTTCTACAAAACCCCTGCACCCCTTCTCTACAAAACCTCCTGCCCAGTCCCTCTTCTACAAACTTTCCTTCTAAAAAAAAACCAAAAACCCTGCCCAGTCCCCCTTTTACATATCCCCTGCCCCCTAAAAAACCCTGCGCTCCTTTATAAACCTTATTCACAAAAATCCCTGCCCGCCTCTCCAAGACCTCTGCCCCCCTGCAAATTGCCTGCATCCCCATTCACAAAATCCCTACCCTCCTCTCCAAGACCCCTGTCCCCCCCTGCAAATTACCTGCATCCCCATTTACAAAATCCCTGCCCTCCTCTCCAAGACCCCTGTCCCCCCTGCAAATTACCTGCATCCCCATTCACAAAATCCCTGCCCTCCTCTCCAAGACCCCTGCCCCCCCTACAAACACCCTGCACCCTCCATTTACAAAAACCCATGCCCCCCACTATACAAAAAACCTGCACTCCTCTACAAACCTCATGCACCCCCATTCACAAAAACTCTGCCCTCCTCTACAAGACCCCAGCCCTCCTACAAACATCCTTCACCCCCCATTCACAAAATTCCTGCACCCCTCTCTACAAAAAAAACCTGCTCACCCCCTCTACAAAAGCCCTGTCCCCCCTAAAAAAAAACCTGGACCCACCCATTCACAAAAAAAACCCTGTTCACCCCCCTTCTATAGACCCCTGCCCAATCCCCTTCTACAGACCCCTGTCCCCCATACAAACCCGTGCCTTCACCCTTCTACAGACACCTGTCCATTCCCCTCTACAGACCCCTGTCCCAACCCCCTTCCCTAAGCGAGCTTGGTGGAGGTACCCGGCTGGGGAAAAGGGAGCTCCTACACAGTGTCACAGTGAGACCGGTCGCATTGGAACAAATAGAAAAAAAAAAATCGCATCCTTCAATCAAAAGTTAAGTACACGTTTTTTGTGCAAAATTAAAAAACTCTATGTGTTAACGAGGCAATGGTGCAGGAATCCCAGGACGCCACAGCTACACATAGTAAGGAGTCAAGCCACTTTCACACATCAAACAATGGCTGGAAACGTCAAATGACACTCTCAGCAAAAGAATTTGGTTCAAAGCTGGACAAAACTGTTATAACTATTAATTTTCAGACCTCACACACTTTTGTTAAATGTAAAGGGTAGTTAACGAAATACTTATAATTTTTAGAAGTGATGATCATCATGTAAGCTTTATGTAATGTCTTTATACAACTTCCTTATAACCCTGTTGAACTGCACAGAGCTGTAGGAATCTGTTTATGATCTATAACTATAATAAATAGTGATGATTGGGGCTGTATGTTTGTGTGATTGTAATTGAATGTGATGTTGCGTGTAGGCAAATGACAGCACTGCCTGACTGTGATGGGGATTGTATCTGAGGGCAAAAGTTTACTTAACTAATTACATAGATGTTACACCTAATATTCGTTTTGGTTTAATATTTTACAACTCTTGCACGTGGATTAATTTATTTGATGTACAGCAGCGTTCAGGATTAAAATATATAAATGAAACAGAGTCATGGAAAATCAAACAAAAAACAAATCCAGGGACTGAAACGGACATGTCAATATGGTATTATTGCAGTGGGTGGTTGTTGAGGATTTACTATGGAAGCTTAATGAGATTTACATTTAAATCGCTGACCAGTTCATTTGGGGTTTTTGGAGCTTCTCTCTTAGTCGCCCCACAAGCTCCCTGATATTTTCCTTGGGGGTGGAGGCTGTCTGATTGTGTACACACATCTCTTACTGCTTTCATTGGGTTTGGATGGCACAGTGAGCTGGGATGTTATATAATGGTCATATCTCTGCACACGGTATCATATAATTAATACAGAACCACAAGGGGTCAATGGGGTGGTGTACTAGACAGAGGGACCCACTATACCTCCCAATATTTCAAATGGACAAAGAATTACATTTAATTTTAGGGAAATGAGTGAGCATATAGCCAGGGGTGGGGCTGTTCTGAGAAATTGTAGTTGACTTACTAATAACAATTTATGCAACTAAAATGTAGTTTAGGACAGGAATAATGTATTTAAGCAGACTGATATTTAAACACATTTACTGTGTTTTAAAGAAACATTACTGGGAGAGAAGAAGTTCTATTATACACTCAGACACACCAACCATGTGGAGCACTTGGAAAAGAGGGACATTAGACTAAAAAAACAGGGATTTTGGGACAAAGCCTACTTCTCCAATATCACTCGTGATTTAGTATATTCACTTTACAAATCAAATATACAGCTGCACTGCAGCATATTTTATGAGTAATAGCAGAGATTGAACTGTAGAATGTAAAACAATTACCAGGAATCTTAAAGGATCACTATAGTGTCAGGAAACTATATAACCCTTAGGTCCCCTCCACCCTCAGGGCCCCCCTCCCGCTGGGCTGAAGCGGTTAAAACCCCTTCAGCTATTTACTTTAATCCAGCGCCGGGCTCCCTCTGCGCTGGTGACCTCTCCTCCCACTCCGACGTCAGCTCCCGAGTGGAGCGGAATGCGCATCCTGAGCCACGTGCGCATTAAAAACGCCCATACAAAAACATTTCTCAATGCTTTCCTATGGACGTTCTGCTCGCTGAATGCAATTTTCGCATTCAGCGTTGCAGAAGCGCCTCTAGCGGCTGTCAGGAAGACAGCCACTAGTCTAGAGGCTAGATTGACACTGCAATGTAAACATAGCAGTTTCTCTGAAACTGCTATGTTTACATCTGCAGGGTTAAAACCTGGGGGGACCTGGCACCCAGACCACTTCATTGAGCTGAAGTGGTCTGGGTGACTATAGTGGTCCTTTAATATAAAATTTCCCCTCAACTCTTACATTTTTATAATGGAGCCCATGTCATAGCTGCTACTACCTCAATTCGTGGGATGATTAAAACAAAACAAAACAAAAAAAAACCTAGAAAAGCCACTTCTTAATCTAGGGAGAACTCAAAGCAAAAGCTGAAAATCAGGGCATTTCCCATAGTTAATGCGACTTTGGAACTTGAAAGTTTTTTGTTTTTTGTTTTTACGTTTTTGCTTTTTTGTTTTATTTAATGTGTGTTTTCTAATGCATGTGCTGTAACTACACAATCAGAATATCCATTAGGTGCTGAAACTGAAATTCACGGGCAAGCATTTTTTGTTTAGCAGGAATACAGTCACTAAGTAAAGTTTGAAATAGACAGGCAACGAAAAAGTAAGGAAATATTCCTACTGAGATCAATGAGACAGCTAAAAGCTAAACGATATATCCCTAATATCTTTGCTTTAAAAGGGAAGGCTAGATTGGAGATCTCAGCCACTTCCTAGTCTAAGGAGTACTCAATGCACAAGTTGTGAATCCTTGAGATTTGCAGCAAATTCAGGAACTGCAATATAACTATATTTTGTTTTTCTTTTTTTATTCCATTTCTATTTTCTAATGCATTATGCATCAATCAATTAATCAATCATTGTATGTCTCGCCATCATGGTGTCTGCGTTGTCATTGTGCCTTGGCGGATACCTTATGGCATGACAAAACATCACTACTCAAAATGCAAAAACTGCATATTACAATGAATGAACTGAATTTATAAAAAAAGCATTTTACAATAAAGTCAAAATGTATAAAAAAACAACCTTGTTTTAAATGATTAATGGTTCTACATTTAGAATTAGTTACTTTAAAAAAAAAAACCTCAAAACCTAGAATTACACACAATATTTTAACATGTTGTAATCTCTAAATACTTTAAAAATGCACACATTTTCTGTTCAATCAAGTACCTGCATACATCATTGTAACGGTTGGATTATGATGATTAAAGGAGAGATGGGGGGTCGTGTATCCTGGCCACCACCCAATAGCTGCTATGACAATCACACCTCGTTTTTTAAACGGCATGCAAACTCACACGAGACCGAGAATGTGAGACATGTGCTTTTGGTTTGATATAGGAAGAGACTTTTCGTCACTGTCAAATAATATCTACTAAATTAGGTATGAGATTCTGCAGTTCTTCAGGGAATGCACATGAATACAAAAAGGTACTACACATTCAAATTTATACTACATACAGTATCTTAAATACAGGTTTTTGTTTTTTTACTAAAAGCATTAATTTCTTTAATAACACATTATAGCAATTTAATGATGTAAAGTCTGTGCAATGTGTTCAGACATGCCTATCCTTCCCCTAACTCTTTTAACCCCATTAAGGACCAAACTTCTGGAATAAAAGGGAATCATGACATGTCACACATGTCATGTGTCCTTAAGGGGTTAAATATCTTGTCCAGAGTAGCGTGTGATTGCATATTCTGTAAGACTGCAGCAACAATGATAAAGCAGCATGTGATCAAGGTTAGTTCAATTCAATGCATGTAGACCAACTTACAATAACAGAATAATTATGGTTGCGAGAAGTGAAATGCTTGGAGCTAAACCAATCAAACCCCTACCATCTGTCTAGCCCTGGAAAGGTTTAGAAATAAAAGAGTTTTGGACAACAACTTGTTAAAAAGCTCATTGAACATATACCATCAGCACAGCAATATTGTATTAGCTAGGTCTCCATCTAAGGCTGAAACTTACATTTTAATAACTAGAAAATATATAACATTTAGACAATCATTTATGACTTGCCGACGATATCATAATAAATCATTAACAAGTTACTTACCTGAAAAGAAAAACATATTTGCTTCAGTAACAGTGTAAAACATGTAAACCATTCCAATGAAGGCATTAAAAAAAGAAAAAAAAAAACACAATACTGTACAGCTGTGTGTGTTCAATTTTCAATAATATCCCCCAATGCTGTATTCTGACAACAAGGCAAATACAATTACAGGTAAACTGGGCACAGACTGAACAGCCCTGCACATGGACTGCAAGTCCCACTCACTCAGCAGTTAAGCAACAAGTTTTATAACCCAACAAACGGCGATGTAAACCTTTTATTTTGGCTTATATTTGTTCTGCTAGGCTAAAGTAGGGCTTACTCATGAAGGTCTTAGCATGTGTTATCCCATTTGTTAGCATACCTTACTACCACACTTGCTTGTCGATTGATTCAACTCATTCAGTGGTATCACCTCTTGTACTCACAGCTCTCTGCTGTACCGTCGATCTCGCTTTCTCTGTGTTCCTGATCATCCTGTCAGTAGGTGCAGCTTGAAGATTTCTCCTACAATTTTCTGCTGACCTGTATTCTTTTACAAACCCTGTTTCATATATTACAGACTGTTCTACCCAACTATAAACCTGTCTTAGCATACCTTTTTTAAGTAAGCTTGCATTTAAAAAAAAAATATATATAAAAAGTGCAGATTAGGAGGCGGAGCCTAGCCGCAGCAGACAGCAGTCGCACCAAACCGGAGCTCCTAGGCCCAAACGAGAAAACCGAGCCATTATACCCAATCTGTGTACCCCCCAGAACAGAACCGGGAACCCTGGTACACCCCCCACGACATGGGACGCAAATCAAAGAAAATCCACGCAGACAAAGCCACCCCAGGGCTTACGATAGGAGATATGTGGAGACAAGCACATGGCGCCAGCGGGCACAACATGGCGGCGCTCCACGGAGGCTGCTCAGACTTCTCCGACGACCTGTCGGGGGAAGAATACACACCAGCTCCGGCGCCAAGAATACCTCCACAGCCTAACAGACCCTCACCGGATTCTGCTCCGGTAACCACGTTGATCCTCAAACAACTGCTCGCGGATCTTCAAACCAGCTTGCAAGCAGATATATTGGCGTTAAGGGGGGACCTGAGAGGCCTGACAACCCGTATAGACACCCTCGAAACCACCTCCACAAAGAACGCCCAAGACATTGGGGAACTCCAAAAAACCGTGAGTGACTTACAACAGCAGCAGCGGAGCATGGAGCGCCGCATGGCGGACCAGGAGGATGTCAGAAGGCGCAATAATATTAAACTGAGAGGGATCTCTGAGGCAATACCCACAGCGGCATTACCACCACTCATTAATCGCCTGCTCACGACCATACTGTCGCACGCTCAAGCTGAAAGAACAGGCCCTGAACGTATCTTCCGGATCCCCATCTCACCCAAAGCGCCACCTTCAGCCTCCAGGGATATCATCCTGGCCTTCCGCACGCACCAAGACAAGGCGGCAATCCTCACTGCCATACGGGGAAAATCACCACTCCAATTTGAGGGCATGACGCTGTCTTTCTTTGCGGACCTATCGAGCGACACCCTAGCGTGGCGGCGCTCTTTCAGGCCACTCACCACGCTCCTACGAGACCGAGACCTCCAGTATCGATGGCAGCCAGCACACGCACTAACAATTCATCAGGGTACAGACTCCCACCAAATCCGCGACATGAGCGAGGCAGCACAGCTACTACAGGCCTTGGGCCTACCACGAGACTCCCTCACGCCGCCAAACTGCCAGAGCACTCCATCCCCGAACCGCACCTGGGACCCATCCCGAACAACCCCATTTGTACCACAGGGACTAACACCCGACCCATATGCTACAGTTACCACATGACCGGACTGCGGAGATTTAACACCCTGCCCGGGTGACTGTTACTACGAGGCCAAGCAACCCACATACTGCAGGCCTGACTAATGTTTCCATGTGTTATTTTTGGTTTCGATCATCTTAATTTTAATATTGATTTAACTGTTTATGTTTATCCTGCATATTAAGGTCTCACTGCTAGTTGATTGCGGCCAAGGCATTACCGTAACACGTATCACCTGTTGCTTAACACACCGTGAATGCTAATCACACCACCCCTTGCTACTGCCCCACCGCCTGCTCCGGCACGAAGTAATTAGAAGGCTCCTGCCTTACCTGCTCGCCTAACGGCAGCACACCCGCATACTAGATAAGGCACCCTATGTTTTATTTACCCCCTGGCACCTAGTCTCTCCCCTGGATATACAACACGGCTAAACTACCCACACTAGTGGAACACAAGTCACTACCAATTAGTTCAACTGTACTCACTTCTCCGTTTATTTATCTCACTGTTTAACAATTTTACCACACCATAGGGGCAGGCAGCCAGGAGAATAGTACATTCCCCTATAGCCAGCATATATAGTTATGCTCCAAGCAGGTCTTGACCAGCAGAGTACACCATACACACAACGGTCCATGAATTACAACATAAACTAGCACTGCATTAGGCCACCTGCTAACATATGCTAAGGATACAATTCGCATCAGTTTTTCACTGACATTTCATTGATGGTATACCTCCTTGTTACTGGGCCTGACACACGCTAATAATAACCGAATGTAACGATATTCTCCTTGACTTGAAAACCACTACTATATGCTCTGCAGCCCTTGTATGTTGCCTAGATGCAGTTTTAAATATACACTTTAGAGCCGATTACATAAGCAGCACTCAAAGGAATTCATGTGATCAGAAGTTATTGTATAGAATGTTGTTTTATCTTAATCTCACTACCCTTATTGCTACGGCACAAAACCAGCAAACGAGCGACCTACTGTGTACTACCAGTACATTAGAGTTGAAGACAGTTCCTAGCACTAACCTGCAGTACCCACTTGAAATGCAACATATGCATAATCTAGGAGGTCAGCAGATCAGCTACCGGGCAGACTAAGTTTGATTATAGCTATACACTTACACCCTACAGTCAATTACGTAAGCAGTATATAATATAATTCATGTGGTCAGACGTTTTTATATGGCTTGTTGCTTTTTTTTTTTCCTGCCAGGGCTTAGAACCAACAAACGTGCGACCTATTGTAATCTGTCGATTAACGAAGTAGACAATTTTTAGTGCCAGCCCGTAGTACTCTCGGGAATCCTTATGAAGGCAGAAATTATGATGTTAAAAGACGCGCAGAATTTATTATGTTAACAGACGCGCTGACGCGCAGACTAAGCCTAATCATAGTTTTAAACATACACTTTGAAGTCGACGACTCCAACATAATATGTCAGAACCAATATAGCCAGACGTTTATGTAAAACCAGTTGTTCAGTTTGTACCTACTATGCCAAGAATAATTCCAAGTACTGTTACACCCTAATCTTACTCAACTTAATACTAAAAATGTGCAAGAACTGTTATATACCCCACTGTACTTTATGTTTGCAAAAGCATGTGGATTGCCTTTGGGGTACCGCATGTGCACCATGTTACGTCTATACGCACAACAAAAATAAAGAATTCAAAAAAGTGCAGATTACATATTTTGAATACTGAAACTTGATCTCACCTATTGTTATGCTGTCAATTCTGCCAATGTGTTGTTCCTATTCATGCACGACCAAAATAAAGAATTATTTAAAAAATATAAATATATAAATTTACACGAAAAGATAAAAAATGACCGGCACTAGCACAGCAGTAAAATACACCGTTTGGTACTGACAAAGAAAACTGCTGTGTAAATGATCTTGGTGGAAGATGGAAAAATGACATTCTTGAATGACTGGTTATTCATGTTGACATACAGATGTAATCCTGGTCAATTGTTTTTTTTGGTGGACAACGTGAACTGCAGTAAATGCCAATGAAATATTAGTGTACTTTATGCTTCGCTTAGTATGACTCAAAGGGATCGAAACTATTCTACTAGGTAACTACATTACAATGCACTTTGAATCAAGGATTGCATAATTAATGTAAACTGTTGGCTGCATACATATTCCCATTCACAGATTGACAAGTGGATTTTTTTTTTTACTTCGGAAGAAAATGAAAAAAACTAAAAACTCTGTGCTGAGAATCTTATGTTCATATATCTTTCAGTAAGTTATCAAAACGAGTTACATATCAGTATCATAAATGAAGAATGCCTGTTAAGACCAGCTTACTAGCTTTTTTTTTTTCTTACAAATGGAATGTGCTGTAAAAACATCGGAAAAATTCATGTAATTGCCTAAAGACAAAAAGACTGACATCTTACCTAAGGGAGAGAGTTAAAGACGCCAAGCTCAAAAAAAGGAAATTCAAATACCACATGCATAGCACATACCTTTCAACAACACAAAATTGCTACAAGATGGAGACGGGGAGTTGGCAGGTAAAGGGGTGTATCGGTTGTGCTATGATGGTAATTGGTAAAGCAAGTTAGCAAGGATTTTTGCAGCCCTAGGCAAAAGATACAATTGACCCTCTCCCCCCCCCCCCCCCCCCCCCCCACAATGCCCCACCTATATGATCTGCCATATGAACTAACGCCAGTGCTGCACACAGTGTGTGTTTACATTCATTAAGCTGCAGTGGATCTGGGAACTATAATGTGAGGTAAATTAGAGATTAGTGTCACTAATAATATACTAGATTGCCTACTTAAAACCAGATGAGGATGGTGATGGGCTCTGGCTGTAGTTTGGCTCCACTGGTCTGGTGTAGAACAGGATCTCTGGAGGCTGTTTGCAACTGTGGTCACAAAATTCAATGTTCTGGGAGAACGGGAAGCAGCTCTATTTTTTTGGGCCCCTTACACAGCTTAAGGTCTGGGCCCCAGGGCCTGACGGTGAGTATGCCCATAAGTTCACCTACAGGTTTCACCCATGAGTTCGCTCACAGGGAGTGGAGTGTGTAGGGGATGTGTTATGTGTTATTGTAGAGGATCTAATGTGTGTGCTTATGAAATGTATTGTATAAGGATACCAGTTTGTGTAGATGATACAGTGTGTTTGTTTGTAGTGGAAGCAGTGAGTTTTTGTGTAAGGGATAGAAAGCAGTATGTGTTTGTGTATAAGGGATGTATTGTGTGTTTCTGGTTGTGTGTAAAGGATGCATTGTGTGAATCTGTGTTTGTATGCCTAAGGGATGCAAGGTGTGTTTCTGTTTATGTAAGGGATACAGTGTGTTTGTCTGTAAGCTGTAAGGGGTGCATTGAGTGTGTGTAAGAGATGCATTGTGTTAGAAGCAGTGTGTGTGTGTGTAATGGATGCATTGTGTGTTTCTTCGTGTGTAAGGGAAGCATGTTATGGTTCTGTGTGTTAGGGTGCATTGTGTGTTTCTGTGCATGTACAGGGATGCATTGTGTGTGTGCGTAGTGTGAAAGAGCTCCCTGTCCTGCCCCCTGTCCTATAGAGCTCTCCCTTCCGTCCCTTAGTGGTCTCTACTCTCCTCCATCCCCCCTTAGGGGTCTCTCCTTTTCTCCCCGACTTTCCATTAGTGGTCTCTGCTCTCTTCTGCCCCCCTAGTGGTCTCTCCTCCCCCTCTTTCCATTAGTTGTCTCCCCTCATCGCCCCCCTTTCCATTAGTTGCCTCTCCTCCCTCCCCCCCACACTTAGTGGTCTCTCCTTTCCCCCCACCCTCCCCTAGTGGTCTCTTCTCAACCCCCCTTCCCTCCCTTAGTGGTCACTGCTCTCCCCCACCCTCCCTTAGTGGTCTCTCCTCACCACCCCCTCCCTCCCTTAGTGGTCTCTCCCCCCTCCATGTTCTCCTCACCCCCTCCATCCCACATTGTCCTCACCCACCCCCCCCCCTTCCTCCCTTAGTGGACTCGCCCCCTCCCATTCTCCTCACTATCCCCTCCCTTAGTGGACTCCCCCCCCCCCACGTTCTCCTCACCCCCCTCCCTTAGTGGTCTCTGCTCTCCCCCCACGCTCCCTTAGTGGTCTCTCCTCACCCCCCCAGTGGTCTCTCCACCACTTCCTCCCTCCCTCCCCCCCCCTTAGTGGTCTCTCCCCCCCCCCCCACATTCTCCTCAACCTCCCCACGTTCTTCTCACACCTCCTCTCCCTCCATTAGTGGACTCTAACCCCCCCCCCTCGTGTTCTCCTCACCCCTTCCCCCCCCCCATCCCTTCCCTGTGTAGCGTTGCCGAGCTCCTCTCCGGTCCGCGGTACAGGAGCTTCTGTTTCCTGTACCAGGTCGGACTGAGTGAGCACTTCCTGTCAGTCCGGCCAGGTACAGGAAACGGATGTTCCTGTACCGCGGACCAGAGAGGAGCTCGGCCACGCTACACAGGGAAGGGGAGGGGGGTGAAGAGAAATGGGGGAGAGAGGCAGTGCTGCAGCCGCCTGAAGCTCTCTATGGAGTGCTCAGGCAGCTGCAGCATTAGAAGGGCCAGCGATGAGGGCGCAGGGCGCCCCCTCCTAAGTGGCGCCTTATAAGAAGCGCCGCCCCTGCAAGTTCGCTGGAAAAAGGGCTGTCTTAGTTCGTTGCTCATGTTAACAGGGCTCTAATAAAAAAAGATTCCTGGTAGGTCTGGCGCACATGCAATGATTACTTGCACGCAGGTGAAGTTCACCAAGCAAAAAAGCGTGGAATAGGCATAAGGTTATCCTAACTATAAGATAAGGCCAGGGACCTAATGAGAGTATTTAGAAAATTGGGCAGACTAGATGAGCCGAATGGTTATCTGCCGTCACATTCACATGTCAGTCACATGTTTCTATATCCACTAGAGCCAAATGTAGTGGTAATAATGTCAAACCAGAGACAAAAACTTTGGCTTTCCCTGACATCCAAATCCCACTCCATTTACCATTCAGGTAACTGCTATAAGGATACAATTCTGCATTATCAGTGGAAACATTTTTGCAGGTAAATTGAAACCAAAAAAATAAACAAACAAACAAAACCATGGGTATAATCAATATTAACCTGCAATAGTGTAACCACGTGGGAAGAAGAAGAAAAAAAAAAAGCCCTCAACTTTTCTCCAGGAGGATCAAATCTCTGTACTGTGCTCCCATGGCATTAGCAGGTAGGTAGGTGTAGGGTTGACAGTCTAACAAATCTTACCAGTACGGAAGGCGAAAAGACAGCAGCAACCCTTGACTGCTCTTATGTTTCCCCCTGGCTATTGTTTGTATTGGCTGAGATAATCAATCAAGACACTCATTCACTGGACAGAAAGTGAATGAAAGTGGGACATCAGGAATATAAAACTCCCAAGGTTTCTTCTAATGATTCTGAAAATGCTTTGGACCTGAAAAGGGAGGATTTCCCAACATCCTGTAATTTGAAAATACTGTCAGTCCAATAAAAAAGGAATTACAAGATACTAATTCCATCTGTTCTTTTGCATCTGCATCACTGGACTAATACAGCTACAATCTCTACTCTGATTCTATATTGAATATATAAGCTCTTTAATTTTTCAGCATCTAAGATCCACTTCAGTCTCGCTGACTGAGTGCCATCCATAGATAAACTCTACTTTGTCTTATGGTAATGCCTGAAGTTGACAAAAATGTTGTGCTACACTGTCAGCCTAGGTCCAAGCCCAGCAACTGTATTGTTTAGGTCCCACAAGCATTGTCGAATGGTATAAGCATTTCATTTCTCTTCTGGGCCATGTAGTAACATAACTTTTTCATTAAATCCTTTGTGATGTATGAGGCCAGCAGGAGAGTACACAGTGCTCCCCTCCTGCCAGTCACAGTATGTAGCATGGCCGAGCCTCAGTAGCTTATGTATGCTCTGCCCGGTCTGACAGGAGGTGCTCGCAGGGAGCATAAACTGCTTCCTGTTGACCAGGGAGAAGTTACTATCACAGTCCGCTGCTTGGACACTCTAGACAGGAGGGAGGTCAAGGGGTACAGAGGGGAGAAACCACAAAGGGGGACACAGAGGGGCTGAGGGTGAGACGCCCAGAGGGAATAGGGTCAGACACAATGAGACACAGAGGGGCTTGGGAAAGAGGAAAAGAGACAGACAGAGGCTAGGGAAGTGGCAGAAAGATACAGGGTACTCCAGTAAGCCCTATACACCTCACGATTCACTTTCTAGAAATTCAAAAGGGGTATTAAAGCGGCACTGTCATGCCAAACATACCTTTCCCCAATCAATTCCTCTTCTCTCCCTCTCTCAGGATCCTGTCTAATCTAGTTTTCTTTAAAACATAACACAAAATAGGGACTACTTTGCCTTATGTATTTTTCCTACGCCTGACCCCCTCTGACCCACTTCCTGTGGGTCAAAGAAATTTGGGGGCCTAGGGGCATTTGGGGGTGACTAGGGGGACAACTGGATGTAGTGGAGTCGGGAGGGGTGGGGGTTAAAAAAAAATAATCGGATTCGGCCATGACAGGGCCGCGAACACACACAGATGAAGATACATTTTTTTTTTGTTTGGAGGTGAATACGAAAGGCAGCTACAAAAATGCATTTTCGCCTGTGCAGCCAAAAATCCTGACACTGGTCCTGCCGAGAACAGCTTTATAGCTTTATTCGGAATCCTCCAGCATCCTTTCAGCTTTTATTAAGCCTGTGGGAGAATAGTTGCTGGATGGTTTCAAATTAACGTTTTTTGCTGGATCTTCCATCCTGTTCCTGTGCACCATGTGAAGCATATTCCTGCCCAACTGGTGTGGACCATCTGGTTTTAAAATTGTCGCTTCAATTTGAAAGCCAAAACAATTCAGGCATACTCATAGTAAGTTACCAGCTATGTGAAGTTGTCCCTTTATACTTTCTGTCCTCTTGTCGATCTAGGGTCCTCTCTGACATATTCCAATGGTTGTGAGTGTTGCCATCTTGCGTAACACTACCTGTGTCAGTTTTCCTTGTCTCTTATTTTAAACACACAATGCCGTCAGAGTGGAGGGCAGTGCATCTGGCCCTTCCACCCCAACCTCTTTTAAAACCACATAGCAACATCAGCATCCACAGAGCATGTAAACTTGTAGCCTATATACATGTAAACTTATACCTGTGCTTTATTTATAACTATCCTTTAAAAAAATACACCTCACATTTCATTGTGTATGGTTTTGTGTCATTTGGACTGTTCCAGAAGATTAAAGTGCTTGAGAGGATGTTGGTTTACAATTTGATTCCTCTGTTCTTGGATTTCCTGATTTTGTTTTGAAAATAGATTATTCTCTATTAAAAATTGCAGTCTGGTTCCCTTTTACTTTAGAAGGGGAACTTGTCAATTATAACTCTTACTATACCTCAGTCAATTATAACTCTTACTATACCTAATCTGTGTATGTATGTATATTATATATATATATATATATATATATATATACACATACACACACACATACACATATATATATATATATATATATATATATATATATATAACAAAATAGTAGAAGATAGCACTCCAAGGACTTCAAAGAAATATGTAGTGAAAATAACTTAGCTTTTATTCAGCAGCCGTCACAAAATATTAACGTTTCAGTTCTTGTGCAGAACTTTCGTCAGGATAAGGTGCAAAACATAAACCAACACATATATAACAATAAATTCCATATGCCCTTAAGAGTTTTGTGATGTACAAAGCTACAGCTACCAAAACACTGATGAATTTGCAGCAAGGATCATTTTCCCTGAGGGAATGTTCTAAAGCGTTCAAAACACCTCGAAGATAAATTAGATGCTAAGGACTTGCACACAGATCTAGAGGACTTTATTACAAGTTATTTTAATCAATTCTTGCCTGCAGGAGAATCTCAAATTAATAGAAAAAAACAACCAACCCCATTTACCACCCAGCACCTAGATCAGAGGATCTCACCAGCCAGCTTAGAGACAGAAGTCCTCCAGCTTGTGTAGACAACACAGGGAACTCTCCATCAAAATGTGGCACTTCTCAATGATTCAAAGCATTGCCAAGGGCTACCATGGCAATGTTCAGATTCACTGGTAAAGCGCAAGACTGTAGTGAGACCCAGCAGGGTTCTGCACCCATGGAAGGTGCAGACTGCAGACCACATCACTAGATCACCAAGCATTAAATGAAGATTCATGCCCCCCTTCCTAGCCAAAGATGGGTCACATAATGCAGAAGTATGAACTTGCTCTTTATCAGGCCAGCAACTAGCTCAGCAAACTACGTGTCAAATAGCTCATAATACCAGATAATAGGTTTTACAACGCAAGTGCACTTCTTGTACCATAACCACTCCTAAAGTGACAGAGAGACAAGCCCCAACTCTTGGTGTGTGTCAGCATGCAAGATATTGTGAGATGGCACATCTGTTATTTAGAGGCATTGCTGGACGGTGAGAATGCAATCCCAGAAAAGTATAGCTTACCAGTATCGGTGTACTTGGACAGATGAAATTGGGTCAAGTGTCCCAAAAGACAAAACTTACGTAAAGTCTAGAATTCTAAATATTACCAGCAAATGCTCCATCTGCCTGCAGCAAAACTGCTAAAATTATGTAATAAAGTCAGAAGAACCATACCACTTTTTTCATGAATTATTGAAACAAAATATGCAATTTAGGGATAAAATGCAATTAGGAAATTTGCCAACTAGACTGCATGTTAAGGCCTGTAGAGCAACATAAAAGGCTCACAATGGATAATACTAAACTGGTAATAAAGGGGTTAACATATAATGTGCAGATATGTCATTGATGACCTTATGATTACTAAGTGTTTGCCTTTACCAGAATAGATGCTATATATGACTGGAAATAGATTGGGTAATGTTCCCCTTGGCTTAAAGTAGATGTCATCCAACTTCTGAAAAAAGCTGTAGGGGTATAAATCTACCCTGTGTACACGTCATAGATGGGGGAGAATAATCTACCGTGTTTACACCATTCTCCCAGGCCAGAAAGAGTGTGCTATACTCTACCCAGCAACAAATAATTGTGGACAGTTCTTTACTCAATCTTAAACAGAAAGCATGCCATTCTCACGGGCCTGGAAAAGGATGGATGCAGTTATCACTTTGCTGGAATAGAACAGATGCCTTTATCCTTGGCCTGGAGTAAAGAAATGTGAAAACACCTTTTTTTGTATACCAATCAGCTTTTAAGACTTGTGCCCATGAGTGATTCGGAATACCCTAAAATTTTCGATTGAAAGTACAGAACGGAAACAATTTTTCCATAACACTAACCCTTCAAAAGGCCTGCACTTTTTAATTTTACATTAAATTAATGTTCTGTTATGGTATTGCTTAACTCTGGGGTACCTGCAGATGATTAATTTTTTAGATGCTGGATGGGTATTTTAGCTCCAAAATAGGGTAATTTTCAGTTAAGGTACAGTGGCAGAAGACATATTAAGCATCTGTCAAAAAGCATCTAGTTTCAGTGATGGACAGCTTAACATCTCTTGAAGTTCTATACAGCGCATTTTATGTGCCATCAAATCCTATCGAAGGGAACTTTAAGGATCAACGAACTGGTGAGTGTAACCATAATAGCCAGAGTGTAAACATTCTCTGCTTATTTATTTATTTGTTTGTTTTTTCAAGTTTGGCTTAAAATGTGCAAGTCCCTGTTGAATTTACACCCTGATTCTCAGTTTCATGACGCACCAAGTTATTGGTTTTACGTAATCTCTCTTTATGACACAACTAAGTAAATTCAGCAAAGTATCACTGACCTTTACTAATATTGCAAGATACACATGTACTTAGAGGACTCGGGAAACAACCCCATGGATTAGAAGATAACCTAAACTAATATACAGTGGCCATTACAGCTTGAAAGTAGCAAACATATCTTACAACATATCAGGTTTTTTTTTTTTATTTAAAAAAAAAAGTAATAAAATAATATATATTTTTTTTTTTTAAAATATTAGCTTTTCTTTTTAAAAAAAAAAAAAAAAAAGGTTATTATTTTTATTACAATGGTTAGCAGGTATTAAAGCCATAATATAGTAATAAGACTGTTAACATACGAGTAAAAATTTACTTCCTTGAGATGTAATAAAAGTCTAGTACTACAGCAGTAACACTCCTCAGACAGTGTTTATAGAAAAACAAGTTAGTGAGTGTATAGTGTGTAAATACTGAAAATGAAAAACAGTAAAAAAAAAAAACAAAAAAAAACTATAAGATACAGAAGGGTATACGAGGAAATAAAAGCTACTGGGTTTATTTACTGAACTGTGGAAAATTGAAAATGGTATATATATATATATATATATATATATATATAGTTTTTGCCAAAATTGCTATTTTTTTCCAGTTTTGCTTATTTTAAATTCCAGTCAATTCTCCCCAGTTTAGTAGATAACCCCCAATGTTTCCAATTTTATCTATGACATGTGGGGTGTATCAGTCTATTTGACATGATGTTCCACTCTCAGTCTCAGGATAGACAGGTGGCAGCACGTTAAACCCTGTGTATCAATACTGGGGACTAATGGGCGCACCTGCAGAACTACAACTCCCATGATGCTTCGCCAGCCCTACAGCAGGCTAAACAACAGAGAAGTTGTAGTTGTGCAGCAGCCGAGGTCTGCCTTCTGGCCACCATATCAGGGCCGGGTAAGCCGTGACTGGCCACCATGGCTCAGTATTGGGCCAGTGATAGACCAGGCAGACAGCTGCCAGGGTCCCATGGATGCTGACAGGTCACTGCTATCCCTTCAAGTCCAATTAAAGGTCTGTCACTCAGCCCCTCCCCCACCCCACCCCCACCCCCACCCCCACCCCAGACACGGGCTATGTACCGCTGTCACTTACCTGTGCGCCTTCACTCCCCTCCGGTCCATCTTGTTGCTCTGCTCCCCCCTCCCTCCCGGGGTCTCCAGGCAGCGGTGCGATCAGGGAAGGACGGCGCATGCGCGCAGAACGCGGCCAGGTGGAGGCGTGGCCAGCCTGCTGATGTGGCTCTGACGTCATCGGAGGTTGCCCTTAAAGTGTGTGTGCGCGGTCGGTGAATCCTGCAGTTGCCTGCTGCTGATGGGCAGGGTGGGAGAGAACTGGTGTGTGTAGGAATTACCCGGGGATTAGTTGTTATGGTGCGTGTCATTCTGTTAAACATCAATTATTCCATCACTTGTGTGGTCTTTAATTTTCCTGTTAACCTACATTGGCCAAAAATGTGTCATTGTTTTAAAGTCACAATATTAAAAATAACATAAATTTCTGTAACTCCAAAAAAATAAGGTTTTTACAAAAAATAAATATTACATACTTATTATTTTGCATCTACAGTACTGGATTAATACAGAAACACTAATATTATCTTTAGTGAATAACTCTAAGGCTGGATATTTCTCAGGTCTCTCACGCTGCCATTGGACTTGTCACCAAGTGTCTGCTTTTTCTCTTAACTCTCTCTCAGATATGGGAAAAGGCCCGTTAGAAATTACAGGACAACGCAATGTATTTCAATCAAGACTTTCGTTTTAATTCCCCACATCTAAGGGGACATGTAGGTTTTCAGTCTAAGGTGATACACATTATTCAGCCAATCGCGGTTGGCACAGTTTTGGCACAGTTCTAACATTATGCATAATTCTTAATGTTAGGAGTAGATAAGCGAGCCTGCTCACCCACAGGGTGCGGTTTGGTACGAGCTTTGCAGGCAAGGAAAAGGCCACTACAAAGCATTGCTACTAAGCATTTTAAAACATCTCACTGAGACAGCTAAAAAGTCTTTAATTAATATATATATAAAATTTGATACATCAAGCCTAACCAATAAAACTGACCCCTGCATTTGTGTATTACACTTTCTATAAAACATGTCAATCCACGCTACATAAAGCGCATACTAAGGTGAGTTGCAGAGTGAAAAAAAAAACAGCCCCCACAATGTTACAAGCGCATGAGTGCTCAGGCACTTCTCTATAGTACCCGCATTAGGCACCGGTTTACATTAAAGGGTTTACTCCAACTCGCATAAAGTTTTTTATTTTATTTTTACTAATAGTGCCCTATTTGGCATATCTAGCTTAGTCACTCCCTTAAACAGTTCTAAAAGATATTTTTGTATTTATCTGAAATGGCTGATCTCCATCTGATGTCACAGCAACCCTCGCGCAGTCCAATCACATAGGGAACACATGGAGGGAGGGTTGATCAATGTTTGCCCTTGCAGGAGCACTGCATACAAGGAAGAATCTCCTTAAGTCTGTCACCAGCAGGCTCACCCACTTTCTGTGCAGGCACAACCACTTTCTGGGTGCACCTGACCCATACTGGGATCCTCCATCTTAGTCATTTTGCAAACCTGGCTATTTTAAAATTAATTTAGCAAATGTAGTTCTCAATTCAAAACAAATAGTTGTTTACTAATGAAGGTGATTGATGGTTTTCCGCTAAACTGCTAATTGTCTAGAATTCACCAATAAGGGGGCGGGGCCTGACCGCCGAACTGGATGGACGCGGGGCACCTCGGCTCCCCGAGGAATCCCCGAAAATCAGCCCTAAACAACCCCATCTCGCCTGAAAAATCATCAGCACTAATAAGAAGGCAAGGGGACCTAAGCATGAACCCTCGGGGCGGCTGTTGGCTCCCGTCCTGCGGCGACGCGGACTGAGAGGCGGGCGGGATTGCGGCCTGCCGTGAGGCCCTGGTGGGGGAAGCGGCCGATCCCCTGCGCTTGGTCCGGCGGGACCTCTCGCTTGCCTGCAGAGGGCCCCGTTTTCCCCCCCTGTGGGCCGGGGGGGTTATCCCGGACCCCACCGGGGAAGTGGAGATCACCACCCATGACAATTGAACAGGGGGAAAAACCTAACCTGAAACCGCATGACACAAGATGGCCGCCGCGCCTACTACAAGCCACAACATCGGAGCAACGGCTGGGCGCCGTCTGGGAACAGACGCTGACAAGTACACAGTGTACTGAACGCGGCCCGCTGGCAACAGAGTATATCGGATAACCCTAAAAGGTACATACTCACCACGCCGGCTCAGCTCGTTTCACAGCATCCGAAACAACACCTCCCACTGCCACCGGCGGGTCTGTGGGGACTATATTCGGACTCTGACCCTGCCTAGACATAGCGGAGCGATGGACACGGGCACAAGCGCTACTCCCAACCCAAGGCTGGTAACAGCGAACACATTCCTGGCCGGCAGGTACCCAAGCATTTCAAAGCATGAAACAAGGAACTTGATCACAACCAGAAAGCCAGCCGGCCAGACACAGCTGCAGGAATGACCAAGCGACTGCCAACCACATACACCTAAAGTAACAACATATCACTGTGTAATCTTTATTTTAGTGCACTACTCTTAACACCACATTTAATTCACTACAGTGGATTTTACCTATGCAGCCCCGGGAGCCCCCCACAGAAAGCACTTAACATGCATAAGCTTACATATGTACCCAACTTGACAAGCCCGGCTCTCCACTGTCCCCTGGTGGTTAAATCTACAGAAAACTGTAACTGATGTTATTTTGCAAAGCCTGTAACCCAACATGCTTAAACCATACTAATTTCTAGCTCCATGTCAATAGTGAGCATGTTCGCTAATCCCTTTCCGTTTGTTTAGCCTGTGTTTTAAAGGCTTACAGCAAAAACCTACTCAACTAAGCTAGAAACAGAAAATACTATTATCAGGAAATTTGCAATGTTTAACAAATACTACACCTGTTATTCACCTATGGTCTAAGCTTGTTAATATAATATAAAAAGAGGTTGATAATCCTAGGAGATTTCTGTAATCTGTTATAGTGACCCTAATCTGTACAACTCTTGCAAGTCTCCCTCTCTTTTTTCTGTACCACAATAATCACATACCTCAATAAAATAAAGAATTAAAAAAAAAAAAAATTTAACAAAATGCCAGGACATATAGTAACCGCAAAGGCTTCACTCCTATTATTCCCTAAAATTATGCCGATTACAATTAAAAACATTCTCTAATTGAAAAAAACAAAAATAGAATTCACCAATAAAATGCAAATTGTAAGTCACAATTCCTGAATTTAAAAAAAATATCCAAGTCAACAAGGTTTCTAGCTCAATTATTTAAAAAAAGTAATTTGCAATTTTAATGAATAACCCTGAAAGTCTTTTAGTTTGTCATTATAATTTATTTTCTATTTGTTAATGTTAACTCAGCAAACACTGCATAATATTATAATCCAGTAACATGATACAGATAATGATCTCGGGTAAATTATGTATAATTGCATAGTCTAAATAAAGAAGTCATATCACAAGATTAATGTGAATATCTGTTGTGGCTTGTGATTTCCTGTACAACTTACAACTTTTGCTACAGCCTGTACCGAAAAAAAAAAAGATTATATATATGTGTGTGTGTGTCACAAGAAACTCTGGATTGCTCAAAGGGTATTTTTACTAGAATCATTGTTTTTCGTTATAGTTAAACCTTATTTCTTATAACAAACCTATAGTGCATACTCCCCTCACATGCTGCAGAAGAGGTTAAAAACCTGTTCAGGCTCTGCCGATGTCTGCCGGCGAGAGGGACCTAATGCACATGTTTGGCAATTACCACACTCGCATTATAACTTCCCTCATAGGAAAGCATTTGGGTGACGCTGGATGTCCTCATCCAAACGTTGTCTAACCACCCAAAAGTCCCTCTAGTGGCTGTCTAGTACTAGAGGTGGAGTTAACCCTCACATGTAATTATTCCAGTTTATCAAAAACTGCAATAATTACAATTGCAGGGTGTTGGGGCCTGGGACTCTGCAACCAGACCCCTTTAACCCCTTAAGGACACATGACGTGTGTGACACGTCATGATTCCCTTTTATTCCAGAAGTTTGGTCCTTAAGGGGTTAATGAGATGAAGTTGTCTGGGTGTTTATAGTGTACCTTTGACTCTGCATGCACTGCTTTTCACAGTGAAGCAAATCACTCAAGTGGCTATGGTGCTTGGAGTCATTTTAAGCCACTTTAAAGCCACATTTCACTAATTGTTTTCTTACACACAACCAAATCCTAAACAAAAACAAAGAACGGGAAAATCTCATTTCCACAAAAATAATAATAACATATACAGTACATCCCATCATTGAGATGCTTGTACTAACTTGGGACGCTTGTCTCGATGGCTGTGATGTAGCCTGCAATATAAGAAACTCCACTATATGTAAATTTATATAAACAGCAAACAATATTTTTTTTTTATGAGGTAAACATATATTTAAATGTACTTTAATGTTACCAGGACTACTTTATTACAACACACATTAAATCTGTCAGCAGAACAATTTGATTCATATAAAGTAACTTT
This sequence comes from Pelobates fuscus, assembly GCF_036172605.1. Taxonomy (NCBI): domain Eukaryota; kingdom Metazoa; phylum Chordata; class Amphibia; order Anura; family Pelobatidae; genus Pelobates; species Pelobates fuscus. Next base: position 75,177,707 of record NC_086319.1, read on the forward strand.
TTGGAAACCTCAGCACTCTGTGGGAGAAATTTCTACACAGTGATATGGAATGAAAAGTTGCCCATCAATAGTAGCATATACCAGTGAGTAAAGGCAGCTATTGTGGACTGCATTTACCATGATGCCCATGCAGCTGATTTAACATCAAGGAAAAGTGTAATCCACAGCAGCTACAGTGCAAATAGTTTGCCATCCCTTTCCTTGGGGATACAAATTGGTGGATGTGTGCGACTGGTCACTGCCTACTTTGAATTTGGAAGCTGCAGCACTGAGCTAAATCTGGTGGTAGATGGCTTCAGCTGAGCACCCTCAGCCAATGAGCTTATCCCTTCACTAGCTGCAGATTCAAGATGCACAGGAGGAGGCGATTGGCAGACCCCATTCGCAAGCAGTTTGCTTATTTATCCTGGGAGGGCACTCTTAGCACCATGACCGTAGTAGGCTGCAGTGGTTATAGTGCTTGGAGTGTTACTTTATCTGTGCCTGTAAAACACAATCCCTTTAATTATGCAAAGGCTTCAAATGAAACACAGCTATTAAAGTATACTTGTCATGATGCCAGTTTATGCTTATTATTATAATGAAGCAATGTCAACTGCTTATTACTTAAAATATAACCTAAGCGATAAAGTGAAGGTGTTTATTGCTATTGAATGCATAGCCGGGGGCAAGTGGAATTAATGACTATACAGCTACAATCTTGATCATCTGACGTCTAAAGGGCTATCCTTAGCATAAATTATATATATAGTCACCTGTGAGATACTTTGTTTCAACTCCTGCAGTGCAATCACCACATCAGAATATGCTGACAAAGTTTGTGTAACACATAACTTTCTTAATTGTGCCAGACCGCACCAATTAAAGAGCAGATAACTGAGCACGGTTGCTTCTCATAATCAAGTGAGTGACTAGATTGTAGATCTGACAATAAAGGCATATTCACACAATGTAGGAATCCAAAATGCTAGTTTAAAATAGCTTTCAACCTGGGTGTAATTGTAATAGATCTGCAGTGTTACTTATTACACCATGTAGTCTCATTGCTCTTTGAATTGGGGGTTAGAAGTTGTAACAGATCCCCTAGACTCCGACTGAGTATATCCGTTAAAGAGTCTCCCAGTTCCCGAAGTGAAGCAGTGATTATAACTCTGATCTACCCAAACATCAACCAAGACTTGATGAAGAGTACAAATGAACTGATTTATTATGGCCAAATTGCCTGCTTATATACACAGCACCCAGCAGGGGATCTCCATTCAATACAACACAAGCCCCTCCCAGAGATCTCTGTACCTGGGAGATAATTGTGTTAAAGACTGGTAAGCTAATTATCTCCCGGGAACAGAGAGGCGCACACACAAAAATATAAAACATATAAAATACCCCAAAACATCATAAAAATATACAATAACCCCACAAATAATACATTCCCAAATACTCCTGCTCTGAGCGCCCAAGTTCTCCAAAGAGCGCTCAGATCCATGCAGTGTAGGGAAAACGCCACATGGCCCTATGCCCAAAACAGTTCCAGGGCGCTTGGTGCTTTTGCCGGTCAACTTTCAGAAACTCCTGCGGCCGCAATATGCGGTGCTCCGCCTGGCTCTCAGGTCTTCTCGTTCTCTCGACCTCGGCTCGTCCCTGACCATTCTTTGTTTGTGTGACGTTAGTCCGGCCACTCTAAGGTCCAGTATACGTCTTTTTAGTTGTCAGTACTCTGCGTGTTGGATCCCTGTCTCGATCCTGACAAGGAGGCCAGCTTACACACTCCTCCAGGAGTCCGTGGAAAACATCCATGGTAAAGAGAGTTTGTTACAGAAGTGTATTATATTCTATATTCTTTTGCTAACTCTTTACCTTCTTTCTTGTCAACTTGAATAATGACTTGTTTGCTTGCTGAAGTGTTTTAGGTGTGAAGAGTGTGTCCTCTGTTTTTCACTTTACAAAAAGTGCAGATTTTAATAGAAATATGAGCTAAACTAAAGAAGTATGCACTTGTCCAGAGCACCTGGATTGGACAGCCACAGAATTTCTGGGCAGGAGAAGAATGGGAGGGCTTGGAAATGCAGCTACCTAGAGATTTTCCAAGCTGTTTTTAGATATACGCTCAATAAAAAAAGCAGAATTTAATGCATGCATGTTTTCATTGGGGGTATATATATAGATGAATACAACAAAACGCTTTTTTGTCCTTGTTATCCGCATTTTCTTCGGCCCAGTGGTATTTCATCTGTACCCCGAATATTCTGGGTCGATTTAGTGCTTTATAGTCGCTAGGTATTGTTGCTTTTGAGGCCACTCTAGCGAAGCTAGTCTCCTACACCTCCATTCATTGCAAGTTTCCCCTCTGAGATTACTGAATCTTTTCTTTGAGCGTAAGCTCAGGGTAATGAACATTCTCTAGAGCTGGGCTACCCAACAGGTAGATCCCCAGATGTTGTGGAACTTCAACTCCCGTGATGCTTCGCATGCCTTTAGAATGCATTTAAAATGACAAAGCATCATGGGAGTTGTAGTGCTACAACATCTGGGGATCTACCTGTTGGGCAGCCCTGCTCTAGAGTTTAGTATACATTCTCAAGGGTTTGACCCTCCACCCACAAGGATTTTACGAGATTGTCAGCAGAGAAAATGTAGAAGAGAAGGAGCAAAGTTTCTAATGCTGTCAGACTGAAGTGGCCTCTGGCCATTCTTCACGTATTTTCATGGTTCCCTAGCTTGAGCCATAGGGCTGATCCCACAATGATCCCTCTGAGAGTCTTTTTTCTTCTGTTCTAGAGCATATCTCACCTGGATGTCAGTCAGTAAACTTCCCTATCAGCAGCAGTGATGTTGACACTTCAATGGTGGTTGAGTGCTTGCTGGAGATACACACTATATAATACACGGAAGGAGGAAAACCACAACCAGGCAATGAGCTTATGTGAACTACAAGGAAATTTGTTCTACAGGAAATCTTTTTTTAACCAATTTCTTTAAGTGTGCTACTTTGTTGGAACATTGAGCTTAGTGTCCCAACACGCAGGAAAGAGGAAAACCACAAAAGGTGGATCCAAAAGACGTATTACCGAGCCTTAGAATGGCCGGACTTAACGTATTAAAACAACAAGAAACAGGGTCAATATTAATCAAGGTTAGGATTACAGAAATACTCAGATTCATTGTACAGCGCTACGGAATCTGATAGCGCTATATAAATAATAAAATAATAATAATAATAATTCAAGACAAAGCCGGGTCAGGATACCTGAAATCACAAGTCAAATACGAAACCGAGGTCAGGATACCAGAAATCACAAGTCAAATACGAAGCCGAGGTCAAACACAAGAAATCACAAGGAAATCTCTAGGAGCACTAGATGAGGATCTAACAGAAACCAAACAGATGTAATTTACCTTAAATGATTGTATCTCAATCTCTAAATTGAACTTTAATCACATACAGGAGGCTCTTGCAGCGCCTAACAAGCTATTAACATAGCAGGGGATAAAAAAATCTTAAACAGAACTTGCAATAAAGAAAGCCTAAATAGGGCTCTCTTTACAGGAAGTGTTTATGGAAGGCTGTGCAAGTCACATGCAGGGAGGTGTGACTAGGGTTCATAAACAAAAGGATTTAACTCCTAAATGGCAGAGGATTGAGCAGTGAGGCTGCAGGGGAATGTTCTATACACCAAAACTCCTTCATTAAGCTAAAGTTGTTCAGGTGACTATAGTCTCCCTTTAAGGTAATGACGTCATGGCTTTATATTTTATTTCTAGGGGCTGCAGTTCATCCCGCGAACCAGCAGAGGGAGCCGTTCGCGGGACCAAAGGTAAGCATTTTAATCTGGCTGCGTGGCCACGTGGAGAATTCGGGACACGCAGCCCGAGGAGAGGAGTGGTGTAGGCGCCGAGTAAATGTGGATTTGTGACACTTAGGTGTCTGAGGGGTTTATATAGGTAGTATTATGTGCACATTAGTTTGCGTCACTCTTTCTCGCCAAGAATACATGCATGCTTTTACATGCATGCAGGAAAGATGCTTGGGAATGTGCACCAGGAATATGACACATGCTCTGTTCAGGACAAATGAGTGTAGTGTGGCAGCATCCTGGCCACCCGCTGAGATTTATAGTATTATTATTATTGGTATTTATATAGCGCCAGCTTATTCCGCAGCGCTGTACAATAAGAGTGGAATTTACCAAATGAGACAATAATAAATTGTAACAGGAACAATAGGTAGTTGAGGACCATTCTCAAACGAGCTAGTAAGCACTATGTCTCTCAATGGGCGGCCAGTGTTTAATAAATATGTATATGTTAAGGGTGATTGGAATATGTATTTTTATGTATATATCTTCTTGTATTAATGGCTCACAAACATTTTAATAGGCAATCTGAAGTTCTTTATAAAAAAATTATACATTAATTCTACTAACAATGTAAACAACAATACATACGTAGAAACTTAACAGACAGTACAGCTTAACTGATGTTACAGAGAGAGATCTTTGATGGAAAGTAATCGTCTTTGTCCATAAATTCAACCGAAGAGTAGTAGAACTTGGTCCTTTTCTACTGTTCTTTCATAGACACGACTGTAATGACGTCAGAACTTCTAACTAAAACTCAGGTCCTATAAAGACACGTATGAAGACCCTCGACCCTCTCATTATGCACCCACATTCCAGACTTATCCTGGTACAAATTACCATCTGTTCTTTTTAACCCATTAGACATCCACACCTAATATGAATATAGAATATGTCAGATTCTACACGGTGATAGGCGGTATCAGCCTATCACCATCCACCTGTCATACCTTTGTGATACTGCGGCAGCCAGGAGGAAGTAAAATTCCCCATGTGTTTTATTGCCTGGTTACTAGCCAAGAGTAATACTGTCATATTTATAGGGAACATTCTTTACATATTTACTGTACTTTTCATTTCCAGTATTACGCCCCCACCCACCATCAGCTAGTTACAAGAATGGGGTTGGGTACTATGTCCAGAGCCTCCTATTTACATTTCAATGTGCTGTATAACATTATAAGAGCTACCCATGAATGAAGCGGTCAAGAAACAGCTGGAGGAAGTGAATACAGTAAATATGGAGGGATATTTTTCTATTATATGGAAATATGTTTTGGTCAAAGCTGTGAGGATCACTGCTAGGAGTAGTAAACATACTATAGCTTGCCTACTTGATTCCCTGCTCTTAAAGTTTTTTTTTCTCTTTATTTGCTTTTCTGTAAGTGTAATCTACATAACTCATATTAAATAATGGGAGTCACCTTCACCCTAAATATATATATATATATATATATTTATTTTTTTTTACAAAGCCTCATTCATCCATCCTAACTAAATATTGTACTGTCCCTTTAAAACCCCATCACACTTTGCCAAGCTTGTCGCGTTCAAAGAAGTTCGGTCGCTTTTGGAAACGTAATACACGTGGGAACCATTTTTGTTATGGGCATGTCTAACGCTAAGCATAGTGCTTCCGCCCTCTGTAGATCCTCACTCAGGTGCTTAATGTTGTGACGTGGTTATTCTGCGTCCACTTCCTGCGTGGGTTGCCTGTAACATTAGCACATTGCCTTCTCCTCACTCCTGGCTGGCATGGAAGGCGAAGAGGGCTGTAAAGCCCCTGATTCTACCTCCAGGGACTTGCTGAGTGTTGGCAGTGGCACAGGAGGTAAGTATTAACCCTATACTCCCCTAATGGGTCACCTACCGCTCCCACACAGAGCACATGGCAGATATATGGCTCTGTTTTGACTGGGAGAAAGTGGAACATAACCCAGGACCTCAAATTGAATTAATTTTAGCCAGGCATGACTTTGCTTTTATTGCACTGGTTAAAGTTATTACTTCATATCTTCGACTTGTAATAATGTTAAATAGTGAGACAACAATTTTTTTTTTCCTGCAAATGTTTTACCTTATTTTTCAAGTTAAATGTTAATCCTTTCATTACGACCCTGATTCCGTTGACTGCTGTTTTTAACTCTGTATTCTTCACCTATAAGATATTTAAAACCCTTCTGCAAATCAGACAACATATGGGCTCAATAGTGTTTGTTTATTATATACATATGTATAATATTAGAATATATATGTCTAAACAATAGTTGGGCAGCAGGTAAATGCATTGCATAAGTCATGTTTGTTATGAGAACAGCCTGAGCTAGCCATTGTTGTATAACTTTTTTTTTTTTTTTTTAATTTATAGTTTGCGATATATAGATGGGTCAGGGTTGCGGTAGTTGTGGTTCAGCTTCAGCAAACCCTGCTGCAACGTGTACATCACTAGAGAAAACTCTCCTCAAAATGTATTTTTTTTTTTTTTTTTATTGTCATTCTTTTATCAAGTTTTTAAAGGCAATATCTGTATATATTTAAGTATATTCACACACAAAAAAAAGAGAGAAACGCATCCCTACCTTGAGTAGACGACTGGATGCTTCAGCCATATATATGCACTTTGAGTCAGATAGTGCTTGATAACCAACAGTTAGTCTCTCTGGTTTTCCCTGCACAGAATCAGGGAAGACCAGACTGTCTGTTATCAAACACTGTCTGATCCAAGGTATATGTATGTATATGGCTGCTGAAGGTTTCTATAATATACTAAAGCTGCGGATTAGTTTTATTTTCAAATGTTTTACTTATACTTCATTAAAAAGAAAACTATACCCTTTCAAAATTTAATGAAAGGTTTATTATATTAAAAATACTTTTAACATTACAATTGTTCTTTAAAAGCAACTATATGGATGGACCTATAAGTGATGCAGTTAAGGTAGCTGTAATAGTTGTGATTTTCTAGCCTGATCCATAAGAGAATGTTAACATGTTGCTTTCATTTTTAGGACTTTATAACAAACTACTCATCAACAAAAAACACAGCAACAATGGACCAGGGTCACCAATCGTCAGAATGCCTAGGAGTAGCAGTAAGAAAAATTTCCTATGTATCTGTTGGCGTGACCAATAAAAAAATATATATATTAGCTTATAGCTTATGTTGACATGCTACAAAAGGTGGGACTGCAATTTATTGCACATATTTCCATTAAAAAAAAAAAAAAAAAAAAAAAAAACCCACTTAACTAGTGTAAAGCACAATCCACTTTCTTTCAACTGTGAACTGTAGGTTACAGTGACGATCATTTACCAGTGTACCCATTTCTCATACCATAATGCCCAACAAGTTTGCCATGTTTAGTAAATCCTAGCAATAAAGTGTCAAAACCCAGTTTGCCTAGCAACTGTGTTGTACAATATATAGTAATAGTGCACAATTCACACATTTTGATGCAAAAGTCCTGGACAGACATTGGCGTTTTTTTATGTAATTGAGTATTGCCAACTCTACAGCCATATGTGCTTTAAGAAAGAAAAATATAGACTAATTTCTTGCATTTTACAACAGAGTCTAAGGTGTGCTAAATTTTGTACCTAAATTTGCAATTTGTGTATCTGCTTGTGTTCCTTTTTATGGCACTGTTTCTATAGCTTGCAAACTCCAACATTTTCGAATAGTTGCCCAGGAAATGTATTAATATTTATAGATCTATGGGGTAAGCTGTATGTTTTGTTTATGAATCAGAACAATAATTGAACTTTGTTTTGTTTTTGCTATTGCATCTGTAGTCTTGGACAGAGTCCAGAACTTTCTACCTCAGCTGGCCCAGGCCAATGAAAGACTCAGCAAGGAAATAGAGTCTTCACCAGCTGGTGTTTTTGACATAGAACAAGTTGAAGACCACGAGGAAAAGATCATTGAGATGGTAGGAATCACATCTAGCATTGTAATTTATATATTGGAAGTACTGCATTGTCATGTTTAGTTACACGACCGTGTAAATAGTAAGCAAAGTGTGAATTATCACAATTCAAACTGATTTTTTATGTTCACATTTTAAACCAAGTTTGAGTTTTTGATAATTTCCTGAAAAAACAATGTAGCTTTGTGGGTAAAGATTTAAATCCTCGGGAAGTGTATAGAAATCGAATTTGCAGTATGCATAGTGTTCATGATTGAAGTTTGTCATAAACTTTAAATGGCATTGATTGAACGTTAATTAAACTGGCAGAATACCGTGAGATTTCACTATTTCACTATTCACTGCAATGTCTTTTTTTTTTTTTAATTTTTCCTTTTACTAAACCGCTAAGCACAGTTTTTAGTTTTATATTTATTTTGTTAAATTTCCTCATATTAGCAGTGCACCCATGTAAATTTATATGCCGTGGCTAGTACAACAATTCCAAACCAATCCCCAGACAAGTGGTCCAGGTTTTTTCGATATCCCTACTACACAATTTTGTTAATAAAGTAACCGTTTTGTCTGGTTTATTATCAGTATTAACCATTACTATCTATTTTAGAAGTGTAATTAAAGTATGTCTTTATTTTACAGAATGTATCAGTAGTAGAACTTGATGATTCTGATACCAGCGATGGAGAGGCAGCGAGCAGCTCAGACAGTGATGTCTCTGAAGAAGTGACAGAAGAGAACATCAGATTAACAAAAAAAGTGAAAAAGGGCAACATTGAAGTCTTGGAAAACTGATTTAAAGTTCTGCTCATCAGGCTTACTTACTGCACAGGAGCACATCCGCTCCATTACTGTAACAGAATTCTGCAGGTCACAGTGGCTAATTTGCAATCCCAGTGTAGCAGAATGTGAATTTGTTGGTGAATGGTCCAGTTTGGAAGACAGAATAAGTCAATAACTACATAGAGAGAACTGGAAGAAACATGTAAGGGGGATCTCATATTGTTCCAATATTCTGACATCACTGTAATAATCTTTCTACAATGTGTACTTAAAAGTATTGTTTTTCAAGGTATTGTCATTTGAGGACAGAGATCTCTGCATGCTTTTTATAAAAGTATATTTAAAAAAGTTATTAAAGTTCACACCTCGTTCAACAAAGGTGTTTGGGCATTTATATATACATTAATGATTTATATACTAGATATGGACAAAGTGTAATAGTTCAGTATGCTTGGGGGAAAAAACACATTTTATTTTCTCATTTATGAAAGACAGTGATACATTATTTTGTAAGAAGCTTTGAAAAGTTTAACACAATATCATGTGATCAAGTTACATGTAATTAAAAAAATAAATTGTAAGCCTCAAAAGGATACTGTAGGCACCAATACATCTTTCGCTTAATGAAGCAGTTTTATTGTATAGATTATGCCTCTGCAGTCTCACTGCTCAATTAACTGCCATTTAGGAGTTAAATCACGTTTTGTTTCTGTTTATACAGCACTAGCCACTTTTACACTTCCAACATGAATTTTTTTTATTTTATTTTTTTCATTTTCAATCAGATGTGACAGCACAGTATGTTTACAATTACTGGTAATTGATTTAATGACACACAGAAAATAAGTTTATAAATTAGATCTTTTTCACAGGAAGTGCTTAGGAAGGCTGTGTGTGTCTCATCCAGGAGAGGTGTGGCTAGGGTTGCATGAACAAAGTGATTTATATCCTAAATGGCAAAGAACTGAGCAGTGAGACGGCACTGGTAATAACTACCGTATATACTCGAGTATAAGACGAGTTTTTCAGCACATTTTTTGTGCTGAAAAACACTCACTCGTCTTATACTCGAGTCAGTTGTCTGTATTATGGCAATTTTCATTGCCATAATACAGACAAGGACCGGGGGCTGTCAGGAAGCTGTAACTTACCTTCACCGCAGCTCCTGTCAGCTCCCTTCTCTCTCCTCCGTCCGTGCAGCTCCCAGGTCAGCTTCCTCTGCAACTCTCGTGAGAGCCGCGGGGTCAGAGCATTGCCACGGGTTACCGTGGCAACGCTCCGCGCGGCCGCGAGAGTTGCAGAGGAAGCTGACCTGGGAGCTGCACGGACGGAGGAGAGAGAAGGGAGCTGACAGGAGCTGCGGTGAAGGTAAGTTACAGCTTCCTGACAGCCCCCCTCCTACAGCCCATCCACAGGACCACCAGGGAGTGAGAGCCCCCCTCCCTGGCCAGCTAACAAGCAGGGAGGGGGGACGAAAAAATAAAAAAAATAATAATAAAATAATAACAATAACAACATTAAAAAAATATATATTATAATAATTAAATAATAATAATTAATAAAATGCCCACCCCCACCAATGCTCTGCACTCACACACACACACACTGCATTCATACACACACTCATACACACACTGCATACATACATACACACTGCACTCATACACACACTGCATTGCATTCATTATATACACATTGCACTCATACACGCACTGCATTCATTATATACACACTGCACTCATATACACACACTGCACTCCATTCATTATATACACACTGCATTCATACACACACTGCATTCATATACACACACTGCACTGCATTCATTATATACACACTGCACTCCATTCATTATATACACACTGCATTCATACACACACACACACACACACTGCATTCATTATATACACACTGCATTCATACACACACACACTGCATTCATTATATACACACACTGTAAATAAATATTCAGTTAATATAACTTTTTTAGGATCTAATTTTATTTAGAAATTTACCAGTAGCTGCTGCATTTTCCACCCTAGTCTTATACTCGAGTCAATAAGTTTTCCCAGTTTTTTGGGGTAAAATTAGGGGCCTCGGCTTATATTCGGGTCGGCTTATACTCGAGTATATACGGTATATACCATTTTATTCAGCAAAAGTTGTTTTGGTGCTTAGATTGTCCCTTTAACCCCTTAAGGACCAAACTTCTGGAATAAAAGGGAATCATGACGTGTCAGACACGTCATGTGTCCTTAAGGGGTTAAAGTAAAACAGTCTGCTTTTATTATTCATGGAAATAAAATATAAAAGTACAGATTATTTCCTACTGTTGCATGGGTCTTTGAATAAATATGCTGCAGCTCGGAGACCAAAACCGCTAACAAAGTCCTCAATAAGTAATTGGTTAGCTATGTATTTGTCTTAAGGCTAATTTTCCCTCCACCCTCTGTATTACACAAGAACCTCAATTTAAATGGGTACTCTAATGCTGTTGCAGTGATTATGGTGCTATTATGCTGTGGGTGCTGTCAACTGGTTCTGTGTTAAACCAGGGATCTCCCTAGGTACCTGCATCCCTGCCCTCCCCACCTTGTTGCTAATGCAGATGCTACACTATCTTCATTAACCGTATCAGTTTGTTCAAATATTGGACACTGATGGGATAAGTGAATCGAATCATTTGACCCTGAAGTGAGGTATGGTGCCTGCAGCCTATTAACTCAATAGCCACTACATTCGTATGTACTGGGTATGGTGTTTTAGATTCATTCTGCTGTGCTGTACTACTGATGCCCATTAACATTGTCCTGGTTTATGACTGTTACTTGTTATTCAAATGCAGAATATGCCGACATTTTGTACATTCAAAAACTGTTCTTTTTTCTTTTCCTTGTGCACGAAGAGAAACAAAAAAAAAAAAAGGAGAAAAACTTAGTAAAGTAAAGATTGTATTCTTCTGAACTTTTTGATATAGTTGTTTGCAATTTTTTTTGATGTGGTAGCATTGTAGAAATTACGAGTGTCATATTGTCTGTATTATATATAAAAAAAATCCACTTTTGGGGGACAAGTTTCCTTCCTACACTGATGAAAGCCAGATCTTTTCTCATGGATGACTCCAAAGCTGAACTTTAAAACCAGTGTTTTGTTTATGAAGCATGATGGCTTTTTTTCCCCCACAACACACATTTAGTCTCTCATGGTTTAACTTTAAAAAAATACAGATTTTCCTATCCAGAAAATGTTATTCATCTGTACTTAATGTCCAGCATTATGGCCCCAACCATAGCTAAATTTACCAGTTTCCTTGCTTCACTTTCTAGGTAATCTCAGTGGGGCCTTTTTGGATTTGCATTAGAAATACATACCTGTATTCCGAATGTTGTAGTCATGGGCGTAGGAACCGGGGGGGATGGGGGGGACGCATCCCCCCCAGCAAATCATGCGGGGGGGACAGGTATGGGGAAATCCCCCCCAGCTCCGCCGCCCCCCCCCCTGATGCTGCAGCCGCCCGAGCGCTCTGCAGAGAGCCTCAGGCGGCTGCAGCTTTGCCCGGGCTGGTGCGTCCATGAGAGCGCACCGCCCGGGCGCAGCATGAAGAGAGGGGCTGACAGGAGGGAAGCGCTCAGCGCTCCCTCCTGTCACTCCTTCACTGTAGCGTAGCCGAGCGCTGTATAGTCCGCCGGTACAGGGAGCATCTGTCTCCTGTACCCGGCCGGACTAACAGGAAGTGCACACTGAGTGTGCACTTCCTGTTAGTCCGCCGGGTACAGGAAACAAAAGCTACCTGTACCGGCGGACTATACAGCGCTCGGCCACGCTACATCATAGGTAGGGGAGGGAGGGAGAGAAAGAAACAGGAAGGGGGGAAGAGGGAGGGGGGGGAATAAAGAAACGGGGAGGGGGGGGGAATAAAGAAACAGGGAGGGGGGGGGGAATAAAGAAACAGGGAGGGAGGGGGGAGGGGGGGGAATAAAGAAACAGGGAGGGAGGGGAAATAAAGAAACAGGGAGGGAGGGAGGAAGGGGAAATAAAGAAACAGGGGGGGGAAGGGGGGGGAATAAAGAAACAGGGAGGGAGGGGAAATAAAGAAACAGGGAGGGGAGGGGGGGGGAATAAAGAAACAGGGAGGGGAGGGGGGGGGAATAAAGAAACAGGGAGGGGGGGGAATAAAGAAACAGGGAGGGAGGGGGGAGGGGGGGAATAAAGAAACAGGGAGGGAGGGGAAATAAAGAAACAGGGAGGGAGGGAGGAAGGGGAAATAAAGAAACAGGGGGGGGGAGGGGGGGGAATAAAGAAACAGGGAGGGAGGGGAAATAAAGAAACAGGGAGGGGGGGGGAAAGAAGCAGGGAGGGGGGAGAAAGAAGCAGGGAGGGGGGGAAAGAAGCAGGGAGGGGGGAGAAAGAAGCAGGGAGGGGGGGAAAGAAGCAGGGAGGGGGGAAAGAAGCAGGGAGGGGGGGGGAGAAAGAAGCAGGGGGGGGGAGAAAGAAGCAGGGAGGGGGGGGAGAAAGAAGCAGGGAGGGAGGGGGGGGAGAAAGAAGCAGGGAGGGAGGGGGGGAGATAGAAGCAGGGAGGGAGGGGGGAGATAGAAGCAGGGAGGGAGGGGGGAGATAGAAGCAGGGAGGGAGGGGGGGGAGAAAGAAGCAGGGAGGGAGGGGGGGGAGAAAGAAGCAGGGAGGGAGGGGGGGGGAGAAAGAAGCAGGGAGGGAGGGGGGGGGAGAAAGAAGCAGGGAGGGAGGGGGGGGAGAAAGAAGCAGGGAGGGAGGGGGGGAGAAGGAAGCAGGGAGGGAGGGGGGGAGAAGGAAGCAGGGAGGGAGGGGGGGGAGAAGGAAGCAGGGAGGGAGGGGGGGGGAGAAGGAAGCAGGGAGGGAGGGGGGGGGAGAAGGAAGCAGGGAGGGAGGGGGGGGGAGAAGGAAGCAGGGAGGGAGGGGGGGAGAAAGAAGCAGGGAGGGAGGGGGGGGGAGAAAGAAGCAGGGAGGGAGGGGGGGGAGAAAGAAGCAGGGAGGGAGGGGGGGGAGAAAGAAGCAGGGAGGGGGGGGGGAGAAAGAAGCAGGGAGGGAGGGGGGGAGAAAGAAGCAGGGAGGGGGGGGGGAGAAAGAGTGACAAGGGAGGGAGAGAGATTGACATCCACCACACACACACACACACACACACACAATCACACAATCATACCACCCTTACACACACAGAAACACACAATTCATCCTTACACACACTCAATGCACCCCGTGCACACACTCACACAATCATGCAACCTTACACACTCAATGCACCCCGTACATACACTCAATGCACCCCTTACAGACGCACACACTGCATCCCGTACATACACAGAATCACACCTTGCAGCCCTTACACATACAAACACAGATTCACACAATGCATTCCTTACACACATATCAGGACATCCCCTACACACTCCACCCCCTGTGAACAAACTCATTGGTGGAACATGAAGGTGGACCCTGGGATCCAGACCTTGAGCTGTGTAAAGGACCCCCAAAAAATGGAGCTGCTTCCCGTTCTCACAGAACATTGATTTTTGTGACCACAGTTACAAACAGCCTCCAGAGAGCCTGTTCTACACCAGACCAGTGGAGCCAGACTGCAGCTAGAGCCCATCATCATCCTCATCTGGTTGTAAGTAGGCAATCTAGCATATTATTCGTTGCACTAATCTCTAATTTACCTCACATTAAAGAAACACTATAGTCCCCAGAAGCACTGCAGCTTAGTGTAGTGGTTCTGGTGTCTATAGCCTGTCCCTGCAGGCCTTTTAATGTAGGCACTCCAGCACTGGCGTTAGTTAACATGGCAGAAAAATAATTGGAAAGGGTTAGAGGGGCTACTAATAAGGATAGGGGAGAGGGGTAGGTAGAAAAATAATTGGAAGGGTTTAGGGGGGCTACTAATATGGATGGGAGGAGGGGGTAGGTAGAAAAATTATTGGAAGGGGTTAGGGGAGTACTAATATGAATGGAAGAGGTAGAGTGGGTTCTAATATGCATGGAAGGGGTTAGGGGGGTACTAATATGCATGGAAGGGGTAGGGAGTTAATGTGCGTGGAAGGGGTAGGTGGAGTTCTTTTGTGCATGGAAGGGGTAGGGGTGGTTCTAATATTCATGGGAAGGGTAGGGGTGGTTCTAATCAGGAGGATCCCGGCGCTGTATCCGGGTAAGTAAAACCCCTTCCCTGTGGTGACCCTTTAATGTTGTTATTATTTAATCATTTATATAGCGACTGCAAATTCCGTAGCGCTGTACAATGGGATAAACAACTCCTAGTTTACGGAATAAGAATATACCCGGCGAGTAAAAATGCTATCCCCCCCAGATTTTTTTGGGTTCCTACGCCCATGGTTGTAGTGCCCCTGTCTCTAGGTGTACATATGTGTGTGTGTATATATATATATATATATATATATATATATATATATAATATAGCCCCACCTCATTTTTCATAAAAAAATATTAAAGTAAAGGGTTTTACTCCTCTTATTCCAGTATGAAGACTTCCTCAGCACTGCTCCCCTCAACGTTGAGGCATTGCCTCCTTTACCGATGGCCAATCCAATGCTCCCCAGGAGCATTGTGGACCTGGTTTGCATGCAAGTTTTCATGTCACAGCAGAGTCTGTAGAGTACTGGCTCTAAGGTAGACAGCTGCTAGAGGTGGATCTAACTCTTCAAAGTAAACGTTGCAGTTTCTAAACATAAAAAAAGTTTAAAATTATAGGAACACTTTAGTTGTTTAATGCCTTGGAATCACGCGTTTACTGCTTTGTTATATTCGCTTCTATTTGTATCCGTCATTTCTTTTGTAATAACAGCGGGGTGGTCTACAATCCCAAAATACCAGCATATTCCTTACCCCAGAGCAGGGTATTTAACCATTTGTATTACTATATTACAAAATTCATGTTTGTTCTGACTTATGAACTTGTTTTGTAGAATTATTTGACATGGAGTTGTGTATAGGCTGTAAAACATTATACCCAATATTTCAAATTAGGATGAATAATTATTCATGGTTAATTGATTGATTAAGGACAGATAAACAAACATAAGGCTTGCTGCCAATCACATAATGTGAATAAAAATATTAACAATCCTCAAATAAAGTCAGTGTGAGTCCGCTATTCCAGGTACATAGTTTTAGAGGAGCCACATCAACAGACTGAAGAAGGCAGGAAAACTGCAAAATGCATTTCTATGATTTTCTGGTGTATCTTTACTTTTATTGTTTATACAATACCTATCTGGATTCCTGCATTCATATAGAAGGGACCGTAGTCCCAAACTACACTAAGGCTTTTTACGGAGCCAGGTTACAGGCTCTACACTTGTGAGTATTGTAAGTACAAGCACCATTACATTACTGTCAAGTTGAACTTCACTATATTGTCGATCTTCCTTATCCTGATAAACGCTGAGAATAATTGAAGCTACTTCACTGAAGTGGGGAGTGGTCACCCTTAACGAACCAACAGGCCCTTCACATGAGAGCTAGGTTCCATACCTCTGTATCGTGTTTATCGAGTTTTCCATAAGCACTCATTTGTGGTTATTTAAGGTTTTACACTACATGCACTTTATTTGCATTTAAAGGTAAAAAGACAGATGTATTTCAAATTGGAATACAAAGTTAAGTGTCGCTATATTGTGTACTGGTATGCATGTATAATTTGCACTTTGAAAAGAAATAAGTACTCCACTGTTTTAACTTTCATTACACATAATTTTAATCTTAAAATGCATTTGATGATGTAGAAAGTATAGAAATGGAAGCTTAAAAAACACCCAAATCTTTGTATTGGGTCTCCTTTACCAAGAACCCTTGTTTGTGCATGTTTTATTGCAAACCCTTGGAAGTAAGATGATTTAACAAAGGCCGTATTTCTGCGTGCCATCTCGTTTTTATACCACGGAATAATTATTTTCAACGTAATGTCAATATGAAGAGTGTGTTGACTCCTTTTCCACCAAAACCTTTAGATGATCTTTCAGGCAGAAGATATAAGGTAGAGAGGTATGTCCAATGCCGGTAACAAACGGACAAATCGTCGGGGATATTTTTATTTTATTGTTGAAGGCTTGACTCTCAAGGGCGTTACGAGGACGAAGTAGCTAGATCTATCTGATCTGAAAATCTAGTTGTAACGGTTATGTGTTGCATAATATGCCTACATAGTAAGTTAAATTACATTCACAAGCCCCATGCTATACCTGCAGAGCAAATATTGCAATGCAGTTTCTACTACTTTTTCATGATTTCCTTTGCCTCAAATCTAAATACATTTACTCCATTTAATGTTTCTGTCCAGGTAAATTTTAGCTGGTACAAATTGTGCGTATGCACCTCTGCGTGTGTGGTGTAGTTTTCTGTAAATCTGGGCATCGATGAAAAGTCCCAGATAGACAGCCTGGGTAGTGATTCACATTAATATTCCACTGTGACGGCCTTTGTTCTGAGGTATTCATGGAGGGCCTCTTCACCTGAGGTAAAACAATATTAGAAGATAAATAATTGAAATTCAAACAGTTATGCACTAAGCCTGACAATTTCAAACTATAATTCAAAGTGATTTCAAACTTGATGGGATACTGTAGTGCCAACAATAAAAAACTGTATTCTTGGCACTACCGATGCCTTTGCCTCCCCCTCCCTCCCCAGTAAATAAAGGGTTAAAAACCCTTTACTTACCTTATCGGTTGAAGCTTTGCCCCGCGATGAGCGCTGTCTAGTGTGCATGCGCGGCAAATGCCGCGCTTGCATTAGACCTCCCCACTGAAAAAAACATTGAACCAATGCATTCCTACGGGGAAAATCTGACGCTGGAGGTCCTCATGCAGAGCGTGCATGAGGACCGTCCGTTTGGATTCCGGGAGCGCCCCCAGTGGCTGTCTGGTAGACAGCCACTGAGGGCAGACTTAGTGCTGCAATGAAAACATTTTACATTGCAGCATGAGGTGCACAAGGACACAGCACCCAGACCACTTCAATGAGCTGAAGTGGTCTGGGTACCTACAGTGTCCCTTTAAGACCACGATATCTGGGCTCAAAGCAGCTGACTTGGATCATTTTTCAAATTCAACTGTTTTGTGCTTACATTTGGAATGTCTCTGTAGATCCATTGATTATTTGGGGGGTTCACAGTTTTGGTGCAAATGACCAGTGAATTCAAATTTGTCGGTTGGAAAAATTCTCACTTAATCTCCCACTTTAGGACTATTTTGTCCTAAAACTAAAACAAACAAAAATTCTTGTCAGTTGCTCTCAATTCACAGTTCAGGCGATAGCCCTTAAAGTGACATATAGCCAATTTGCCAGATGCAGTATTCTTGGACTGAGTATTTTACGTTTTAGCTCTAGAAGTGGAGTGTTATATATATATATATATATTGACTATCTGACCCATCACTAGTCATTGAAGGAGATATGCAAAGAGCAATTGTGAGCCAAATCTCTGCAAGTGAGCAGTCACCATGGAAACTGGAATGTAATTCCTAATTGTTCCACTTTATAACCCTACCTTAAGTCTGCTCTTTATACATAAACCCAATAAATATTCTATATAATTACCTAAATCTTTGCCAAATCCAGATTGTTTGAAGCCTCCAAACGGCGCTGCAACATCTGTCTTGTTGTAGGTGTTAATAAAAACCGTTCCAGCATCAAGTTTGTCACTGATATACATGGCCTTACTTATGTCACGTGTAAAGACGCCGGATGCTAGTCCATATTCTGTTCTATTGGCTCGTGCCAACACTCCATCGATGTCTCTGCATAAAACAATATCAACATGTTGAGCTTCAAACAAAAATAGGTCTGTCACGAACAGCAATATTTGCATATTTCAGTGTAGTGAAGTAAATGAGTTACCCAGCCATGCCTTGCAAGATTTATTGAACATTTGTACGTCTGAAAGGTATTGATTTTAAGGATAACTTCAAACAACATGACCACAAAAGTGATTTGAGGTTGTCATGGTGCCTGGAGTCAATGTGTGCAACACAGCGTCCATTTTGTGCAATTGACTGAAAACAGTCATCTGACACCAATAATGACCTCCGGCTTCTGCAGAAACAGATGTCATAAATCTGCATAGCGAGGGGATCCGGTGCCTAACAGGACGAGCCAACAGGGCAAACTAAACTATAAGCTGATTGAGTAAACACATAAGAAGTCACTGAGTCATTTGTTAAATTGTCAGGGTTCTTCAGTAAAAAAAAAAGAATTGAAAGTGAATTTCAAATTTAGGGCCAAAATAGCCAAACCGTATGCTGGTACTTTACTACAGGGAGTGCAGAATTATTAGGCAAGTTGTATTTTTGAGGATTAATTTTATTATTGAACAACAACCATGTTCTCAATGAACCCAAAAACCCAATGAACCTGTGTGTGCAGGTGACTATTACTGTGCATAATTATTAGGCAACTTAACAAAAAACAAATATATACCCATTTCAATTATTTATTTTTACCAGTGAAACCAATATAACATCTCAACATTCACAAATATACATTTCTGACATTCAAAAACAAATCAGTGACCAATATAGCCACCTTTCTTTGCAAGGACACTCAAAAGCCTGCCATCCATGGATTCTGTCAGTGTTTTGATCTGTTCACCATCAACATTGCGTGCAGCAGCAACCATAGCCTCCCAGACACTGTTCAGAGAGGTGTACTGTTTTCCCTCCTTGTAAATCTCACATTTGATGATGGACCACAGGTTCTCAATGGGGTTCAGATCAGGTGAACAAGGAGGCCATGTCATTAGATTTTCTTCTTTTATACCCTTTCTTGCCAGCCACGCTGTGGAGTACTTGGACGCGTGTGATGGAGCATTGTCCTGCATGAAAATCATGTTTTTTCTTGAAGGATGCAGACTTCTTCCTGTACCACTGCTTGAAGAAGGTGTCTTCCAGAAACTGGCAGTAGGACTGGGAGTTGAGCTTGACTCCATCCTCAACCCGAAAAGGCCCCACAAGCTCATCTTTGATGATACCAGCCCAAACCAGTACTCCACCTCCACCTTGCTGGCGTCTGAGTCGGACTGGAGCTCTCTGCCCTTTACCAATCCAGCCACGGGCCCATCCATCTGGCCCATCAAGACTCACTCTCATTTCATCAGTCCATAAAACCTTAGAAAAATCAGTCTTGAGATATTTCTTGGCCCAGTCTTGACGTTTCAGCTTGTGTGTCTTGTTCAGTGGTGGTCGTCTTTCAGCCTTTCTTACCTTGGCCATGTCTCTGAGTATTGAACACCTTGTGCTTTTGGGCACTCCAGTGATGTTGCAGCTCTGAAATATGGCCAAACTGGTGGCAAGTGGCATCTTGGCAGTTGCACGCTTGACTTTTCTCAGTTCATGGGCAGTTATTTTGCGCCTTGGTTTTTCCACACGCTTCTTGCGACCCTGTTGACTATTTTGAATGAAACGCTTGATTGTTCGATGATCACGCTTCAGAAGCTTTGCAATTTTAAGAGTGCTGCATCCCTCTGCAAGATATCTCACTATTTTTTACTTTTCTGAGCCTGTCAAGTCCTTCTTTTGACCCATTTTGCCAAAGGAAAGGAAGTTGCCTAATAATAATGCACACCTGATATAGGGTGTTGATGTCATTAGACCACACCCCTTCTCATTACAGAGATGCACATCACCTAATATGCTTAATTGGTAGTAGGCTTTCGAGCCTATACAGCTTGGAGTAAGACAACATGCATAAAGAGGATGATGTGGTCAAAATACTAATTTGCCTAATAATTCTGCACTCCCTGTAAAGTTTGAATTCAAAATGAATTTCAAATTTAAGGTCAAATAGCATTATGTGTGTTTGAGCAGTTGCCGTGGAAACCAATTGCAATGTTCCTTCTGATTGCATTTGTTTCCATTTCTGTTGGAAACAATTTGAAATCTACCCCAAGGTGTCTGAGAGTACCAGAGCTTCTCAACATGATCTAAAATTGAATCTTCCTAATTCCCACCGAGCTGCAATGCACGCCTGAATCCCCATTAAACTGAACTCAGTGGGACCTTTAGCAACATGAATAGTGAGTGTATGGAATCCTTTCTAGTGCATTTATTGACTGCTCTGGAGCAAAGACTGGCAGTAGGTAAAAGGTGCATAGATCCTGAATGAGTCCTGGATACAAGGTAACTGAACAGGGCCTGCTAATTGAGTTATATGAGGTTTTGCGGTTTGTCACTGTAATTTCTCATTTCTACCAAGTTTGTTCTTGGCAATTACAGAAACAATATTTGACAAACACCTAATGTGTTTAATTGTTGACGATTCTAATAAAGATCCAGTTTTCTGTTGGAGTAAGTTTTCCTATCCTGGTCCCCCCAACATTAAAAAAAAAAATAATAATCTACAACTTACCTCCATTCCAGGGCTGATCCACCTCCGCTCATGTTACTCTCTCTCACCCCCCCCCCCCCCACCCCACCCCTCTCACTTCCCCCATGCTGGCAAGGGGAGGGATGTAGGGGGAGGATGGCTTGGG
Organism: Pelobates fuscus; assembly: GCF_036172605.1. Taxonomy (NCBI): domain Eukaryota; kingdom Metazoa; phylum Chordata; class Amphibia; order Anura; family Pelobatidae; genus Pelobates; species Pelobates fuscus. Next base: position 75,198,781 of record NC_086319.1, read on the forward strand.
GGGAGGACATGGGCACCATGGGAGGGATGCGTGCTGACGTCAGACACCAATATGCACAGAATTCACATAAGCCAGCCCTGAACTCTGGTTCCGGGCTAGCTAATCAGGCCCCAATGGACACTGCCAGAGGTAGAATTACTCCAGCGGCAGCAAAGGGGTTAAATTCTGTATGTGCAGCATTTCATAGCGAAAGCTAGCACATAGAGACAGACTCCAGGCACCATGACGACTTCAAATCACTGAACTGGTCATGTTTCTAGGAGTATCCCTTTAACAAGCACTATATAAAACGTCAATCAACCTTTTTAGCAAAAGTTGCACTAAAACATTTAACAGTAAATAATGTAGGGGAATGGGCAAACAACGAAAATACAAGCATATTTTTTTTTATTGTGTGTAATCTTGCCTGGCCACTAGATGGCAGTATATAAACAATAATATTGTAGGCTAGACTACAGCTATGATAGATTTAGTTAAAATTCAGTTTTTAAAATATTGAAAATACATTTATTTATTTATAAAATATATTACCAGGAAGGATACATTGAGATTTCTCTCATGTTCAACTATGTCCTGGGTTCAAGTTTTTAATGTTTATGGTTTGCAAATTGTCTTTTTTCAATGCTCCAAATACTTTTTTTTTGTACAAATAGATTTACTATTTTTTTTTTTTTTATATATTAAAGGAGAAAATGTCTTCAAAATCTAAAGCAATTGTATAGCAGATAAACGCTTCCAACGTTTAGGAAAGCATCATGGGACATGTCGTTTTAAAGCAGCTGTGGGCCTATTTGCTGGCTGAACCACAAAGATGATTTTACTGTAACATACCCATCTTTAAACTTCGAAATAACCATTATGGGACCGAAGGACTCTTCTTCTGCAAGATACATGTGGTCTTCAACATTGGTGAATACGGTTGGTTCCATAAAGAATCCTGTTAAAGTTAAATTGCACAGTTTGCAGTGAGATCATTAATGGCTACTGGCCAAGGACGTATTGCGAGGTGCTCCGTGGCTGAATTTCGCCCATTCACATGGCTTTCTTGGCCGCACAATGCTTACCCCATCTGTTTTCACTGCTTTATGTTCCCACACTGCACTCTGGCTAAAAGTGACACAGATATTGCTCCTCTGTTCCCTGGCTCTGCATTATTAATATACACTCTCTGTCTGAATGTTACTCGTATAGAATACTGCCTGGCTTAATGTCACAGAATCACATTGAGTCCCCTGCTCTCTGGCTAACAAGTTCTCCTATACGCTGCCCCTCTGCAGACTGGCTGGATGTCACTCACACACCTTGCTCTCTGGGTGAAAGTCACGAATACATATCACTTTACTCTCACAGCGATTCTGAATAAACCAATGCTGCTTTTTAATCAGTTTTTTAAAGGAAGAGAGTCTGAGATCCTCCAAACAGTACTGAAAACACACACTGACAAACAAAACTTAAAAAACAACTTTCTGTGCTTTTATCACCATTGTATGTTTCTCGCTTCCCTCCTCCGTTAGATGCCCACCACTCCTTCAAAAAATCGTTAAAAAACCACTTCTTCATAAAAGCGTATCAATTAAACTCCCAACTGATTCCTCTTCTGCAACTGTCACTAGTCTAATACTATCCTTACCTTTTGTGTTATTTTACCCCACTCCCTCTAGCATGTAAGCTCATTGAGCAGGGCCCTCAACCCCTCTGTTCCTGTGCGTCCAACTTGTCTGGTTACAACTACATGTCTGTTCGTCCACCTATTGTAAAGCGTTGCGGAATTTGACGTCACTCTATAAATATCATAATAATAATAATAATAATAATCTATTGGTTTCTTAATACATTTGGATTTGTAGAGAATTGATAGTAGAATTGCATTATTTAGGACAATATAGCCAAATCAAAAGAATTTTATGCTCTGTTATTTGCCCTAAAATGTGCGATTCCCAGTTTGGAGGAGGGACCTTTTATGCTGATTCATAACTTCTAAATCTTGTGAGTGCAATAGATTTGGTGCCTATTTATATACTGCATTACACGAAGTTATGTATATTTGTGTTTCAGGAACAGCGTATTCCCTGTATATATTTTGTATGGTATTTTGTTGGGGTGTAAGTTGTATACATTTATTAAGGAATGAGGGCTGCAGCTACCATTATTCTCAGCCAGGCAGGGTATAGTTTCTGTGGCTCTATATAGCTGCAATGGTAGGACTTATGGCACATTGAGTGCTGAGACAATGTGGAAATAACATAGAGCTCAATGAGATTCTGCTTCGTAATATATAATACTGCATATTCATGGACGCTGGTTTAACTATAACTAAGCAGTGGGATAATGCAAGGATACCTGGTCGAGGTACTTGTTTGGCCCCATACACCAGTGTGGCCCCTTCTTTCACTCCAGTTTCACAATATTCCAGCAGTTTTTCCAAGTGGGCTCTGTGGTTCTGTGGCCCGTGGTCTGTAGACCTCTCCAAAGGATCACCAATCCTCATCTTCTTAATCTCTTCCACCTACAGATAAAACTGAAGATATCATAAATGGATTCCATTCCAGTACGCATTATGCATGTCTGCGAGTCATATTAGTCATATTTACAGTGGAAAAAAACATAGATATTATAATGCTGCTTACTTTCATTTTTAAAGGAACTGCTAATCAATCATTCAATCAACCAGCCAACCAATAGGGTTAACATGAACCTGCCAACTTTAGAATTCGGAGGTCGTAAAATTTATAATGAAAACCAACCTGGATGTTGTAGTTTTATGTTACAAACAGGGTAACTGACTTAACTGTATTATATTTTTTTTATTATATATATTTATTGTTATATTATATATATCATATTTGACACAAAACATAGAACTCCAACTCAAATCACAGATTTTTTAAAGCGGCACTGTCACCCCATCCCAATTCCAATTTCGTAAAACATAGAATCTTTCTGAAATACTCACTCTGACTGTTGTAATTTTACTGAAATTCTAACCCAGTCAAGGGATATTCTGAGACAAAATAGGGACTGCTTTGTCTCAGTATTTCTCCTACACCTGACACTTCGACACCAACGCCATCAAGAATTGTCAGTTCCCCAATTTACCAGTGACAGCTGCAGGGAATTGGCTTTATCTATGGGGGATCCTGCGGTCTTGAAGAATCCTCCATAGACCTCAATGCTGTGCACATGCAAGTGCGAGAGAGGACAGCAGTGACATTGGCTGAAAAAGATGGCGGTGCCCACAAAGGACAGGTTCGGCTAAGTAGAACAAATCTTTTGCCACCCCCGGTCACCGAACCCCCCGAGGCAATATCACCATCGAGGGTCTTTTTTGCAAATTCAGCAAAACTCCCAGATTGTAACAGTGCCGATTTAACAACTTCACCAGAGCATCATATAAAACACAATTAGGGTTTTAAATAAAATGATTATTCACTAATGTGTGAATTGTCATTAATGGAATATTGTAGTGCCAGGAAAACAAAGCTGTGTTCCTGGCACTACCGCTCCGCCTGCCTCCCCAGTCCCTTTGTTTACTTACCATACAGCAGTTGACGCTCTGCCCCATTCAAACGCACATGCCTGGAAAATGCAGCGTGCGCATTAGACCTCCTTGATTCAATGCTTTCCTATGCTTGATTCGATGCTTTCTTCATGCAGAGCGTGAGGATGTCCAGCGTCAGTTACCGGACCAAAAGTCTGTTTCAATTCAGGGTGCCCTCTAGTGGCTGTCTGGTAGACAGCCACTGAGGGCAGACTAAGAGCTGCAATGTTTCACATTGCATCACTAAGTGCAAAAGGGATACTGCGCCCAGACTACTTCAATGAACTGAAGTGGTCTGGGGGACTACAGTGTCCCTGTAAAACTGAATGCAAAGAACATGTCACACATTAGTATAATATATCCATACCAAAACTAAAAACAAAGTTGTTTTTATTCAGTTTACCGCTATTTGCCTTAAATCTGAAATTGTAAAAAAGTTATGGACATTTAATATTACAATATTTTTAATGAATGGGTTGCTTAGCTAATTCCAGGCACCTATCAAAAATGATTAACCACAAATTATATACATTAAAAAAACAAACAAAAAAACAGATTTTTAAGGTAACTTATAAAGGAACCAGATGGTATTATATTACTACTCTAATGGCATTTCTCGATGCCAAGCGAGCATTCGCTTCCTTGAGCTACATATGGTTTGTGACTTTATACTATTAATAAACCTAGTTTTAAATGCCACCTCATTCGTTCTCCACGTGAGTTTTGCAGTATCTACTGAGGAGAAGAAGGTCTCCTCAATACTAAGCTTTCCTAAAAGATTAGGTTTCTGCAATAAAATTTATTTTTTAAAATGCATTATCATTAGTAGTAAAAACGAAAAAGAAAAAAAATCTCCAGATGGGAATTTCAAGGTAATGGCGATTCTAAATCACTGCCAATTTATTGTGTATAAATAGCACTTGATCACATGCGTGCCTTATCATTTCTCAGAACCTCCTGGAGCTGTGAAAATGTGCCAACTTTAAACTAACTCCTGTTGTGTGTTATTTTCCACAAACTTACAGTGTGTGTGTACTTTTATACTAAAGAGAAAAGGACACATACATTCTGGCTCCATTCACATACATATACTATCAGTTATTTTTACATAGTGTTTCAGTGCCTGCATTTCTTTTCACAGTGAATTAAAAAATCGGAATTGCAAAATTTAGTAGAAAATGGTCAGGCTGTGATCAGAGATAAGTTGGAGAAAAAAAAAAATTAGCTATTTTCGTCAAAATTTTATATTTTTTGTTACAATTGTTTTTTTAATTCACTACAATTTAGAGTCACTGTCAATTGAATAAACCCTGCTATTGAAATAATTTTTTATTTGTAATTTTTTTTTTACAATGAAAAAAACTAACAACCAGTGTTCGTTTTCTTTCATGGTTTATGGTTTTGTTTTTTCTTGGAGGCTTACAGTAACTCAACGTTTTCCATTTTTGACTAATTTGTAGTTAATTAATCAGAAATTGCATGTTGTCATAGTATGAATTGTTATAAATGTGAACAGGGTTGATTCGTGATGATCTGTCTACAGGTTTAGAGCATGACTTTTTTTTTTTACTTTTTACTTTTCTGTGACTCATATCCAACATCAGTATTCCGTTAAATTCCTTTCTAATTCATGTTGTTTGTTGCACTTTGGAGCCCAATTACTGCAAAGTAGAGATGAGTCTTCTGTAAAGTGTAATTGCTTGACTGTTGATCTTGACAACAAAATGTTCTTATATCTCTCGGTGTACCTATTTGTGTATTATGTCATGCTGTAAAGTAAAGGAGCATGGTGAATTATCTTAACAGAGAACTTACCACTCGTCTCACAAATTCATCATGTATGGATTCCTCAACAAAAAGTCTCCCAGCGGCAATGCAGTTCTCTCCTTTGTTGAAGAACACAGCTCCCATACCCTGCATGTTGGACAAACACGGGTCAAAGAGGTGAATTTTGGCTTTGTAATACATCAATATTTCTCTCTTAGCATCTAGTAAATGCTGCAGACTTCAAATAATAAATAAAACATCCGTAATTGTTGGGTCATTGTACGGACTCAGGAATTGAGTGTTCCAATGCATCTCTGCCTCTTTTAGCCTTAATTGGTTCTCATTGTCTCTTTACATGAAAAGTGGGGCAATTCTGTAAAACCATTGCAATCACCATGGAAATCTAAACAGTACTCTTATTTATTCCATTGAATTCCATGACAAATGGTCTACCGTTAATGTTTTGGATAGCAACCACATAGACTTGTACACGTTGCTTTCAGTAGGGCTTTTGACACTGTTGCACATAAAAGGCTTATCAAAAAACTGCAACCTTTAAGTTTGGATTCCAATATTGTTAAACGGGTAAGGCAGTGCCTGAGTGACAAGCAACAGAGGGTTGTAGTCAATGGAGTATATTCCAAGCATGGGCTTGTCACCATTCTCTTTAATATTTTTATTAGTGATATAGCAGAAGGTCTTGATGGTAAGGATACGTAACAAGATATGTAACAGGGTTGATATGATTTAGGTAAACTAGAAAAATGGTCAGAGTTGTGGCAACTGACATTTAATGTGGATAAGTGCAAGACGTAAATTGGACGTAAAAACCAATATATGTGATATAGAGTTCTAACCTCAACATCTCAGGAAAGGGATTTTGGGTTTATTATTTCAGATGACTTAAATGTAGGCAGACAATGTAATAGAGCAGCAGGAAATTCTAGCAGAATGCTTGCTTGTAATGGGAGAGGTATTAGCAGTAGAAAGAAGGAAGTGATCAAGCCATTGTACAGAACACTGATGAGACCTCGCTTGGAGTATTGTACGCAGTACTGCAGACCGTATCTTCAGAAGGATATTGATACTTTAGAGAGAGTTCAGAGAAGGGCTACTAAATTGGTTCATGGATTGCAGGATAAAACTTACCAGGAACGGTTAAAGGATCTTAACATGTATAGCTTGGAGGAAAGACGAGATGGGGGGATATGATAGAAACATTTAAATACATAAAGGGAATCAACACAGTAAAGGAGGAGACTATATTTAAAAGAAGAAAAAATACCACAAAAAGAGGACATAGTCTTAAATTAGAGGGACAAAGGTTTAAAAACAATATCAGGAAGTATTACTTTACTGACAGGGTAGTGGATGCATGGAATAGCCTTCCAGCTGAAGTGGTAGATGTTAACACAGTGAAGGAGTTTAAGCATGCGTGAGATAGGCATAAGGCTAACTATAAGATAAGGCCAGGGACTAATGAAAGTATTTAGAAAATTGAGCAGACTAGATGGGCCGAATGGTTCTTATCTGCCGTCACATTCCATGTTTCCATTGCTTGTCCTAGCAAGGTGTGAGGTCCTACCATTTGTAGGCATCTCCATTTTAGTACGGGAAACAGTATTATCTACTGTAGCATGAATATGGACTTCCTTATTTCTGATAGAATGACAAAAGCTAAAAAGCTGTCAGGACTAGTCTTTCCCCTAACACTAACACCTGTTAGAGATATGAGAAGAGCATGTGCCAAGGACAAAAAGAATGTCTGCAAGCAGACAAAGTAAACAAGAAACAGGCTGAGGTCTAGGATAACAGAGATACACAAAATCGAGAGTCAAGCCAAGATCATAATTAAAGAATAGTCAAACAAACCGAGATCAGTAAAAAATATAATAGACAAGATAAATACACTTTTGGGTATTCATAAACCACAGGGCAAAGAGATGTAGTCAGAAAGGCATTATAAAGGACTGGGAATTCTGTGATTGGTCTGCGAAAAAATTACACCGAAATGTACAACACCTGTGTTGTTTGTTTGACTCTAATTGGCTTGGCATCAAATTAGACCCATAAACAGAACTTAGAGAGAGTCCATGTCACAATCAAAATCAGAAGGACGCTTGGCATTACTAAGGATATGTTCGTGTGGCATCAACATCGACACAAACATGATGCCGTGCATCAACAGCGTGGGCATGAAACTGAGAATCTGACCTGGAGGATCTAAGTAACATGAAAAAAGCCAAATTACCGAAAATGATTACATGATGGAATAAAAACATGACGAGAGATGCCCCCGATGTGATATGTGCCTGGTCTGTGCCAGGACTGAACTGGACTGTGATGCCAATTGTTAAAAGGTTAATATACATAAAAAAAAAAAAAAAAAACGAGCATCACATGGAGAGGTTTAACAAAAGTTAAGGGGAAATTTCAATGTTTTATTCAACAGTGTGATTGCCACAGAATCCTATAAAATCTGTGTGATTATACAAGAGTCCTACATTTCTAAACATTTTGATGGAAGAGAGTATAGCCAGTGCAATGCTAAGCAGGATAATGCAATGGCTATGTCTTTAGAAACAATTCTTTAATGATATATACACACACCATGTTTGTAATTGCTGGCATTATTCAATCTATACTGTGTGTGTAGATCTGTTAAAGAGATCTTACCATTCTAACTGCTTTGTCAAGGTCGCAGTCATTAAAGATGATAAGAGGAGATTTTCCACCAAGTTCCAAAGAAACCTTTTTCAGATTGCTGACAGCACAGCTTTATAAAAACAGAAACAGCTTACAGTGAAGTGAAGCAATAACATTTTGGCATACTATATCCCATACATAGCGCAGGGGCATTTGGCATCCTGTTATCTTTTTATACATATTACAGGGGTTGGGTTGGTTAGAGAACCGGGGGACTGGGTATCATCCACTGGCATTTATTTTATAGTAAGTACCATAACAGATGCATGGGATTTAACATCCCCGGTTTAATTAATCCTAAACCCACAGGAAGGGGAAGGATGGACCAGGAGGTAAGAACAGCTACGATAATGGAAGTTTCAAAATCCATTTCCATCACTTGAGACAGGGGCAGGAAGCAATGACGGTAGAGGGTACAAGAAAAGCATCTATCAATTCTCCATGATTACTGGTGATAATGGGGAGTCCAAGCCTTATTTAACGTTTTGATTGGGGGTACGAGGGCTATAGTAGTTTTAAATACTTGCAGGATTTAGGACAACACACTGTATGGATCATTATGGTGTAAAATGTAAAAAAAACTATAATTTTGTGAAAATTATGAAAAATTTATTTTGACACCGAAAAGCAATGCATTGTTTAAAGGTACACCATAGTCAGCCAGACCACTTTAGCTCATTGAAATTGTCTGGGTGCAGGGTCCCTTTTGCACTTAGTGCTGCAATGTTACATTGCAGCACTAAGTCTGCCTCCAGTGCCTGCTGCGCATTAGCGCCTGCTCATCACAGGAAGTCGGAGGGGACGGAGCGTCGACCCCAAGCAGAGGGACATCGTTTTTTTAACCCTTTATTCACCAGAGGGGGCAGCTTTGTATTCCGGGCACTATAGTATCCCTTTAATTGGATTTGTGTAGTGAGTGCCTACAAAGCTTGTTTTTTTGACCTGAAGTTTATCTGCTAACACAAAACTGGAATGTGTTATCTGGGATAAATTGTATCAATACTTTATCATTAAAGGCTGTTGCAAATGATAGGAAAATGGTTTTCAATTACCGAAGATAAATGTATCTCTGGAAACAGAAGCCAGTTCCATTACCTTTCACGGAGTATAAATCATTCTCTGTATGCTTGAGCCAGTGAATCAAATTACGGTGTAAATAAGGTCAGAATGTTGTGCAATACCAGTGACTGCATGCAATTGGAGTGTATGTTGCGGTTTATCTGAATATATATTAATTCAACCCTCATTGTGTTCCACATTACTGCACATTATGGACTCAATTTAATATTTTGAATAAGCTTTTCAAATGATATAATTTTGAATAAAAATATAATTCAATGATTTACTATTTTAATATTTTATACTGATATATTTTTTGTAATATATGTTTGATATTTAAAGATTTTGAAAGATAAATCATTAAAAGTTTATCCGAAAATATTAAATCATTTGAAAAGCTTAACCAAAAATATTAAAATCTAGACCTCTTGATTTCTAGGACCTTAATATGTTTGGCGCCTGCTTAAAGAATTTATACAATTCACCAGGTCAGGGTTGGGGAAGTGGAATTTTGATATGCATCTTCACTTTACAAGCCCAAACCATAAACTTCAGCTACTTTGGTTTGGCAGCACCAACTATATGGCTCTAACTGTACAATGAACACAATTTATATCAAATTATCCACAAATGTATTCATAAAAGGGCCATTATCACAGGAATTAATAACCTAGAAATTGGCAAACAAATAATTTCCCTGTGCTCACAGTTAAAAAATAAAACCTTTTTTTTTTTTTCTTTAATGGGACTGCCATCAATTTTTTGTTGTTGCGCCAGGTCATTACCTGTCTGATAGATGCTGTTAAGAAGAAGTGAGGGAATTAAATGATCTGGATATACTTGAAATGATAAGGAGTGTTACCGAGGAGGATGCACAGTGGTTTGGAGATAACACAGCATAATAGGCTTTTCTAAAGAAATGTGTGTTTAAAGATTTTTAAAGGGCTGCAGAGTTGGTGAGATTCGTGGGCGTGGGTGGGCATACCATAAGGCAGGACAGCCCTAAAGAAGTCCTGCAGGTGTGGGTCCGGAGTGTGTGTTTGAGAAAAAGACAGTAACATATATGCAACAGGATATTGCATGCCAATCATAATTGCTATGTACCTTTTCATGATCTGTTTACCGACTGGCGTAGAACCAGTGAAACCAAGTTTGCGAATATCTGGATGTTCAGACAGGCGTTGTCCTACAAGACCACCTACACGAGCCCAAAAAAATGTAATGAATCCAACAGTCCCAGCAAAGCAAGCATACTCTGACAGGGAATACTCTGATGTGTGCCAGAGTTAATGAAATAACGAAATCATCTGAATATGCTGCCAAATGTTAACCTTTGCAATGAAGAACACAGCCATCCCACATTTCTTTTAGATTCTTTTACATTGTATGTAGATATGTGGTTAGACTATGGTGGTACCAAATAGCACCCATTACCTGATCCTGGCAGGATATTGATCACACCCTTGGGTACACCAGCTTTAGCTGCCAGTTCTGCAAACTTTAGAGCTGTCAGAGGGGTGACCTAAGAGATATAAAAAAATGCGTTCAAAACCAAATCCTTTACATTTTCTTACATACACACTTCAGGAATTTCTAATAATATCTGCATCTGTAGAGGGCATGGTATGACATCATACTTTGTAATGAATGTACTGCAAAGGATTACATAATGTGGTTAGAACCACCTGACAAATGCCGCTTTCCACAGACTTTTGCCACGGACTCCTGGAGGAGTGTGGAAGCTGGCCTCCTGCCCACAAACTATGGGCCAGGTCAGCGACTGTAAAGACCCATATTTTATTCCCTCTGGTTCGGCGGTTTCCATTCATGCGCATAGAACTGAACACTAGCTCCCTGGCGGCAGTTCGCATGGACCAAAACTGCGAATAACTTCAGGGGAACTTAGCCGCGAATGCCCTGGAACAATTTTCGGCATGAAGACTTTGCGGTTTCCGGTCGGTCCCCAGCGGCACTTAGCCACGATTCTATGTAACTATTTTCGGCATGGGTCCATGCATGCGGTCGGTCAAACTATGATTTTCAGGAAATTCCTGAACCCCTGAACCGATCTGGGTGATTTTTGGATATGTTGGTCATCCAGATCGGGACTATCAGGAAATATAACTTTTGTGAGGATTTTGTGTGTTTAAAGGTATTTTGGGGTTTTGTAAAAGCTGGATCCTGGTCTTGGGTCCAGAGTGGATGGAGGACAGTGAGACCCAAACCATGATGCAGCAGTTTGTGGGGTTTACAGTGGTTGTGGTGTCTAATGTAGTGCTTATGGTACTCAAAGATTACTAGGAAGCAGCAATTGAAGGAGGTACCCAGTCATGGTGCCAGGAGGTCCATCATAAATGGGATAAAACCCATGTTTTCCTTAAGCATTTGAATTGCTGTCTCCTAGGTCTGAGATTATTTAACAAGGCTAAGTGCAGATAAATAAACATTATGGAACAAAACACAACAAATCAAATACACTTTAGAAATCTAGTTAAAGCCTGCCATCAATTGGAGGTGGATTATAACTTCATAGGGCTTGACGTAGAATATTAAATTGGGGTATGTGCTATCTACCCACTGAAGTAGGCAATATAAGATTTCTTTAAGAACGCAAGGCTTTTCGCTGATTGGTTTTGCCTATAATATGTTCCCCACATCTTAATACCTATGGAAGCCACGAGTTCTGTAGATAGCATGTTAATTTCCTTAGTTAAAACTAGGGTAGGACCCATTGTTATTTGTGTGCTGTGACGTAGTGGTGGGCTTAACAGAATGCGGCCATATGGTGTAACTAAATCCCCATATTTGTTTGCTAAGGTAGGCAACATTAAGTAGCCTTGTTAAATTTAAAACAGTTTTTTTTGTGTGTGCACCCCTCCTTAATCTGTATTTTAAATAAATAAAAGGTACCTGTGCTGGTTTCAGAACCAACGTGTTTCCTGCAGCTAAACAGGCTGCGCTTTTCCAAGCCAGCATCATCAGAGGGTAATTCCAAGGAATGACAATAGCACAGACTCTGAAAATAGAGGACAGCGGATTTTAACATAAGCAGTGACTAATCACAAGGAATTAAAGAGGGTATTCTCCATTACAGAAACTTACTAACCCAAGTGGTTCCTTTTTAGTATATGTCAAGTTGCGGTTAGGACGAGCCTGGTTTATTGGTATCGTAGAACCCTTATAAAAAAAGAAAAGAAATATCAAGTTATCTATTTAGAGACACACAATCGCTGGGTGACTGGCAGGAGGAGCACTCCCCTCTTCCCGGTCACTACATGTAGCATGGTATCCTATACCTGGTCTGAAAGGAAGTACTCACTGGGCCTGAGGAGGTCAAAGCTGGGGGGGGGGAGGGGGGGGTGAAGAGAAATAGACACACTAAAGGGTCTTGGGAGTGAAAAAGACAAACACAGACTGGCTGGGGGAAGAAAGAGACACACAGAGAGGCTTGGGGAAGAAACAGACCACAGAGGTCCTGGAGGGGAAAGAGACAAAGAGGAGCTGGGGATGAAAGAGACACACAGAAGAGCTGGGGGGAGAAAGAGACATACAGAGGGGCTGAGAGGGAGTAAAACACACAGAGGGTGTGGGAGGAGAAAGAGACACACTAAATGGGCTTGGCAGAGAAAGAGACACAGAGAGGCTAGGAACAAGAGACACACATGGGCTGGAGAAGGGGAAAAAGAGAAACCTGGGGCGGAGCTTGATCACTGAGCCGGCCAGACACATGCTGCAGAGGCTCCCGCACTACTTGCCGGGTTTTGGAGCTTACCCCCAATCACTGAGCCTCTACAAGCACCACAGTGTACTACCCAGCTCGGTAGTGCACCGGGGAATAAAACAAGTCCTCAAGCTTACTCCTACTCACCCGGGAGCACCGTTGCAGCCTGCTGGTGTTGAAGCTCGGGAGAGGTGGCCACTCACAGTACAAATCGCTGACCTCTCACCCCCCTCACTGGACCGGGGGATATCCCGGTTCCCAATGGACTCTCAGACGCGGCACAAGCAGTCCCTATCGCCTGCACAGGGGGCAAATCGCTCAAACTGAGAATCCAAGATGGCGGCTGTCATATTGCCCAAGTGGAACGTGCCTCCACCTCCCAAGCCTCACTATGACCCCTTGGAATCTATCCTGCAGAGGCTAAATGTTATATTCCAGCACTTCTGGCTAAAGCTACAGACCCGTGCACAAGCTACCCAATCTGGGCGATTGAAGGTAATCGAGGGGGGAGAGCTGCCTGGACAGAGGGGGACCCCTCAAGGCATTCCCACCACACAAGTGTCACAACACTCTACAGTCCGCCTACCTAGTCAGAGAGCCCACCGGGTGTAGGTGTAGCCTCCAGGCATCTACCACACAAGCGGAGGATTGCCCGCCTCAAAAGGCACCTACCATCTCGAACCCTCAGCTCACCCTGATAAGGGAAAAGACTTGATCCCAAGGGGCTCCCAAGTCTATGGACAGAATCGATACTGGCCCTCACACAGGCCTGGGGCTGGAGGACAGTCCTCACCTGCCACAAACCGGCAGAACTCCCTGCCTTGACGCCGCTTATACCCTACACTACTGCGGGACTCAGCAGCCTTCCTGCATTGGGTACTTTTGCCTGTAGCCAGTACCACCGTTGACACCCTGCTGGTTCTATTGTTCTTTTTAAAGGTGGTATGGCGCCATTCAGAAGTGCTTGGCTCCAGAGGTTTAAAACTTGCTACATAGGCTAGCATATCTATTCAGTTAAAGCTGTTTTATTATTACTCTGTGCCTTTGTCTTGCTTTTTCCTTAAAGTAATTCATTCAGTCATGTATTCTTGCTTATTATTATTATTATTTTATTATTTATATAGCGCCAACAAATTCCGTAGCGCTGTACAATGGGTGGACTAACAGACACATAATTGAGATCAGACCACTGGACGTACAGGAACAGAGGGGGTTGAGGGCCCTGCTCAATGAGCTTACATGCTAGAGGGAGTGGGGTATAGTGACACAAACGGGTTAAAGTAGGGGAATTAAATAGTTTGTTAGAGAAGGGTTTATTGAGTGCTTGGTAGGTCATTTTTGACAGTTGCAGGAAAGGAGTCATGGGGTTGGGGATGAGAAGCCTGCTGACAGTTTAATTGATACGCTTTAACGAAGAAGTGAGTTTTCAAAGCTTATGGATTCCTCCAGTTTTTTCTTATAAAAAAAAAGTGCAATATACCTTGACTTCTTATCTTTTGCATGTACAATATCTGTCATGAAATACATCCGTAATGTTTTATGAACTTTACTCTGCACTTCAAAAAAAAAGATTGAGAAAAAAAAAAAAAGAGAGAGCAACCTAAAGTGGCTGGGGGGCAGAGACACAGAGAGAGGCAGGGCTGGGGAAGGGGAGAAAAGGGGCTCGGGCTAAGAAACATACAAAAGGGGCTGAGGGTAAAAGACAAACTGAAGGATAGGAGACTGGTAAAAAGATACACAAAAGGTGCATGGAGGTAGAAAGAGATATACATAATACACACAAAAGGGAAAAATGGGGGATAAGATCAGGCCTGGGGATAAAAAGCAGCCCTGGAAAAAAAAAAATCTATGCCAGCCCCATAAGTCATTGCACTATATATTGTCACATGTAATATGTAAAGCTATGTCTTGCCACCCCAGATGATTGAGTAATAGTATATATTGCTTTTTCTAATATAAAATATTGGTCCTTTCAGAGTAAAGGTTTAATTATACAGTAAGCATCCTCACATGCAGACACAGACAATCTCACTGACACAAGCTGATTGATACACAGCCTCATAGACAAACAATCTCACTGATATACATAAGGTCATTGACATAAAAACACAAGCTCACTCACTAGCAGGCACACACACACACACAGCTATATGTAGTGGTTATGGTGTCTATAGCCTGTCCCTGCAGGCTTTTCAATGTAAACACTGACTTTTCAGGGAAAAGGCAGTGTTTACATTGCTTCCTATTGACACCTCTAGTGACAGACACTCAGATGGTCACTAGAGGTGCTTCCTGTGTCAGTGCAGCACAGTGTGCAGCACCTACATTCAGGGCCTCCACCCTCTGGAGGCGCTGAACGTTCCTCATAGAGATGCATTGATTCAATGCATCTCTATGAGGAGATGCTGATTGGTGTAACATTTTGCAGCCAATCCTATGGCAAAGCATTGGATTGGCTGAGATCATCAAAAAGGTGAGTAAAAACACTATTTAAAAAAAAAAAAAAAAAAAAAATACATGACACAGACAGACACACACACCATGACACAGACAGACACACACAATTGCTGTGAGCAGACAGCTGTCTGTGCTGGGGGCCACTGGGCTCGGGGAGCTCTGTTGTCTCGTCTCGTCTCTGCTCTGCTCCCCCGCCCTTGCGCGCTACTTAATGAGACCAGGGCCGGAATATGACGTCTCATTAAGCTGCGCGCTGGGGAGCAGAGACAACACAGCTCCCCCAGCGGCCGCCAGCACAGCTCCCCGAGCCCAGCAGCCGCCAGCACAGACAGCCACAGCTGTATGCCCACGGCCCCAGATGCCGACGGCCCACCGAGGAATTTGCCAGTATCACAGTGGGCCAGTCCGGCCCTGGATAAGATACACCAAAGCGACAATCTAAAGAGGGGATATAAAAATACAAAACAGAGCAAAACATTCAAAAGGGGGGGTTAAAAGAAACACAGGTGAAGATGCATTTTTTTTAGCAGGGTGGGGGTGGATACACCTTCGCCTGTAACTCAGTTCTTCTGCACAGAAATTTATGCCGGAGAGCTGATTGATTGACAGGTGAAAGAAAGACCTCTTATTAAATATATACATTTTGCTACAAATCCTGCGAACACATCATACATAAGAAAATTATGGTAAGTAGGAATATATTTTCTCTTATAATCCATAAAATATCTATTAAAAAATTAAATAAATTACCATATAAGTATATGTGCATATGTGTTCCCTTATATACACATATAAAAACAGCTGCATAAAATACTGGGTTCCCAATAACTGATTAAGTATGTAAGGATACATATAAAATAATAAAGGAATTTTAACGGAGCTCCCCGTACTCCGACCGAGTACCCTCCGTTGATGGACGCTTCCTAGCTTGCACCGAGGACCACAAGCACCGCACCAGACACCACAACCACCGCAGACTCCGCAACCGCAGTATCTTGACTGGAGTCTCGCCGTCTTCCTTCCACCCTGGATCAGCTTCTGTCCTCCAGGACCATGTGGGAAAGACCTCTTCCTTCTACCCTGTATGAACCTCCAGCATCCAGGACCGTGTGGGGAAGACCTCTCCTCCAAGGAGAGCGTAACAGGAACAGCTCTTAAAGAGCTAAGTGATTCAAGCTCAAGGGAGTATGCAGAGCATTGCAATCCCCAGTGTGATTATAACAGCTCCCTCCAATAACGAGACAAAGCTACGTTTTGAGGGATCAAGAAGAACTAGCCCATATGGTCATCACATTAACATTGCTGTGAAAACTCAATAAAATTACAAACAGTCAAAATCATAGCAGGCAACATACAGTGACTTATTATAACACAATGGCATAGTTTTAAATGGGTGGGGAAGACAATAATTAACAGAAAATATCTAACGTGCCTGCAGAATTAGCAATATGCAAATCTACCTGAATATGCAAATGAACCAGTCTTGCTATTCAGGTAGTGCATATTACTGTTGCTACCAACAAAGGGCACTAGACAAGCTCCATAGCCAAATCCACCTAGTTGTTAGCAAACCTCAACAGTACAGGACAGCAGGCAATACATCCCAGGGGCCATAGTCACATGGCAGGAGGCTGGCAATCAGTCTTCTCCAACTCCCAGTGGCGAGGCTGGTTCCGCCACAGGAATATATTGTAAATTTTGTGTAATGGGATATATTAAATTGATAGCATCTTACCTGAATTTTGTCGCACCAACCAGCGAAGTATCTAAAGGTTTGTACTGACATTCCCACGTGGGTCTTTAGTGCCAGTGTATACACTGCTCCTGAATCTATTGCCTCGATCGTTGCCAGCTCCTCTTGATGTTCTTCCATAAGGTCAGCAAGTCTTTAAGATTAAAAACAAATCAATAAAAAAAAATCATTTCCTATTAAAAAACTAATGTGCTCTATAGCATTGGAGTTTGGATTTTTCTTCAAATTTTTTTTTTTTAATCTGTGTAATTTCCATCTCATACTATATTACCAAGGGATTTAATCATGTCATAATATGCTTGACCATAAGCTGTGAATCTCCATTAGCAAGAATTTTTTTTCTTTTCCTTTCTTTTTCACTTTTTATTTAGCAAAATAATCTGTTAAAAATCAGAATTTCCTGGCTAATCACGGCAGCATCACTAATGGGTATCTCCGCCCCTAACCAGATCAGGACAGGATAAACCAATTAAAAAAAAAAGCAAGAGAGATAGAACGAGGCTGGATGCATAAAAGGTCCTTCCTCCTTCCATACCTCAGTCTTTTTTCCTGTCCTTAACAGGACAAGGCAGGTTTAAATGTATACCTTAACATTTTTCTTTTTGGCCACCTTCCCATGTGCACCATAGTTCTCCCAGGCACAGATCAGCCTTTCTGTGCCTGAAGGACCCAGTAAACAGCCTGCTTGAGCAGGACTAACTGGGTCAGATTCAAATTAGTTATTTGAATCTGCCATGTGGATGAACATTCCACATGCTGAGGACTATGGCTTCGTTGGAAATTCAGAAGCCTTACATATCCCCCCTACTGAACCTTGTGGCAATCTGGGAGATAGACCTTTCTCCTCTTCATTCGGGAGTTTTGTCTCCTATTCCTCCCTTTTCCTCATTTTGTGTACTCACGGGTCGGTGGAATTCCTTGTTCGGGAGTTTGATGTTCACTTGTGGCTCAGCTCGCATTCTGGTAAGTGTTTACCTGTCTGTTCATCTAATTCTGCCGTACGAACGCCACGGCGTTCGTTTCCTTTCAAAGGGATTCCCCGGCTAGCTTCAGTTTGTTTATACCCGTTTACACAATTTGGCGCAAACTGAACTAGAGAAAGGGAGCGAACGGCTCAGCCGTCTCCCAAACCATCTGCGCATGCACAAATTTCCTCTCTTAAAGTTACAGGTTTCCTAACGAATCTTAAAGTGACAAGCGCTTTTGTTCCTAAAGAATTATCTTTAGTACTGCCATAGTATTTTCTTACTCGACTTAAGGTAAGACTATATTCTTATCTTTCAATTTCTTAATAGTCATAGGTTATAAATAAATTCTCGGGAATAAAAGTCTTCTGACTTCGCAACCTTTATTCCTTTTTTAATAGATTTCTTCTCCCTCTGCCTCCCATCGCTCAGGATCAAAGAAACATAGGTAAGCCAACATTTTTATGTATATAAGGGGATTAACCCCTTAAGGACACATGACATGTGTGACATGTCATGATTCCCTTTTATTCAAGAAGTTTGGTCCTTAAGGGGTTAAAAGAGTGCCACACGGGCCCCATAGTTACTTACATGGCCCTTCTTATTTTGCAGCCCAAGCATGAGCCAGGATAGATACCCCAGGAAACAGAAGGAAAAAAATCTAATTGCTGCTTGGCCTGCAACAAGACTGCCCTAGAGGGTAAAACGTATGCCTCAACTGTATGTCAGAAGTGGCAGACATTAAATGTTTCCCTCAAGAAGAACTTAAAACCTGGATATCCCAAGCCATAGCTGAAGGCTTCAAGGCTTCTACAAAACACACCTCCTCTCAAAAACGTCATAGCGTTGAATCCTCTTTCTGAGTCTGAGCTGGACTTCTTTGAGGATATTTCTGACGAAGAAGAGGAGGATACGGAGTATGCCTTAAATCCTTAGACTCCAAATCTGTTGAGAAGCTTATCTTCCTAATAAGGAATACCCTTAAAGTACATGAAGAAAAGACAGAATCCCTAGAATCCGACAAATATTTAGAAGACCTCAGACCTTCCAAACCCTCATTTCCAGTGCATCCTTCAAAGATAATGATCCTTAATGAGTGGGCCAGAAAAGAGAAGAAAGTTACCCTTAAAAATAAGAATCCAAAGCATGTTTATAATCCTGATATGCCTACTTTAAAAAAAAAAATGGTGCAGTTCAATGATTTGGGTAAAGTGACCAAGAAGAGGAATAGCTCTTTAATCTACAGATTACGAACTTTCTGGAATATTTTTTTTTTTACCAAATGTCCCACTTTTAGTCTAAAGTTCCGCAGACCATGTTAATCCAGGAGACCAATTTATAAAGTCAACTGGCGAATGTACAGGGTGGGCTAAAATTCAGGATAGGGGGAGCTAGCTGGGGAAGCACACGGACGCATGAACTGACACTGCCCTCAGAGAGAGAGGCAGTGTTTTATACCTGGCTGATTTGGCATCTGCTTCAGGTGGGATGAGATAGACAGGAGCAGTCACAGGAAAAGTCCAGCCCCCTAGTGCCGGAAACATACCCAGGGAGAACGGGGCTAGAAATGCTCTGAGGAATAGGAGCTGCTGTGGAAGAGGCAGTAGAGCAGGCCCAGGACCGCAAAGTACCCAGGTTCAAATCCCCTGTTGGACACTTCTGGGGCAAACACGTCTGGTGGTCTGGATGACAGAAAGAAGATATCCAAAGAGGTGTAAGAATAGAACACCTTCTGGACAACTTTAGACTCGCAGCGGACTTAAGTTCCGAAGCTTCCCTGGATATATCCAAGATGATTGCCAAAAGCATGGCACTCTTGGGGAGCTGACTACTCTTCAAAAGCCTCCCTTTGTGCTCTTCCCTTCTTTGAAAAAATCCTCTGTGACTCCATCCAAAAAGCTGCAGGCAGCAAGAAAGATTTCCTACCTACCTAAGTGAAGAGAAAAGGTGACAAGTCCTTTCGAGACAACAGATCATATCGACCAGGGAAAGAATATTACAGATATGTGTCTTGGAGATCCTATCAGCCTTCTTCCTCTAAACCAACCCCTTCTAAAAACTTCTGAAGGTTTACAGCCCATACAGACTGCTTTATAATTTCTGATCTGTCTGGGCCACGAATATTTCAGACTCATGGGTCACGTCTATCCTAGATCAAGGCTACAGAATCTAATTTGACTCCTTTCCTCCAATCAACTTCTTCATAAGGTCATGAAAACCGTCGGGGAAAAAACTGGAAGCCTTGATAGCAGGTGTCATAGAAGAGGTACCTCTTTCAGAAAGATACAAAGGCATCTATTTGATGCTTGTTCTTGGCCCCAAAACCCAACGGGAAATGGAGACTGATTATAGATCTGAAAAACACCAACATATTTCTGAAATGCCTATCATTCAAGATGGAATCCATATCCACTATTATTCCCAACATCAACAGAGGGAATTGGCTAATGCCCATAGACCTGAGGGATGCATATTACCATGTTCCCATCTATCCTCTCCACCGCAAGTTTCTCTGATTTCATATATTAGGACAGCATTTCCAATTCAGAGGCCTTCCTTTCGGCTTAAGCCTTGCCTCAAGGACCTTTCTTAAAAATCTTATTGGTTCTTACAGCACATCTAAGAAAACAAGGACTAGTCATATTTCACTATCTAGACAACATATTAATAGTTGCTCCATCCCTTCAGGAAGCCTCTCGTCACACAATACAAGCCCTGAACTGTCTACAAGAACACGGTTGGATTATCAACAAGGAGAAGAGTTCTCTGAATCCTTCTCAACAAACAACTTTCCTGGGTGCCTACATCAACACCAAGGAAGCAAAGGTCTTTCTATCACAAGAGAGGATGAGCAGACTGGAAAACAAGATTCTCTCGGTCCTCCCCCAATCTTCCATAACAGCCAAGGAGTACATGAGCATTCTGGGCTCACTAACTTCAACCGTAGGATTAGTCCGTTGGGCTCAATGGAACTCAAGAACAATTCAATTAAATTTCCTAAATCAGTTCAACAACCATCGCAGCAACTGGAAACAAGAGGCAAGAAAGAAAGAGGTTTTCCCTTAGAAGATCCCCTTCCTAAAGTCGTTTCTAAATTTCATCCTCTCCAGAAAGTGGTACTCTCGTCCTTCTGTTCTTCCCTGTCTTCTCCTGAGGAAGAGCGATTCCATGAACTCGATGTGAGAGAACTTCTCATTTAGTATCTGTTACTTCGGACTTCAGAAAAAACAAAAAAAATTGTCCTTTCTTCTGGTCTTCATAGGGGTGAAGCGGCCTCTTCCTCTACCTTAAGGAGATGGATAGCTTCTGTCATAACAGACTACTATCGGAACAAGCTGACTCCTCTGGCCAAGATCAGAGCTCACTCTTCCAGATCCCTGGCTACAGCTTGGGCTAATTGGGCAGAGGTTCCTCCGGATGACATCTGCAGGGCAGCTTCTAGGTCCACTCCAACAACATTTAGTAAGCACTAAAAACTGTATCTTCATTCTACCACTACTTCCTTTGGGAGAGGAGTCTTATCTGCAGTTAACATGCATAATAAAAATGAGATATAGTTTACATCAATATGAGTCTGTGTCTATTCAATTTGTTTTCCCTCCCTTTCAAGGTTTCTTCTTGGGTATTACCCATTAGTGATGCTGCCATGATTAGCCAGGAATATGGAAAATGTAATGACATACTTACATAGTATTTTCTTTTCCTGGCTATTTATCATGGCAGCATCAGTCACGCACCCTTCTTTCTTTTTAACTTAACTGAGGTATGGAAGGAGGAGGGACCTTTTATGCCTCCAGCCTCACTCTCTTTTTTTTATTGGTTTATCCTGTCCTGATCTGGTTAGGGGCGGAGCTACCCATTAGTGATGCTGCCATTATAAATAGCCAGGAAAAGAAAATTACTAGGTAAGTATGTAATTTAATTTTCCATATTTCTTTTAATTTACTCCCGGACCAGTGTACAAATGTCAAGACACATTAAAATCACAAATAATTTCCTCAATCCATACATAAATAAATACATAAATTGAAGGGACATTACATCATCAAAACAACTTTAGCTCAATTAAGCAGTTTTGGTGTATAGATCATGGCTCTGAAGTTTCATTGCTCAATTCTCTGCCATTTAAGAGATAAATCAATTTTGTTTCTGTTTATGCAGCCCTAGTCACACCTCCCCTGACTGTGACTGACACAGCATCCATAAAAACAAAATGCTTTTACTTTCAATCAGATTTTACTTACTTTAAAAGTTTTTTATCTTCTGCTCTGCAAATTTAACTTTAATCATACACATGAGGCTCCTGCAGGGTCTACCAAGCTAATAGAGCAGGAGATAAGCAATTCTAAATTTAACAAAAAATGCAATAAAGGAAGTATAAACATTAGATGACTCTTTACAGGAAATGTTTAGGAAGGCTGTGTAAGTCACATGCAGGTAGGTGTGACCATGACTGTATCAACAACAGGGGTATGATACATACATTAAAACTGCTTCATTAAGCTAAAGTTATTTTGGTGGCTATAGTGTCCCTTTAACAATCAAATTGAAAGAACAATTTTTGAGATAAAAAAAAGTAACAGCCTGATTTAAAATCTATCCAGCCCCAGACTTGCAAGCAACACAAAGCTCCATCAGCTGTTCTACTGCCATATGCAACAGCCTGATTTAAATCGCAATGCTTTCC
The DNA here is from genome assembly GCF_036172605.1 of Pelobates fuscus. Classification (NCBI taxonomy): domain Eukaryota; kingdom Metazoa; phylum Chordata; class Amphibia; order Anura; family Pelobatidae; genus Pelobates; species Pelobates fuscus. The sequence goes on from NC_086319.1 coordinate 75,221,434, forward strand.
CATAGGATTGGCTGAGCATGTCAAGGAGGCAAAACAGGGGCAGAGCCAGCACAAGCCAAACACAGACCTGGCCAATCAGCAGCTCACCATAGAGACGCATTGAATCAATGCATTTCTATGAGAAAAGTTCAGTGTCTCCATGCAGAGGGAATAGACACTGAATGGCAGTAGTGCACCTCTAGCAGCCATCTGAGAAGTAGAAACTGGAGGTGTCAGTAGGCTGTAACGTAAACATTGCCTTTTCTCTGAAAAGACAGTGTTAACTACAAAAAGCCTGAAGGGAATGATTATACTCCCCAAAACATATACAATAAGCTGTGGTTGTTCTGGTGACTATAGTGTCCCTTTAAATTTAAAATTCAATTTTAATTCTGAAAAAATCTCACTTTAGTAAATAATCCTGTTAATACGTCGGTCTTTGCCCTTCATACAAGCATTACAAGTATATAACATACTTATATAACACACATATAATTATTCAGCAAACTGAATTGATGAAAATCCCAAATCAATTCAAAATAAATTTCACATTTTACACCAAAAAGTCTAGTTCTTAATTTCAGCTATGTTTTCAGATCAGCTATTTTGGGCTTTAATTTGAAATACACTTTGAATCCTAACAACACTATAACTATGATCATGCAATCTCCATTAAGAACTGCTCTAGTAAAACCTATTTATTTAATTAACTTATTTATAAATCTATTTTTTTTTTTAATAAACTTAATATCCAGTTTAGGAACTGGTACCTAAGCTGTCGATGTATATTCAGACTTGATCTAACCATAGATATATAAAAAAGGTAAAACGCTATTTTACCTGCTACTACCGCCTTTTTGTCAATCACTAATTTATTAGGTAATGCACAAATATGACTAACACACACTTAAAGGGACACTCCAGGCACCCAGACCACTTCTGCTCATTGGAGTGGTCTGGGTGCCAACTCCCACTACTCCTAACCCTACAAGTGTAATTATTGCAGTTTTTTATAAACTGCAATAATTACCTTGCAGGGTTAACTCCACCTCTAGTGGCTGTCTACTAGACAGCCACTAGAGGTCACTTCCTGATTTCTAGCAAGGATTTTCCTTGCTAGAGCGTCGCTGGAAGTCCTCACGCTGTGTGAGGACCTCCAGCGTCGCTCATTTCCCCATAGGAAAGCATTGAAAATCTTTTTCAATGCTTTCCTATGGGGAGCGCTAATGCGCATGCGCAGCATTGCCGCGCTTGCGCATTAGGTCTCCTCGGCCGGTGGGTGGGATCAGTCTCGCCCACCGGCCGACGGAATCAGAGGGAGGAGCGGCACGGAGGAGGAGAAAGCGACGAGGGACATCGTCGCTGCTTCAGGTAAGTGACTGAAGGGGTTTTAACTCCTACAACAACTGGGGATTGGGGTGTGGGAGGGAGAGGGTACCTCCAGTGCCAGGAAAACGGATTGTTTTCCTGGCACTGGTGTTTCCCTTTAAAGGAAAGCAATCAATGCAATCATTAGTTGTATATAAGTAATACAGTATAGCACACCAACCTGTACAGTATCCTGCCTCGGTCTCTCGCATTCATTTTACCCCATTCACCAATTTCAAAAGCATCTTTTGCTGCAGAAACGGCTTTGTCGACATCTGCAACCGAGCAATACGAGATTTTGCAGATTACCTAGGAGAGAACACACACTGAAAGGTAAGATATTTACTAGTGAATGTGATTTGTGAATGTTCATGGGGGAAAAAAACATAACAGGATGATGGAAGCCGTACTTACAGAACCATCAGTTGGGTTTATGGTATCGTATGTTTTTCCATCCTCTGAATCCACAAATTGTCCATTAATAAAACACTGGTAAGGCATTTTCACAGTCATATTGTTAACGTCTTTTATAACCTGAAAATAAAGCAATAGGATTACTAGACCTTGGCTCTCAATGGTTTATTTTTTTATTTATTTTTTAATAATCTTTATTACGTTTTTTCCTTTTAGATACATATCACAAGACTTGTAAAAATAAAATTACATACATACAAGCGGACATAACAGAAAAAAAAAAAATTAAATATACCTTTACAACAACAGTTCAAGGCAAACATTATAAATCCAGAAGCCTTACAATTCGACTATAGAAAATATACATATACCAGCTAGGACTGGTGTTGCAAACATCTGAACTATGGTCAGTCAAAGCATAATTATGTTAAGATGAAAGGCTCTCAATGGTTTATTCATTACATATCTTTCATATATATTTAAAATGTATACTTTTGTAAGATGTGTAGTGTATTTTGCAGCCTCCCTCTTCGTTGTATGAAGTTATTAATCTTTGTTTTTATTGAGGCATATAGTAAAACAATACAGAAAGTAAAGCCAGGAGTTAGTGCACATAGATCACATGGTGTGTAAAACATAAAGATAGCAAGGTCACTGCTGGAACTCCTGCGAATAACAGCCTCTATTTTACAAGTTTTAACTGAGTGTTATTATAATTGGGTTTTTTAAAATCTTTATTTATAGTTTCATGCATGTCTATTGAATACAACATACTTACGGTATATGCTTGTATAGATATACAGTAAAATACTGCTTGACAGTGGTGCAAATACACAATGGTCATTGAAACATTCCATACAGGGTTACACAAGACTGGTCTAGCAAGAGTAACTATGAACAGTTATGGTCGCGTATCCTTCATTATACATTAGTTTGCATTATACATTTTTAAACAGGTAGATACCGCTTGGTTACATTTAGTAAGAGCAATTGAGCCTGGGTGTTCTGCCCCTGAGATTTAGAGAACATTTCCTTAGTACGGCATGTCTTAGTTTTTGCTAGTTCTACAGAGTCTGACATTATGTTAGAGATAACAAGCTAGGCCCCTGTCAGAGTACTGTACAGGTTAGTGTAGCTGGCTATGCTGGTTTGCCCAGCCCTTAGCTAATCTTTATTTTTAACCTTATGAATACAATAGGCAACACAAATGATTTTTTTTAGTTAACTACAGCTGAAACAACATTAGTGTTATCAGAAATTAGAACTATACAGACTATATTATCATGTAAATCATTTGGGCTTTAATCAACACATACTGAATTATTGAGAACTTAAAACCGAATTGTGACATTTAAAGGGACACTACAGCGTTAGGAATGCATGAGCATTCAGCCAATGACGGGGAAAGGAGGAGGAGAGTTCCCCGCGCGAAGGTAGCCCGGCACTGGAATAAAAGGTAAGGAATTAACTCCTTACTCCCCTTAGAGCCCGGCGGGAGGGGGACCCAGAGGGTTTTACATTGTTACACTATATATTTTGTTTGAACTCTGCAAATTTGCAAGTATAATATTTTAATACTTTCACAGTGGATTGGCACAATAAGCACTTTAATTGGCTATTTACACATGTATGTGATGAGTTATTGCACTTTATATTGAAGCACTTTTTATGTAATATTTGCACATTATTTTAGCACTGATTTTTGCAATATTGAGGTTATTGTATTGCATGATATTTTTGGCACAATTTTCATCTGCAATATTGTGGTTATTGTATGATAAACTACTGGCACAATTCTCAAAGGCACACCGCACTTTATTTTTTTGGTTTGATATTTTCAATTTTAGTGTTTTTAGAGCTAAATACGGTGCTGCTACTTAGTATAGTATAGATTTTTATGTATATTTTATTGTCAGCGCCATTTTATACTTGTAATTTTAGTGTGTCCATTTCTTTGCTTACCTTAATCCAGCGCCAGACTCCCTCAGCACTGGTGACCTCTCCTCCTCCACCGACGTCAGCTTCCGAGTGGAGCCAAATGCGCATGCGCGGCGAGAGACGCGCGCGCATTCAAACCTACCCATAGGAAAGTATTACTCAATGCTTTACTATGGGGATCTTATTTGACACTGGACTCCGTGAGGACGGCCAGCGTCAAAAAAGTGTGATTTGCACCATGTAAATCAGGGAAGCGGCCACTAGAGGCTGTCAGGGAAACAGCCACTAGAGGCTGGATTAACCCTGTCGTCTAAACATAGCAGTTTCTCTGAAACTGCTATCTTTTCAGCTGCAGGGTTAAAACTAGAGGGACCTGGCACCTCTGCAGGAAGTCATTGAGCTGAAGTGGTCTGGGTGCCTATAGTGGTCCTTTAAGAAAAAGTGTTATTTTGTAAATATCCTCCAACACTATTAAAGACACAGCTTAGCAATTTAAAGTGGCACTTTCACCCCTCCACACACACACACACACACACACACACACACACACACTTTCACTGAAAGTCTAAACCAGTCAAAAGATATACTAAGACAAAGTTGTATTTTTCATCCGCTTGACACTTCATGACAGAGGGCAGAGCTACCGCCATCAAGAAGTGTCACTCCCCCAGCGGTCAACAGGGATATCCCAGTATGCCCTGTTCATAGAAAAGGCAGTGTTTACATTGGCGTCTAGTGACTCTTCTAGTGGCAGTCACTCAGACGGCAACAAGAGGTGCTGCCTAGTCCAGTAGTAGCATTCAGGGTCTCCACGCTCTGCAAGGAGGCGCTGAATGTTCCCCATAGAGATGCACTGATTTAATGCATCTCTACGAGGAGATGCTGATTGGCGCAGTGTAGAAGAAAATGCAAGTAAAAAAACTTTTTTACTGTGATTGGAGGGGGGCCGGTCACTTAAACAGGCACTTCAGGACTGTAGTGTCAGGAATACATGTTTTTATTTCTGACACCATAGTGTTCCTTTAATAATATGTTTGTTACTTTTGAACACTGTTAGCGTTGATCTTATTTTTTCTATAACTTTGTAAATGCCTTTATACTAATAAAAATGCCATTGCAAAAAAAAAAAAAAATGTCATCAAAGTTTTGCAGTATCACATTAATACTGATTATATATTGGGTTTCAATTTTTAGTATCTATTCAGTATTTTATAAAAAATTGTTCTAGCTAACATTGACTTACTGTGGGCACAATGATATTCAGTAGCATCACAAATTTCAGATAATTGTTTCCCCTGTCCACTACAGTGAAATGCCAGGGCAAGGCAGTCACTATTTATCAACACAGTTCTTTTTGTTCACATACAACATTTAAAAAAAGTAAATTCAAGATTATAGATCTTAAGTGAAGTGGCAAGTGCTAATTAACATTAATTATTAACATTAATGTTAGAATAAAAACAAATTTAGCATATTTTTTTTCCCAGTGTGTATTCATTACACTTGGTAGGACATACGGTATCCTTAATTTCATGGATATGTAATTCTGAGCTTTTGGATGAGGTACAAAGGGCTCGGAAACTGAAATACATAAAAACCAAAAAAAACTCTGGATCTTCACAAATGTAGGGAAATTAGTGTTTTCTACCAAAATTAAATTCTATATTTATTTGAACACATCTTATTTCACAGATAATACTACATTCCAACTTACGTAATCGATTATTAATTCCTCTTTTCCTTCCCCTCTTGATTTTCTTACAACCATCTGTATGAAATCCTGAAATGTGGTCGCCATGTAGACATCTTCATTCTGGACTTCTAGTCCTCCAAATTTCTGTTTGATCTCCTCTACTAACCTGTGAAATAATGAAAGAGAACATTGAAGAACATCGCTCAAATTCTCCTGACTACAAGATTACTTTTTTTCCAGTGGGCTTATTAAATTTAAAGTCTGTATTTGTAGATTTTTTTTTCCCCACCAGAAATTCCACTGATTAATTATTTCATTTATAAGGAGGCACAGTATTCAACCCAGTTACGATGTTTCAACAAAATGTAAGGTTCCAACTTTAACTTAAAATAGATGTTATTATGCATACATTCTGCTAGTATAGGTTCCATAATGCATTTCTATTTTTTTTTTTATTTCATGTGCTATTCTCTTTTAGGATTTCATTTTCTTTATCTCCGCAGGATTAGAAGGATTAATGGTGGCAAGAGTAACCCTTCAACCTGTGTTTATCAACTTTCAATATGTCACTTTTAGCATAAGTAGGGCTTTTCCAGTTTCTTAATATACTGTCTTACAACTCCATCAAACCATTTCCCAAGAAGGGCAAAGCTCCTTAATTCCATATTACATACTTGGGCAAATAAGAAATCAACTAAATAAACAACAGTGTTATTATTTTTATACAGAATCAAAAAATTCCCTTGCGCTTTACAATGGGTGGATGAACAAACGTAATTATAAACAGACAAGTTGGACACACAAGGACAGAGGGGTTGAGGGCCCTGCTCAATGAGCTTACATGCTAGAGGGAGTGGGGTAAAGTGACACAAAAGGTAAGGATAGTATTAGGGAAGTAAATTGGTAGAACAATATTCACTGAAGACTTGTGTTTGTGGTTTGTTTTTTTTAAATGACAGTTGCAGGACAGGAATCAGTTTGGAGCCATTAACAGTTTAATTAACAAGTTTTTGTGAAAAAGTGAGTTTTTAATGATTTTGTAAAGGAATGGAGATTGTCTAACGGAAAAAGGGAAGGTAGTTCCACAGGAACGGTGCAGCCCGAGAGAAGTCTTGAAAGCAGGCATCAGAGGTAGGAGTACGAACAGAGGTTAGACGTAGGTCTTCGGTCGAGCGTAGGGGCCTCGACGGGACATACTGGTGTATTAGGGAGGATAGATAGGTGGGAGTAGCATTATATAGAGAGCTGAAAGCAGGAATCAGAATTTTAAATTGAGCCCTATATCTTACAGGAAGCCAATACATGGACTGACAGAGGGGTAAGGCGTGGGTGGTGCGGGCGGACAGGAGTGTTGTCAAACTTTTAATTCTTACATCAAATCCTATTTGTATAATAACTCCAGTTAATAAACATTGTATATTGTAACATAAAATCATAAGAAAACTAAGGGGACATTATTTGTAACCATTCACGTGAATGTTTCCAGTGTTATACACCACTTTATACACAAACACGAAAAATAAATTAGAGAACGTTATTGTAAGTAATCCGATACTTACCTTAGCGATCTGACAATTAGCTGTTTCTCTGATCGGGCGGACCACCTCCTCCAGTCTTCCTGCCCGATTGGCTAGTCTCCCAGACGCTGTGCGCTGTGCGCACGCCCCCTTTTAAGACGCGTGCTGACTTCAGACGATGGGCAGTACTATGGACAGGATTTACAGGAGCCCTCTCACGTTTTGGGGGCGTGACAACATAAATCACGCTCCCAAACATATAAAAGCACATTTAGCAGGTGTTTCAGTGCCCTGTTGTAGATCCTAGTTTACTAGTGTCTCAAGAGTGCGTTTGTATCTGTTTTTTTTTGGCTATTTTGATTTTTACTCGGCTTTTCCCGGACTACTCTGATTTCTGGTTCTCTTGACTCGGTTTTGGTATTTAGTTTTGGTTGTTCTCTGGCTCCCTTTGACTTGGGCTTGGTTTTGACTATTCTCTTTTTATTACTTTTAGTCCCGCCATGGGTAATTAATTTGTACCTTTAGGAGGGTTATTACGGGGGAAAAAAGCCTTTTGGACGCCCCTTGTACCTTCACTAGAGCATTGATAGAACTGCAAACTACAAGAAAGGAAGGGAGTAGGTTGTGGCTCAGGAGAAACTAAAATGTCTATAATGTCATCAAGCATGCCCTACTCACCTGACAACATCCATAGATGCTGCTCCAGATTTAAAAAAGTCTGTAGTATCCTCAATCACAGCAACATTGCTTAGAATTGCTTTCCAAATGTTCTGCATTGGTAAAAGAGACCAAAATATTGGATAGTAAGATTAACAATAAACTATCTGCTGCTCAACATCGTAAAACCATACAGTAAAAGAATTCTCAATGCTCCCTTCCCCAGCTGATGTCTTCTCTAGATTGCTAGATTCTACTAAATAGTCTTAAACCTTGCCACCTGTAAGATACTAAAACCTAAATTTCAGAAGATCTATGACAGTTTGAGGGCTATAAAAAGCACCATATGTATGCAGCCGCCATTTTGAGAATACAGATTAGAAAATGGATATTATAGTATGGACAAGTGAATTCATAATGGAGTTATTATGCTACCACCACGATTTCAGTTTGTTAAATACAGAGGTGAGGTGGATCGTTAGAAAGGCATTCTAAATACTGAAAATACATGTAAATAGTAGCAGCAACACATTGTTTTCTGAGACAAGGATCCCAGAATTTGTCAGAAAAAGTTAAAAAAAAAAACCTGGCTATGTGCTGGATCTTTTATCAGTACATATCTTCATCAATATTCCACAAAACTACCAAATAATGTCTGCTGCATTTCCCATCTGGCTTTTTACTACTTGAGACATCCTTTAAAATAAAATAATGTTTTACTTGCCTTTCCCCCCCATCATTTCCTCTTCTCATCCTCTCTCAGAATCTGTTCTCCTTGTCTTCATTTTTGATCTAGTTTTCTTTAAAACATAAGTCAAGGTAGGGACTACTTTGTCTTGTGTACATTTCCTACACCTGATATTCTTTGAGACAAGGAGGAACTTAAGTCATCTTCATTTCCTGTGTCAGAGAAAGTTTTCCCACAATACTCACCCTCCTCCGTGTTTTCATGCTGCTTTATTCGCCATTCCCGAACGTCCTGTCATTTAGACTAAGGCGTCAGAGAATCCACTGAATTTTGTCCTAACAGAATGTCGAATCTTTGTCCATTCAGTTTAGGATGAAAAACATACATCATTTTCTGTTTGGAATTTAATTCGGAGAATGTAATTCCAATCTGGGCCATTTAGTAGATAGCCTCCTAATTCACACAGTATTAGGGAGCTATCTACTAAAAAAGCTAGAAAGACCATATTTGGTCTTTCAGAGAAACTAAAAGTAAAAATTACTTAGTATTAGTAAATAAGAGAGTTTAAAATCTTCCTCCTGCCCCTACTCGCTATGCCGCAAATAAGGGCATGTCTACTAAACAGTGAGCAGCCAGTGGCTTCTCACTGTCTGTAAAAAATAAACTCCCCAAATTCAATAAAGGGGGACCTGATACAGGTTCCTAATGACCCCATGTTGGGAGATCTATTATAATACTAATACTGTGGAGGTTGGACATAGTGTCCTGCTTCCGCCCTCACCCACGCCCTGCAACTGGGCATGTGCGGGAATTTCATAGCGCTACATAGTGTGGGCAGGTGACATGTTCCGCAGGGCCTTCTTCTGCCCACACTAAGATGGCGACAACTAGGACCTAGATCTGGGCAAGGAATAAATAGGTTTAAAAAAAAGTGAAATGGGGGATCTAGGGTCATTTGGGGGTGACTAGGGGGGCAATAAAATCTAGTGGAGTTGGGAGGGGGTTTAAAAAAAAAAAAAAAACCAACAAAAGCAGATGTGGCCATGATAGTGTTGCTTTAACTGATATCTTATATATTTGAGAGGTCTACCCAGTGCAAGAGGAGAGCTGGATGTGTTGTACACACTGGACTAATCGCACACTTTCAGTGCATATTGGGTATTTAGTAGGTAAAGCCTAAAAAGCACGAAGGAAAACTATATGTTGCAATATCCTTTAATTTCAAATATAAAAAACATAAAAGGTGAGAACGCCCTCACGAAACGTGCAGGAGCAGGCAGTGAGCGATCACCTTGTTTGACTTTGCATTTGTTTGACTTAGGGGGAGGCAAATCATTTTTATGTTTTATATATTGGAAATAAAAAGATATTGCACCATATAGATTTTCTTTTGCTCTTTAAAGCCTTCATCTACTAAACTGCTATTATAGGGAAGTACAGAGAACACTACCTACTAGAAGCTGTAGTGGGACTATTTTTGGCTATCCTTTTTAGGAATCAAGACTTTGCTTATTGGACCTTTCACCTACAAGAACTAAATATACAGATCCAATACTTTGGTAATCGGACCTGTCCTCTATGGGAACGAAGTATACAGTAAGCTCTCAGATCTAACTATTAACTTACTTTCTAATTGAGCGTGGAACTCAATATTTGGATTTTAATCACTACCGGAATTATATTGTGATCTATTATAATGTAAAATTGTGTTAGTTTAATTCATAGAAGTCAAAGGCATACAGATATCTTTATATATATTTTTAATATTTATTTGTTGGATTATGTATTACTATAATATTTGCTGGATGGTTTTTGATACAGTGTGTATGTTTGCCAGTATGTTTTATCACACTGTGGCGTATATCTCCCTATACTGATTTCAGTTAATTTTATGCTATGCCACACTTTCTTAGCACAACTTGATAAGACATAGATAAACTGGCAATAGCCCTTTTTTTTTTTTCGTACTCAAAACGATGTTGATACTGTGAAGATAATTTCAGCGGCATTATATATATATATATATATATATATATATAAAAAGTTTGGTGTTAGGAGACGCCTCACATTCTTTGCTCCCAGCAGACTTACCCTAATCTCTGACTCCATTGCCTTCTCCTCCTCCGTGAGCTCGAGAGCTGCCGCGTCATCAGTGGAGAAGTATTTTGAAGCAGGGATCATTTTACCATCTTCAAACTGAAGGTTCCGGGTCATTAGCTGTAAACAGAAGGCAAGATACATATTGGTTCTTACTGCCACGTAAAATATGGACAGTGTCTTTTATTAAGTGGGAAAATAAAATTAAAGTGACTTGGATTTGTTTTGCATTGAATTTAAATAAATGACCAACTTACCCCAAAAAGGAAATAACTAAAGACTTACTTTTCACATCATTCCCATGCCTTCAGGTGCAAGTGTCAAAGGATTTATCTATCTATCTATACACACACACACACACATATAAATATATACAAACATAGGCACACACGCGCCCACGTCACCACACACGCATTTCGGCAGTTTTCACTTGATGAGGAATGGGAATCACTTTGCACAGATGGGGTAAGTTTGATAGTTAAGATTTGCTATATATATGTATATTTTGGGCACTGTCATTATCTTGATAAAGATAACGTTGATGTAGAGGTGGTGATTTTTTTTAAATACACTTTGGAAAATCCAAGAGAGTGCTCCTGTCTTCATTCTTTGTTTATATATATATATATATATATATATATATATATACATACACACACACACATATATATATATATATATACACACACACACACACACAAACATATACACACACACACATATATATATATACATACATATATATACACACACACACACACACACACACACATATACATATATATATGTGACATACATACATACACACACACACACACACACACACATACATACGCAAACACACAAAATCACCCAAAAGTAGGTATACAGTTGAATAAATGAAATTCATCACAACATTTAATATCTGTGATGCATTTCATTGACTCAACTGACTACTTACTTTTGGGTGAGTGTGTTTGTGTGTGTGTCTGTGTGTGTATACATATTTAATTGTATTATTATTATTACACAGGTGCATGGTGCCATCCATTGCAGTAACTGGTAGATGTCTGGGGATGGATGTATATACATCTTTGGGAGCTGGGATATATGGACACCTTGTTCCAGTACATGTAAACTCCAAATAGAAGATATTATATATGTTTATTTATCAAAAGTTCTTTCTATATGCCTGCATGTTGAGTTTATATATGCTTACTGAACAGCGGTATTACTTTATCTGAATTTTGTTTAAGTGCCTATAGGAACCTGAAATGTTAATCTGGCCCGGACAGCAACCTCCATAACTCTGTAGAGTACTATTGTAGAACAGGTCGGGCGAAGGAGAATTGAGGAGAGCTTTGGGCATATATCAGGGCATACTTGTAGATGGCAATGCATATGCTTTATAACATATGGCAATGTTTTTACCATATCAATCAACAGGATATTGGAATCCAAACTTTATTATAAAACGGTCCTGTCAAAAAAATGCACAATAAGAGATCCATAATCTGTAATCCGAAGAAATGATTCTGTAATGTGCATAAAATAGATTTTTATTACCTATCCATAAAGAACTATATATACTAACCTGATGTTTTCTTTTTATATAATATGCTAGATATGTATCCACCCCCTGTTCCAAACAAATGACTTAATTTTTTTCTTAAAGTTGTAAATAAATTAATAATAACATTTCCAGGGAGATTAACATCCATAAAAATTACACTTCTAAATAACTAAATCACGTTATGTAAAAAGAGAGATTCTGGTGTAGAATTTTACAAGAGGGACGATCTGCATGAATGTTCTATTGGTTTCCATGATGACAGCTCCTCAGAATCATGCAGTTTAGATAACCTCCAGCAGGTGTATTACTGGCTGCTTTTAAATGTCTATTTAACCTCCAATGCCACAGAGCCTGACACGGCTGTCCTCATTCATGGCAGTCAGTGTACTGGGTATGGGCATCTGGCCATCTAATGTTAATGCCACTACATAGAGTAGACTTGTTCAAACATGAGTTTCAGCCAATTCCTCTAATATAAATTGTAATTGATTCCACGCTTGAGTTCTGGATATTGCCTTTTATTGTAACGCCCAGCTTCTGCTGGTAAACACATGGTTTAACTTTGGAAGTGTCACTATTCTGAGTATCCCTGGGGTCCCATTACTACTGCGTCAGTGACATTAAACTAGGGAATGGAAATAAAAAGCATGACTGGATCTGATGTAGTAATTATAGACCAGAGCCAAGCTTCTAATTCCAAACGCAAAGTAAGAATGTCTGCAGCAAAGCTAATGCATATTGAAAATACCAAAGAATAGCACGTAAACAGACTAAGAACACATGGAAAGATTATTCCATTGGATGGATCGTAAAAGTGTCCCAAGGTAAAAAAAAATAAAAAAAATTAAGGTAATATTACATGTTGAAGTCCAAATGGCAGGAATTTAGTATCAGATCTTAAGAAAACAAGTTTAACGTGCAAAGTTTTTGAGAGCCCCCAGACTCGAGGGATTATGTAGCCTCTTCTCCTTTCAAGGGCTTAAAACAACTTGGATGGATTGTATTTAAAGACAGAGTCAGTGCCCACATGAATTATTTTACAGACCATTGACAGCCATTTGGGTCTCTATGTAGTTGTATCTCAAGAATGATTGTTAATCGCTGTATCTGCAGTTAATAAAATGAAAATACCTGGAAACCCCTAAATGTTTATTTCTATTGCATCATTAATGAACCATTAATTTAATAATGTTACGCCTTCCCTTCTATTTTTTGAGTTTTTGCCTTTGATTGGTTGTGACTATCATTATTAAGATTTAACCACATGTGGATTTCAATGCTTCTGCAATGATTTGTTGAGCCACTAGGAGGCACTGCAGAAAGATGTGATGTCTTGTGAGTTTTTAAATATTTTCCTGAAAACAAGCCATCAAGTCTTATATTGTGTTGTGTTTAGAACTATGTCAATGAATTTCTATTTGGTGTCTGCCCTAATAGGTTTGGTCAACTTACCATTTTTCCATCATTTCCAAAAAGGACAAGTCCATTTTTTGTGACGAGACCAGGTTTTGAAGCTCCATCAATGGGTAATGTTTCCCCAGCCGGCACAGAACCTTGCAGCAAAGAAGATCCAAACAATGTGACTGTCTAGTAAAATAATTGAAAAGTTTACTCTTTATACAACGTATTACCAAAGAAAACAGTAAACGTAAGCCTGAAGATTCCTTGATTTCACCTACTTGCCCATTAATTATGGTCCATGCTCCTGGAACCTTGTCATGTCCTCTTATCCAGTTGTGGATAGCCTCAGCAGAGTTGTCCCAACATATCTAGAAATATAATACAGCCAAATGTTTTTAAAGTAACTCACTTCTTGTACAGCGCTACGGAATATGTTGGCGCTTTATAAATGCCAGTAATAAATAAATAAAAAACTTCTTCCTACAAGACATAGAGACCAATTATTGGACCAGAAATCATTTTTCATGGAAAATATGGATGTAGTTGAGGCTCCTATGTTTCTACGGCAATGCTACCATGTACCATTTTAAAAAATAAAATGTATGGACCAATAAGAATTGGCGAGTTGAAGAGGTTTTTGTTTTTTTCCCCCTGATTCATCAACTTTGCTTTAAAGGAACACTCAATTGAATTTTTTCTTCCACTGTTTTTAACACTATAGAAAATATATATACCAAAAGAAAACATGCAACAAGTTTTATTTGTGGTTATATGAAAAACAGTTTGCAAAAGCTGTAGATCACTTGTATGATCAGTCTGTGCCGGGGAATACTCCTATCAGAGTCTTCTCATTGAGAACGTCTCTGTGCTAGAGCCGATTATAGCTTTCCTATGATTCTCAATGAGCTGTAGTAGTCTAGTGTCTTTACAGCAACATTCTGCCTGTCTTTAAAGCAACATTGTAATAAAAAATATATGTAATTTTATTACTCCTCTGTATTAATTTATCTGTTCATATTTATTGATGTTTCTCACACCCGATGCAGTTTTTATTTACTACAGGTAAAGTATCTATTCACCAAAATGACTTCATTAAGATTACATGATTTTGGTACTGCTGTCCCTTTAGAGTTCTCTAGTGACTTCCCAATAAATCATTGTTTATTGATTTAAAATGATTGACAAGGAGGAACTTGTCCCCACCGCTGAGAGCCCAGCGGGACTGGACGCCGCACGCCTCCGGCGGACCGGTGGCTGAGAGGTAATGCATCTCCTGTCCCGTAGAAGCGGACGGCGCTGGGAGAGACAGGCAAGGCAACCCATGTACTTACCGGGGTACCGAAGGTGCAGGGGGAGGTGCAGGGGGCACTGAGAATGCGGATTCTTGGAGGGGGGACCGCAGGAGCACATGTCGCCCCCAAGTGCCCACCGGACAGAGGTGCTTGCGGGAGGCAGCCTGGACTGAACGGGGGGGCGGGCGGAGACCGGGCACCCGGGGAAAGCAGGCGACGCTGGCTGCCACATGAACTATGCGGGCGACCCAGAAACTCCACATGCTCCACAAGCCAACAGGGGCCAAACCCGCACTGCTCTCATTCAGCCAGTCAGATTCTATAACTTTTTGTTCTGCATATAAGGTTCGAATGGAATAACTAACGCCTGGACTTGCAACAAGAACCCTTACAATGAGCTTCATATATGGACGCTCTACTGCAGCAGTCTTAAGGGGGCCACCGAGTGGAAGCACCCAGAAACTTCTGCGAACACTCAAATTGGCCCATAGGTGATACTTTACTTGTTTTGCTACACAGTTTTGCAGATCATAACTAAGACAGCAAGCTAGCAGTCCATTCAGAATGCCTCAGCAGTACATAATGAGGGAAACCGACATGGACAGC
Source organism: Pelobates fuscus (assembly GCF_036172605.1). Taxonomy (NCBI): domain Eukaryota; kingdom Metazoa; phylum Chordata; class Amphibia; order Anura; family Pelobatidae; genus Pelobates; species Pelobates fuscus. The sequence goes on from NC_086319.1 coordinate 75,236,636, forward strand.
ACAGGCAGGCCCAGAGGGTATCAAGCACTAAACGGAATCTCCACACTGCCTTCGCGCCAGCCGGAGCAGTGAGTACCCCGATCTCCAGGTATGGGGGTCCCTGGAGTCCAATGTCCCCGCTGCCGCGAGCCCTGTGAGGCAGGAGTGTGCGGACCCACAGGCGGTTAAGTGGCCGAGGGGACTGTGTACCAGCATCAAGAGTGAGGCCGGCAGTGGGCGAGACATGGGGGTGCTCGCCTTCTGGGGCACAATGCAACGCTGGGGAGGTGCAGGGGGCGGGAGGGCCACGGACTTTGTGGTGGGGTCTGGTGGACAATCTCTGCCCCTGAGTGCCCACGGCGCCGCGGAGGACCCAGGCCTATGGGCACGGGCTGGTGTGGGGTGAATGGGCTGAGGCATGGAGACATAAGGGCTACACCGCAACAGCGACATGCAAAGCATTACGGATTGCAACGCCCCAGAACACGCAGTCAATCTATATCTGCTGATTGATTATTATTTTTATTAGTGCATTTAATTTCTTATATGAACGTTACTTTTGCATGTTGGAGACATAACATACTAGGCGCAACCACTGCATTCTATGTACTATGTCTGATTATATATTTCATAAGCTAACACCGCACCGTTAACTACAGCCTAGGTCAGACCGCACTATATAGTATGATCATTTTATTTATAATTCATAATTATTATAAACCTACGCCATAATTTATGAGACGCTGATGCGTGACAAATGGCTCTGACTCATCAGTCATATGTTGCATATGTCAGAAGCTGTATTAGCTATGATCATGCAGTTTATGCTGCAACGTTTTTAGACTGGTTGGCAGATACACTAAAGAACTGGCGATTAAGCACGTAATGGGGTCAGCCATTAACGTAAAAAAATGTATATCCTTCCTATATCAATTAGCATAACACCGTAACGATCTTGTAACAGTCCAACCTGTTTAACGCTGCGGGTAACAATACACAGTCAGATCACCTGCTATATCTCGAAAACCCGCTTACTTTAACACACGCCAAAATGTCACTTTAATATTTAAAAGCAAAAGATTAACTTTTTCTCGCTGACATACGTTGCTTGATTACTACATAACATCCTAGCCGCATGCGTTTAATATTACGTTATATAGTTAGGACTCTGCTTTACTGACAGTAGTTACTGGGGGCTAAACTGCTCTAGGCTACTTGTGCCATTGTTACCTTTCTATTGATTATGCACACACTTCGCGGCATGCATGTTTTGTAAATGATTGGGCGCTGTCTTAATGTTCATAGATAGGACTTTTCATCGCACCGAGATGCATGCCTCTTATAACCCTATCACCATGTATGACTACCGTACCGCATGTTTTATTGAATATACTTCAATGCTGGTTTATCCTGACCTATATGCTTCTGCGCAGGCAACCATATACTACATTTATTACCCTGTACTATGCCTGCTCAAGCTTTTCTGCGACACTAATAAAAATATTCAAAAATATATAAATTATTGACAAAGTATTTGCAATTAAGTTTTTTTTTTTTTTTTATTAAATATTTTTATACTTAAGATCCCTATTTCAAACCATAGTTGTTTAATGAGGAAATTATAATTATTTGCCAAGAGAGATTCAATGACTTTTCTTTTCGAATATATTTTTAACAAATTCATTAAGGCTGTACATAATGTTACAAGAAGCACTTCAAAAAACCCACGCGTTTTGCAGGATTGAATACTGTCAACAAATATGTCAATCATTACTTTTGCATTTTCTTTCTTTTGAATTCCTTCATAAGTAGCGCCATCTTCTGGCTGGCCTATTCGAGGAGCTTTACCGTCTGCAATTAATTGTACCGCTTCCACCTAGAAAATAGAGAGAAATACCGTGACATTTCATTTTATAACCTTAGGCTAATTATTCCAAATGACACTGTGTAATACACACCCAGAACAATATATGTTTGAGGGTGGGATTGTGACTATATTGTGAAGAATGGCAGGTGAATGTTTCAGGATAAAAGCATTTCATGGAAATAGCGGGGAAACTAAATGTCGGTGCTTGATGAAGTAACTCAATAACAAGCCTATCCAGAATATAATCTTTCAATTCTGCAGCAGAACTACAGAACACAACTCCCTGCTGCAGGAAAAAAAAAACACATTGGAGACATCAACACCTTTTATTTATTTCTATGTTCCTCTGTCTGAAAAAAATAAAAAGATATAAAGGAAAGATGATCCGCAGGACCACATGGTAAATTGAGAAGAAAGCCACCCTCTCTCTGGAAGTCTAAATAATTAACAAAGATATATGGGCTTAGGGCTCACTAAAGCCTTTTCTTTTGAATGCCATAACCATTACATTGGGGACATTGGGGGAGTTTTACCAACCCACTGTTTGCCGCGACCACAGAGGGGGAACATTCAACTCTTCCCAATCCAGTTTTATCCTTTTATTTTCTCTCTTTCTCCATATTTTTCTCCTTCCTCCATTTTCAATTTCTTTTCTCTTAATACTCTTACTTATCCAGTTGATTTTCTTGTCTGTCGGCCTTTATGCACAACACACTGATAATGATCATGGGAAAATAGGTTTCTACCAATAGCCTGTACAACGTGGCCACACGTGTGATACATGTAATGACATAGCATTTTCTTTTCTGCATTCCATTTTAAAAACTTTTAATAAAAAAATAATAATAATAATAATCTAGAGTCACCTGAAGCCACATGGGAAGGTCCAAATGAGTGGGAGGATCAGGATAGTCACTTATTTCACCTGCCACTTATTTAATCAACTTAAAGCTGCAAAGATATAGCTGCAGTGACTAGCAAATATTTACACAAAGACAGGGGCAGGAAATGTTATTGCACCATAATCTGTGTAAGAATCACTAGTTCCTCGTTTTCTGGTTATTTCACTATTTCATCAAGTAGGCCATGGCCCTGCGACCAAACTACTCAGAAAACCTCAAGAATTTTCCCATCAGTGGTTTTACCAACATCCAAACAGCATGGGGTTCCCTGTTCATCTATCCCACGAGCTAGCTAGACTATGAACTGCTGATTATTTAGCAGTATGATGTACAACTCACCATGGCTTTGATCCCCTCGGGAAACAGAAAGCGATTGTAGAGTGTATCTACTGTATCATTGGGTTCTACTTCACAGTCTCGCTGCAGTAGTATTGGCCCAGTGTCCAGACCTTCATCAGCCCAAAAAACAGAAAATCCAGCTTTCTTATCTCCGTGAATTAAAGTCCTGGAAATTAATTATAATAAATACAGTAAACACAGAAGGACTGGGAATAGGGAGTTAAATAGGGAGTTGGAATTGGAGTAGGCAATGCTACATAGTCCAAAACATTAAACTCTGAGTTAGAGAGATATTTACAGCTAAGCTGTGTTGGCCTACATTTAATATGTTGGTTGTTAGCTAACAACCAACAGAGAAAAAAGTGAAGTCAAGTGTTACAGATAAAATAACCTAAATGTATTTATTTTAGATATGTTATACACCTGTTAATGCCGCGACACACTCGGCACCTGGGACAACGCAAACACTGGTCAGAGCAGACAAAGCAGCACATCTCCCACCAGACCACAGGATTCCCCCTTCCTGTCCCAAGGTAAGTCTTGGGGAGGGGGGAATAAACTAGTATTTTTTTCTTCTGCTCCTATTTCCCCCAATTGCAGCCCCTATGTTCTACTACAGCCCCTAACCTCCTATTACAGCCCCTTAACTCAAATTGCAGTCCTTATGCCCTAAATAGTGCGGTTCCTCGCTACCCCTAATTGCAGCACCTATGCCTTACTGCAGCCCCTAACCCTAAATTGCAGCCCCTAACCTCAAATTGCAGTCCATATGCCGTAATTACTGCCCTTACTCCCTGTCCCCTAATTGCAGCCCCTATGTCCTACTGCAGCCCCTAACTCCCTACAGCCCCTAACCCTAATTTGCAGCCCCTAACCTACAAATTGCAGTCCATGTGCCGTAACTACTACCCTTACTCCCTGTCCCCCAATTGCAGCCTGTATGCCCTACTACAGCCCCCAAGACCTACTACAGCAACTAACCCACCTACTACAGCCTCTACTCCCCGATTGCAGTTCCTGTGCACTGCTACAGCCCATATACCCCCATTGCAGCACCTATCCACTACTAAAGCTCCTAACTCACAATTACAGCCTATATCCCCCCAAACTACAGCTTCTTTCCCCAATTGCAGCCATCACACTACTTCAACACCTAATCCCCCCCTCCCCCACTACAATGCATTTAACCAAACAACAGCCCCTATTCCCCCACTGCAGTCCCTCTCCCTACTACAGCTCTCAACCCCCTACTATAGTCCCTTATTCCCACTGCATCTTCAACTACCCATTGCAGCCCTATCCTCACCACCCAGGCATCAGTGACCCTAGGATCGGCCCTGCCTTTAACATCAGCTAGGGTTGCCATTTGGCCTGTATTTTACGGGTGTTTTAGGCTGTATAGCCAGTGCTAGTATAGCAAAAATACTGGAAATTTACAGGGATTTTTTTCTCTGATGGGATTCAAAGGTGGATAATCTGGCTAAATTTCTCTCCTCAAAAAAATGCAAAGAGAATGCTAATATACAAGTGAGGGCGCCACTATAACAAATGTGATAGTGGCGCCCTCACTTGTACTTTAGTATACTCTTTGCATTTTTTTTTGTGATTGTGGGATTTGGGAGTGATCCCTTTATTGAGTGGCTAGCCTGCACGGTTTGTTGCACTTTTCCCCACTTACCGTTCCGTTTTACTAAATTTCTCTTCTGACTCTCTCAATTATACATGGCAGGTACACACATTACTATATACACACACACAGTGCTACACACGCTCACAGTATGCACACATGGACATGCACACTCAGACACAGTGTGCAAACACTGCTATACACACACAGGCATAGTATTCACAATCACACACACACTATGACAACACTATGCACACTGTTATACACACACTTAGACATAGTATACACACAATCACACTCACACTATGACAACACTATGCAAACACTGTTATACACACACTAATTCTGACAGTATTCACACTATTACACATTCACGCGCAGTCAGACATAGTACACACATTGTAAGTAATTTATTAGTGATTTAGGGAATTTTACCCTTCTGAATGTTTTTTTGTTCCTTGTATGCGACTCCCTGAGATGTTATGTAATATCAGGTGGCATTGTGTCCTGTGATGTCAGGTATATATAACCAATTATGAAAATTAGCATGCCAACTACCGTATTTATTTATTTTTTTTAAAAAGGTTACAAATCATAAACACCACACAGGGCACATACCCTCCCCCACATGCATTTACAAAATGGTGGAAAGACAGTGAGATATGCTAGTTAGGTTACAAATGACAAACTGGGAAAGAAACAGACCAAAAGTTTAAAGACAGAGAGTTGGGCAAATGGATAGTAAGAGATAGAAAAATTCAAAATTGGCCAATCAAGTTGACCAAGTTACCCGTGGACCTCCCAGGTGAGGTCTAGGACTTAACCCGTTAAGTCATATTTTATTTAGGAATTATTTGTACACTACCGTATTTAAGCAGTAATCTATCGGTGTGGTATTTAGTGCGCCTTATCTTCACATATATTTCAGGCTGCACCCCCCTGTTTTATCTGGGGAGTTTGCTATATTTTGTTTGGAAATGGATAGAAAGATACTGAACAAAAAAAAAAAAAAGAATGGGAGAAAGAAGAAAATGACAGACTAGCACATGGGGGAAATAGGGAAGCGAAAAAGATGGCCCTGAAGCTCAAGTAGATGAGCTTCAAGTGTACGTGTAGCTTCAACAGGCTGAGATCAATAGCGACAAGCAGACAATGTAATTTAGGAAAGTACACAAGTAAAATACGGAAATGGAAAAAAAAATCTGACTTGTCATCGAACACAGAAAATATATTGCTTAACATTCTTGGAACTAGTTCAGTAAGATAATTTTACAAACTTATTTGCACATACGTTTCCTTTAACTTTGCAAATCAGCTAAGAGCCCTTTAACGTTCTATAGTGCCAGCCGCTAAACCTGAGTCTAATTAAATGCATTAAATTAATCATAAAGTTCATTCCAGCAAAATGTTTAGAACTAGCTTCTCTTAACTCCTTCCCTGCCTGTACTTGCAGCACTGCACAAGTTATTTATTGAGCTAAAAGCCCATTGCTTTCCACTTCAGCTTGCTTAATGTGTCTGGAATCTGTCAGATATGGGCAGTTTGGAAAAGGGTCGATTTCAATAGCGTTCGGCACTTTAACATTTGGGGCAAAAACACTCCCTGGATGTCACTCACACAGCTAAGGAGGCTTTCATGCACAGAGCTAACAGAAGAAGCAGGTGTGTACTACAGCTCATTTGCGCTTCTCATTTGGCATTTGCGCTTCTTAATGAGAAAGTGATGATTGGCGCATTCACTAAACGTCTGTGTCTGGGGAAAGTCTGTGCATGCACCCTGCAAAGGAATAAAAATACATGCATGTGTTCTTTGGGTAATTATCTACAAATTGTATTTATTTATTTTAATCAATAGGCCGTTCCTTTAACAGAGTACAAGATAAGAACTTAAGTAAACATTTTTGTCATGTAGAATGTGTGAGTCAGGAGAGGTATGAATAGGGCTGAATCAAGAGAAACAAAAGTGAATTCTAAATAAATTAACTTCTAAATTGCAGAGAACTGACCAGAAATACTGCCAGGGCATGAACTATACAGAAAAACGGCTTTAGCTAAAGTTGTTTTAGTGCTTAGAGGATCCCTTTAATGTGTTGGGTAGTTTGTTAGAATAGTAGAAGTTAAAGAGACACCAGATACACCCAGACCACTTCATCTCAAAGAAGTGTTCACGGTGCACTTTCCCTGTCTGTTTAAGCTATTGCTGGTTTACCGTGCCTCTACTGGCTGTCTTCCTGATAGCCACTAGAGGTGCTTCCTATGCTACAACTGAGCTAAACGCACATATATTTGAAATACTGCCTTTCACTGGTGTAGCACAGTGTTTTGCTGCACATGTGCACTAGCCTCCCAATGGTTCGTCAAGGGGTAGCATTGGATTGGCTGAGATCATCAATATTAATTATCTCTGCCAATGAGGAGGAGCGGCATTAAGGAGGGCAGCATGGCATGGGCCTAAAGTTAAGTAACACTCACCTTTCAAACACTTACCTGTCGGGAAGACACATAGATAGGTAGCAGGCCTTTATAGAGTTATGAATACACGTTTGTATTCATAACACTATAGTGTTCCTTTAAGGGGAGAACTTTACTTTTGGGGTAGCACTTGGATATACAATAAAAAAAATAATGGTATATTTTATTATATACTCCAATTCTGCCTGGGATTAGGGCCCCGAGACTGCATGGAGGTGATCTGTGCATACGTATCCATCAATTCATTATGGGGAATAACTGAACGGGCGTCTTTATCATCAGTGCAGCATGGAATTCTATAACATGTTCTGCCAGTCATGTAATCTATACATTGTATGTGTGTAAATATATAATACATGCAAAAGGCTTACTAGACTATTGCCCGACTCTAGCTACAAAATTAGTAAATCTATGAATAGCACAACAGGTGTTAAGTAAACAACTCCCAATCTCTCCATATACAGTATATTAAATCACACACGGTTTAAAGCATGATGTAGCATTTATCGTATTATGTATATACTAGCTAGGTTTTCTGAATAGGCAATGAATGAATATTAAATACATGACCCATTACTATAAGAAATGTTATCATCCAATTGCGCCATTGATAATAATAGGAAACACAAATCATATCCATTTACAGACGATGTGGAGGCAGATTCCTAAAAATTAGCAAAATAGATTACATAGTAGTCCTAATTATGACATTATGTGAAGCCAGCATTAATTAAGCTTTTCACATGAATGTTTCTCACATGGTTAAATGTTCCCAAATGCAACGTGCCAAACAGTGCATAAAGAGAGTAAGCTGAACAGCACAAAAACATCTGCACAGTGGTCCACAAAAAGAAATCTGATTTATGGCTATATACAGAAAATATTAATTTATCACTAGGTTTTTTTTGTATAAAACATCGGTTGACAATACAACAGATATTAAAGCATTATTCCAGTCTAATCACATCAAAAGTAGGGATCGACCTATATTGATTTTCTAGAGCCAATACCGATAATCTGTGAACTTTCAGGCCGATAGTTTACCGATATTCTGTACATTTACTGTATATTTTTTTTTGTGCAAATCTTTTTTTTTTTTTATTAAGTTGTAAATGCACAAAATATACATGACAGTCAGATTTTATTTATGTTTTTAGAATATTTATATGTGTATAACGGATGCAGTGAGAGTATTTGATTAGTAAATGCAGTGTACGCGTGTTTGTGTAGTGGATGCGATGTATTTGTTTGTGTAGTGCAAGCATGTAAATGGACCTCTTTGCGGCCCGGCGAGCCGCGAGTACATGCTTTGTGTTAAAGCAGAGTAGGCACCTGCTTTCTCCACGTTGCAGGTGCCTACTCTGCTAAACCTTATCCGGCCGGGGAGGAGAGGTCCCTGGCGGCAACGTCTTAAGTGATACAGGGTGCCGGAATATGACCTCACATTCCGGCACCCGGCATCACTAAACTGCGCGCGAGGGAGCAGGAAGACTGAGCTCCAGATAGAAGATCCCCACTGGACCCCAGGAAATTATGTGAGTGTGTGCAAGAATGTGTAAATGTGAGTGTGTGTGTGTCTGTCTGTGTGTTTGCCAGTGTGTGTGTGTGTGTGTGTTTGTGTCTGTCAGTTAGTGTGTCTGCCTGTGTCAGTGTGTGTCTGTGTGTGTGTCTGTCTGTGTGTGTCAGTGAGTGTGTGTGTGTGTGTGTGTGTCTGTCAGTGAGTGTGTCTGTGTAAGTGAGTGTGTGTCAGTCAGTGTTGCGACTGGACAGTGGAGTACCTGGAGGTGCACAGAGGCACGCAACGCCACATCACATTCTGACGTGACGTCGACAAGCGCCACCTTCACAGGGTTTCAAGAAGTAGCGGGAGGATCCACTTTGGCACAGGGTGCGGACGGTGCCATTTGGTATATACCTACATTTCTATGAAAATTTAAGTTTTGGGGTTTTTTGCGGCCCACACAAACTTAAAACCTTTATTTGTCCTGTGCTAGACTGAGTTTGACATGCTTGGTGTAGTGGATGCAGTGTGGGTAGTAGATGTAGCGGATACAGTGTGTGTAGTGGATGCAGTATGGGTAGTGGATGCAATGTGGGTGGTGGATGCAGTGTGTGTGCGTGTTTGTGTAGTGGATGCAGTGTGTTTGTGTGTAAATATGTGCGGTAGGAACTTCCCCCCACCCTGTACCTGTCTCTTAGTGCCCCCACTTACCTTTCTCTTTGTGCCCCCCCATTCCCCGTAATGTTCCTCTCCCTTCTCTTTTAGTGGTCCCCCCCCTCCACCCCAGTGTTCCTTTTCCCTTCCCTCCCTTGTACCTTAGTGTTCCTTACCACCCCCCTGTCCCATAGTGTTCCTTTCCAACCCCCCCAGTGTTCCTTACCACCCCCACCGTCCCATAGTGTACCCTCCTCGTCCCTTAGTGCCCCTCTCTCCCCTCCTTGGTCCCCAGTGTGCATCTCCCCTCCTTGGTCCACGCTCCTCAGTGTGTCTCCTAGTAGCGTGGCTGAGCGGAGCAGTGCGCACCGCGGTACAAGAGATTCAGTCTCCTGTACCCGGTCGGACTGACCGGAAGTGCTCTTTCAGTGAGCACTTCCTTTCAGTCCGGCTGGATACAGGAAACATAAGTTCCTGTATCGCAGTGCGCACTGCTCTGCTTGGCCACGCTACACAGAGTGTACACAAAAATATGTATAGTCCCTCAACCCTGGATTAACAGTCCTCCAACAGTCATAAAATGGATTTTTAGCCAGGAATTCACTGAAATTCTTAGCAGTTCTAACTTTAGGATCCCAATCTATTGTTATTACTTTGATCTAAATTGAAGTTGGGAGCACAATTAAACATTTTTATTTTTCTTCTTTTAAATATAGTCTCCTCCTTCACTTTGTTGATTCCCTTTATGTATTTAAATGTTTCTATCATATCCCCCCGTCTCGTCTTTCCTCCAAGCTATACATGTTAAGTTCCTTTAACCTTTCCTGGTAAGTTTTATCCTGCAATCCATGAACCAGTTTAGAAGCCCTTCTCTGATCCCTCTCTAAGGTATCAATATCCTTCTGAAGATATGGTCTCCAGTACTGCGTACAATACTCCAAGTGAGGTCTCACCAGTGTTCTGTACAATGGCATGAGCACTTCCTTCTTTCTACTGCTAATACCTCTCCCTATACAACCAAGCATTCTGCTAGCATTTCCTGCTGCTCTATTACATTGTCTGCCTACCTTTAAGTCATCAGAAATAATCACCCCTAAATCCCTTTCCTCAGATGTTGAGGTTAGGACTCTATCAAATATTCTGTACTCTGTCCTTGGGATTTTACGTCCAAGATGCATTATCTTGCACTTATCCACATTAAATGTCAGTTGCCACAACTCTGACCATTTTTCTAGTTTACATTAATTATTTACCATTTGGCTTATACCTCCTAGAACATCAACCAACCCTGTTACATATCTTAGTATCAGCAAAAAGACATACCTTACCATACAGTTTTATTGTATTTATAAATTAAAGGGACACTATAGTCATCCAGACCACTTCAGCTCAATGAAGTGGTCTGAGTGCCAGGTCCCCCAGGTTTTAACCCTGCAGATGTAAACACAGCAGTTTCGGAGAAACTGCTGTGTTTACATTGCAGGGTTAATCCAGCCTCTACTGGCTGTCTTCCTAACAGCTGCTAGAGGCGCTTCTGCGACGCTGGATGCGAAAATTGCATCCAGCATGCAGAACGTCCATAGGAAAGCATTCCGCTCCACTTGGGGGCTGACGTTGGTGGGGGAGAAGAGATCACCAGCGCCGAGGGAGCCCGGCACTGGATTAATGTAAGTAACTCAAGGGATTTTAATCCCTTCGGCGTCAAGGGAGGGGGACCTAAGGGTTATATAGTGTCAGGAAAATGCCTTTGTTTTCCTGACACTATAGTGATCCTTTAATACTATTTTTGCAGAAATTTCCATTTAAAAAGACACTCAAATTTACAGTGGCAAAAAAAAAAACATAACACTTTTCGGTCAGAAAAAGTGGCAAAAAGACTGATACATGTGTTGTGTCCCTGGAAAAATGTAAAGTGTTACTGTGCTTCCAATATCACTAAGGATTATGCATTTATTCTTTAATTGCACCAACGAAAGTCAGGTAAGAAAAAATAATTGTTAAAGTAATATCAATGTAATATTTCCCTGCTCAAACTAAAAGTTTCAGGAACAGGTATACCTTAGGATATGAAACCAATTTATAAATCCACTAAACTAATCTATACGTTGTACGTGTTTATTTGAATACCAAACACAAAGTATCAGTACCATGGACAGGGGCCAGGAGAGGCAGGACAGCCGCTTACAATTTCCATAGGAGGCATGTCCTAGCAATATTTAGCCTGCCAGCAAGCAGTGAGCTCAGAGCAGCTGCAGTGCGAGGGGGGGTTTGGGGGGAAATCTACAACTCTCTCTTTTTATGAAACTAGTCATAATTATTAGAATGTTAATTTTAGCTTCTTATTATCACAGTGTAAATATTTGTTAGGGTGCTTGGCATTTTATCTCTGACACCCACAATACTCTACTTTATTTAGTAGAAGATAAATAAATAAAAAGTTTAAGTGTGTTATAAACAGCCTTATGTGCACCCATGTAACTATTAATACTGGGGACAGCTGCAACAGTGATTGGCAAGAAGCATTTAAATTATAGTGTTAATGACACACACACACTACCTGAGGTTATGCCCTCACACTGGTATTTACGAATATTGAGAGATATGCAAAGCATTCTAAGGGATTTCCAAGGTGCATTCTGTAATGGCCTACATTTACATTAACTTCAGTGAATAAATTCAATTATGTTAGCATTGTTATAATGGAATATTTATGTTCCTCATAACTGGACAACTAAATTGCAAACTGTAGCTCATAACAATTACAGTTCCTAACAGTTACACTGAAATTGTCAATTTTAAGCCAAGATATTCAACACTGTAAATTTTTTCCAAATCCATTATTATCTGAGCTAAGCTGTTATTGCTTAAGAAATTGCAACTCTGTCGTCTGTTTGTATAGGAGTGTCAGAGCTGCAGTATGTGTGCATGCTATCTGCTGTGTTGGCGAGTGTCAATTGCGGTGTTCCTAGCTCTGAGCGGCTATTAGACACATCTACTGCTCAAAGAGAGAAACACAATTTTTAACATCCAGTGCAGCATTTCTTTAATAATTTCTAATATCTGCTGTGTAGCTCAGGGTAAGCTTGGTAAAAATATAGATAAACCAAAACAAAAACTTCCAGGTAAATGACTTCTAAATAAAACACTTTTTGCGCAATACTCAAATTCACACAGCAAATAAAACTGGTATAAGAAAATTATCTACGAACCGGAAAATTCCATGGCTCTTAGCACACGTATAGCTGATGCACTATACACAATTATCTTTAAACAGCTCTTTTACATTGAGTCTGTAACCAGGGGTACACGACCTTTGGCACCCAGGTGTTGTGGACTACATATCCCATAATCCTCTTACAGCCATGATACTGGCAGAGCCTCAGGGGAGATGCAGTCCACAAAGTCTGTAGTGCCGAAGGGAGGCTGCCTACCCCTGCACTAAGCTGGCACGCTACACAGCTGATACACACATTACACTCATGGCACACACGCTATATATAGAACAGATTATATACAGCCAGGACAAACTATCCACAGCCTATACATATACAATGCCCCTGAATTAACTCTACTACACTTTGAATAAAGCTCTGCTCCCTATTGTGAGACATCTTTACATCTTTGCTAAGGAAGGACATTATACAATTTGACACGCGCAGGACAGAATGTAACAGTGGATCCATGAAGGATGAATAATTGATATTATGAAATATTTTTTTTTTCTCCTTGGGCACAGTCGCCTGCAGTCCAGATTGTGCCAGGTTTGAGGCAGGTAGATTTTTAAGGCCTATACAGTCAGAAGGCACCTAGTGGAGTCCACAAATAATTGGACAACAGGTTACAAGACTGTCATGTGGGGTAAGTGGGGTACTTTATTGATACACTGACACTTCCCCCACAACAAAAGTCAATGATTGGCAAAGTGGTGCTTTAAAATAGCATGTCATCACAGGTTTTCAATTTAAAGTCATGCAGCCATTCAAAAACATAATTTACTTTGTGTGTGTATATATATATTAAATCTGTTTAGTAGTTTAATGGTTTTAACCTCCCTTGCAATTTTAAAAATCACTGGACACAGAAGCATGTAATTTATAATACATTTAGATAAGATTAAATGTACAATTTTATCCGTAGCAGTTGCATTTCTTCACTGACAATTTCTTTGCCACAAATGAATGCCATAATTCTGTTTAATTACTTATTGTGTAAAATGTATATTACCGTTAATTACATGTTGAGCTGGCTCGGCAAATAAGGACAAAAAAAACTAATTTCAGACCACAACAATAAAATTAAGGAAATTAAAAATCAGGTACGTTTACGTTTACGTTTGATGAAGTCATCGGTGAAATTATTTCCTGTAATGAACGAGTAATAATGCACAGATCACCTCCATGCAGTCTGGGGTACTCATGTCCCAGTCCGCACGAGATTAGTGGTAGTTACACTCTAGAGTGGCAGCTGTTGCCATTTAATGGTGTCGGCTAAAATAGGACTGTAACTCCCATTAATGGCAGTAATCAGCACTGGAAACTTAGAAAGTAAACCTTAAATTTCACTATGCTAAGCATTTTAACTGCTACACTACTGTAACACTAACAAGTGACCCCTACACTATAAAAATGCTTACATTAACAGTAACCCTAACCTAAATATATCATTAAATAATACAAATATACACAAGACATGTTTTTGGGGGGAAAGGTATCCCTTCCTTGGGTTCTGGAGATATTTCTAAACTACTTGACTGTGAATGTATTATGGCTTCTCCACAACTCCGCAAATAAGTTAATTTCACATCATTTATGGGTCACATATATAAATATAAACAAACATACATAGAAAGAGAGAGAGAGAGAGAGAGAGAGAGAGAGAGAGAGCTACAACATAGAACATAAGGGGCTCAGTAGAATGTTGTAGTTTATTTCCCAAACATTCTTTACAACAACCCCTGTGTTCTTAGCACAAACATATGTTGTATCAATTCTCGGCAAACCTGTTTATGTATGTGATGTGTCCTCTTTAAAGAGTTTCCATTAAAAGATTTTCAGTACTCAATATGGATTGCTGGGGAATTTTCTAAATGTTTCCTGACCTATTATGTCTTTTATCTGGGGTCTGGGAATACAGCTGTGACATAACTGCAGTGACAAGAAGGGCTATCTCCAAGTCAAGAGTTAAAGGAACACTACAGGGTCAGAAACACAAACATGTATTCCTGACCCTATAGTGCTAAAACTACCATCCTACCTCAATATAGTAAAATCTTACTTTTGTTTAAGTCTGCAGCTGCTGACTCTGCCCCTGATTTGCCTGCCTGGCTGATATAATCAGAAGTGGTGGTCTGGGCCAATCACAATGCTTTCACATAGGATTGGCTGAGACTGTCAAGGAGACAGATCATGGGCAGAGCCAGCACAAATCAAACACAGCTCTGGTCAGTCAGCATCACCTCATATAAATGAATTGAATCAATACATCTCTATGAGGAAAGTTCAGTGTCTTCATGAGGGTAGAGACGAGTGTGCAACACTGCCCCAGGAAGCACCTCTAGTAGCCATGTGAGGAGTGGCCAGTGGAGTTATCTCTAGGCTGTAATGTAAACACTGCATTTTCTCTGAAAAGGCTGTGTTTACTGCCAAGAAAAAAATGAAATAACTGATTCTACTTACCAGAACAAATACAATAAGCTGCAGTTGTTCTGGTGACTATAGTGTCCCTTTAAGAGGAGCCAGAAGGTACTCACTGGCCTTGATGCAAACTTAAAAATTAAAAGAAAAGCTCACCAATTGATAGCAGATGCTCCTCTGTGTCT
Organism: Pelobates fuscus; assembly: GCF_036172605.1. Classification (NCBI taxonomy): domain Eukaryota; kingdom Metazoa; phylum Chordata; class Amphibia; order Anura; family Pelobatidae; genus Pelobates; species Pelobates fuscus. The sequence continues at coordinate 75,251,794 of NC_086319.1, forward strand.
TGGGAGGATAGAAGGATGGTAGATTATGGAGCCATGTTTAGGGTTGTCAATGACATCCATGGGAATAAACTGTGAGCAGAAAGGGAGAACGTTCAGCTCAGCTCCTACAGACTTATATGCATCTACTACTTCCTTGATAGATTTTCCTTTTACTCTCCACCGGGGAAATTTAAATACTGGTGTTCCATCTTTCTCTGCAGCCACCGCTAAAATAGAACGGGAAAGATAAAAAAAAAACATTGGATAGTTATGTAGCATTCATGAAATTGAATAAGAAATGAGAAAATATGCACTCTTAGGGTTATTCTTTAATCCAGAAATGGAATTGGAATTTCAAATTTTAGACTGAAATAGCAGAATTAGAAAAATAACAGAATCATTTCTGCAATTCAGCCCAAAATGTACAATGCGTAGGTTAACTTCCAAGTTTAGTGGATCACAGTACAAGTGATGGGCACTTATTTCGACTTACAGATTAACAAATGCTCTGTGAGTAGTTTCACCCACCAATACAATGACTAAATACACTGTATACTGTATACTTGCAATTCTCGTTTATTCACTCTATTTTGATTAATTGTAGAATCAAGAACTGGTACACCAGTACAAAGGAGGAAATCAAATACATGAGAGCATGCATGATAACTGTAAAAGTTACAAAAAAAAAAAAATGAACAGGCAATAAGCAAACAAAAATGGCTTACATGGCAAACTAAGGCTGGATGACTTTGTATAGCGTGTGAAAAATCACCTTCAAATTAAAAAAAGTCTGTTAAATAAATAATTAAATAATAATAAAAATCCTATATCCCTTAATAACAATAGTCACCTATGATCAGGTCCCTCTTCTTTCCTCGGGCTATATATGAGTAATAAAATGTGGGGGTCCCTAAGACCAGACAAATAACAAGGGGTGATCATGGCGCGGATCTCCCTTGAGCCGATGAGTGGAGGCTTGTAAAATCCGCAAAAAAATAAATGGACATCCCAAAGACCCTTCAAATGATAAAGGAAATTGTCCTCCCCCGCAACCTATGTGTAGAAGGTGATTCAAATGTAAAATAATTGCAAATGCCACCATTTTTGTAAACCTTAAAGACACTGAAATATAATGCACATATAGTTCCTATTTCCATTTCCCTTCTATATGTATTACAGTTTGTTCGCCCTTCGGTGGCTCTATTGAGCACAGCAAACAATTACTATTTGTAAAGAGCACATAGAGCTTGTCTTACATAGTCTGCGCAGTGATGTGAACATTCTCAAGGGTAGACCATAGAGGGGCATAGGTTTTAAAATAATATCAGGAAGTATTACTTTACTGAGAGGGTAGTGGATGCATGGAATAGATCAACGGAGAAATATTGAATAACCCCTTTATGGGAGATATCCTGGTCAGGGGTGGTCAGTGTGCGTGGTACCCACAACATATAACAATTAATGAGGAAGAGATAATTTAGTAGATACCATATAGTGACGGTAGGGTGACTATATATCTAATAGGTAAACCAACAGGCTATATTTATTTGCCTAAAATGTACTACCCAGAAACACTCATTTCTGTCAATAAATGGCAGAATGATACTAATGGTATTAGTCTGTTATGGCATAAAGTCTCTCAATTACAAACCGTTATATTAGTCCATTTTCAAATAAGCCATCAGGATATCTGGTCTGGATCGACTTTAGATTAATGGGCTTCTATTGAACCAAAAAACGGAAAAAAATAAACGATAAAAGGGGAGAGATTCGCAAAGGTGTTTACTTGTTCAAATGTAAGGTAAGAGGTTGGTATTATGGGGGAATAAAAGGCATATGGTTCTAAGGCAAAAGCTAAGCAATACGAGGTAATCAGTCAGTCACCCAATTCAAGCAGTTGGATATCTTGAATGTGAATATAGCGGTCTAGTTAATAGAGTGTAACGAACAGACACATATAGAAGTATTTAATTAGGTGTGCAGAGAAGTGTATACGTTTGAAGTGAATAACAAACTGAAGATGAGTCCAGCGATGCCCTTTTCTATGTCATGAAGCTGGAAAAGACAGATAATATACTAGCCAATGAAAAAGTTTCGTTTTGTACCACTCGTTGGAATATATTGAATAAAATGTCTGTAAGACCCCTGACTTTATGTTTAATAAACAGAACACTTGGTTTTGCATACAGACATGCTGTCTGTGTGAATTAGTTTCTTCTCCCCGCTAACTGTCTGTCAGAGTTCACCACGACCTGTCTTGCTCAGGCCCAGGTGTATGTTGGCCAACAGGTTCATCAGCAGTACTCCCTAGTAGGAATTTAGTCCTACAATATTCGATTACAATTGAGTGAGTAACTGAGCAAATTTTACAACTGAAGAATCAGTCATCAATGTAATGAAAATTATGTATATAAATTATGTATATAATTTGGGTCCCATTCAAAGAACGGGTCACCAAAGTAATGTCATGTACATAATTTGGGTCCCATTCCACAACATTTTAAAAAGTGCTCACTCACAATGAATAAAATGTAAATCTTGTATGTTAAACCCTTAGTGAAAAAAACACTGAGGATAAATGGAAACTCTTCAAACAAATATTAGAAAGGTACATTTCTCAGTATGTACTATTGGGTAATAAATATAAAAGAAACTAATTGAAACCAATGTGGCTTAGTAGAGAAGTAAAACAAGAGGTTAAAAATAAGAAAAGGGCATTTAAATCAGGCAAATCAGAGGCATCCTATATAAGGAAGCCAATGCGTGCAATGCGTGCAAAAAGGCAATTAAAGTGGCTAAACAAGAAAATGATAAATTGATAGCCAAAGAATGCAAAACCAACCCCAATTTTTTTTATTAAATACATCAATCCTAAAAAAACAAAAAATTAAAGTGTAGGTACATTGGAAACAGAGATCTGGGTCTGTTAGCTAATGAAAACCAGGAAAAGGCAGAAATTTTAAATAACAATTTTTCTTCAGTATATATTAATGAGGATCCTATGGCAAGAGATATGCAAATGATTGCTGCAAAAAACGTGCAGATAACTTGTGATTGGATGACTCGAGACAAGGTGCTACAGCAGTTAAAGAAAATGAATGTAAATAAAGCTCCGGGGCCTGACGGTATTCACCCACGAGTACTTAAGGAGCTAAGTGGGAAAATAAGTGAACCTCTGTATTTAATTTGTCAAGATTCTTTTGTTTCAGGTATTGTACCGGAGGACTGGATTTAAAAAGGGTTCAAAATCCTTGCCTGGAAATTATAGACGTGTGAGCTTAACTTCTGTGACTGGGAAAATATTTGAAGGGCTATTAAGGGATAATATTCAGGAATTCATTGGGAAGAACTTTGTTATTAGCAATAATCAACATGATTTTATGAAACATAGGTCATGTCAAACTAACTTTATTGCATTCAACAAAGAAGTAAGTAGAAGTATAGATCAGGGTGTTGCAGCGGCTACTAAAAAGATTGGACATGGCATACCATTTGCAAAAATAGACAACCCAAGGTGTTGCAGTGGGTTATGTCCAGTCTTTTTTAGTAGCCGCTTAGTCACAAACAGTGGCCAAAGTTAGCATTCATATTTGTTTTTGTCTGAAAAAAGCAAAAAAACTAATATTTGGACAGTGTTTGTGACTAAGTGGCTACTAAAAATGACTGGACATACCCCATTTGCAATACCTTGTGTGGTCCACTTTTGCAAATGGTATGCCATCATGGAAGTAATTCTCATTCCTGGGCTACCATATGGTCTGAAAGTCAACATTACTAATCTGGCAAATTTCAATGTGAAAAAAATGAAAAATGGAATGTGCTCAATTTAACCCTGTAACTTTCCAAAACACTGTAAAACCTGTTAATGGGGGGTACTGTTGTACTCGTGAGACTTTGCTGAATACAAATATGTGCATTTTATTGCAGAAAACAGTATTATGACATTAACAGCTAAAATGTCAGGCGAAACTACAATTTTTTAAAAAGATCTTAATTTCTCACCGTTTTTTAAATTTTATTCATAATACATTATGTTTCATATATGAATAGTTCATTGTAAAAGCCCTGTCTCTCCTGAACAAAATGATATATTATAAGTGTGGGTGCACTTAATATGAAAGAGGTGAATTACGGTTTTTGTTTACATTTTGTTTTGATCAGAACGTGTACTATTGACTTCGTCCTGAAGGGGTTAAAATGCAATTGGATAAATACTTGCAAAAACATAACATACAGGGATAAATTTCTAATTACCGTATATACTCGAGTATAAGCCGAGTTTTTCAGCCCATTTTTTGGGCTGAAAAACCCCAACTCGGCTTATACTCGAGTCAAGGTCTGTATTATGGCAATTTGCATTGCCATAATACAGACTGGGGGGAGAGGGGGGCTGGCAGAGCTGTACTTACCTGTTCTGCAGCTCCTGTCAGCTCTCTCCTCCTCTGCGCCGTCCGGTCAGCACCTCGGTCAGCTCCCAGTGTAAATCTCGCGAGAGCCGCGGCTCTCGCGAGACTTACAGTGTAAGCTGACAGAGGGAGCTGCACAGACGGCGCAGAGGAGGAGAGAGCTGACAGGAGCTGCAGAACAGGTAAGTACAGCTCTGCCAGCCCCCCTCTCCCCCCCACTGAACTGCCACTGGACCACCAGGGAAGGAGAGCCCCCCTCCCTGCCATATATCAAGCAGGGAGGGGGGACGAAAAAAAATAAGAAATAATAATAATAAAAAAATTAATAATAACCAAAAAAAGGGGTATTAGGACCACTATGGGAGGGAGGGGGGGTATAAGGACCACTATGGGAGGGAGGGGGGTATAAGGACCGCTATGGGAGGGAGGGGGGGGGTATAAGGACCACTATGGGAGGGAGGGGGGATAAGGACCACTATGGGAGGGAGGGGGGGGATAAGGACCACTATGGGAGGGAGGGGGGGGATAAGGACCACTATGGGAGGGAGGGGGGTATAAGGACCACTATGGGAGGGAGGGGGGGGGATAAGGACCACTATCGGAGGGAGGGATAAGGACCACTATTGGAGGGAGGGGGGTATAAGGACCACTATGGGAGGGAGGGGGGGTATATGGACCACTATGGGAGGGGGTGGGATAAGGACCACTATGGGAGGGAGGGGGGGTATAAGGACCACTATGGGAGGGAGGGGGGGTATATGGACCGCTATGGGAGGGAGGGGGGGGGTATAAGGACCACTATTGGAGGGAGGGGGGTATAAGGACCACTATGGGAGGGAGGGGGGGTATAAGGACCACTATGGGAGGGGGTGGGATAAGGACCACTATGGGAGGGAGGGGGGGTATAAGGACCACTATGGGAGGGAGGGGGGGGTATATGGACCACTATGGGAGGGATGGGGGGGATAAGGAACACTATGGGAGGGAGAAGGGGGATAAGGACCACTATGGGAGGGAGGGGGTGGGATAAGGACCACTATGGGAGGGAGGGGGTGGGATAAGGACCACTAGGGGAGGGGAGGGTAAGGACCACTAGGGGAGGGGTGAGTCAGGACCACTGGGGGGGGGGTGAAGGAACACGGGGGTGGGGAGGTAAGGACCACTGAGGGAGGAGGAGGGGAAGTCAGGACATATGGGGGGGGGGGGCAAAATGTTTTTTGCCTACGGCGGCAAATATCCTTGCACCGGCCCTGCACACACTGCATTCACACACTGCATTCATACACACACACACTGCATTCATACACACACACACTGCATTCATGCACTGCATTCATACACACACACACTGCATTCACACACTGCATTCATGCACACACACACTGCATTCATGCACACACACATTGCACTCATACACACACGCTGCACTCATACACACACGCTGCACTCATACACACACGCTGCACTCATACACACACACATACGCGCACACTGCATTCATTATACACACACTGTAAATAAATATTCAATTAATATATTTTTTTTAGGATCTAATTTTATTTAGAAATTTACCAGTAGCTGCTGCATTTCCCACCCTAGTCTTATACTCGAGTCAATAAGTTTTCCCAGTTTTTTGGGATAAAATTAGGGGCCTCGGCTTATATTCGGGTCGGCTTATACTCGAGTATATACGGTAGTAGGGTAATAGCTGCTTGATCCAAGGAGACATCTGACTGATATTTTGGGGTCAAGAAGGAATTTTTTCCTAGTTTGTTGAAAAATTGGAAGCGCTACAGACTAGGTTTTTTGCCTTCTTTTGGATTAACAGCAAAAACATATGTGAGGAAGGTTGAATTTGATGGATGCAAGTCTCTGTTCAGCTATGTAACTTTGTAACCATTCACAAATGATTTAAACTCAAAGGCTCCCTGCCCTTAAGGTGCTCATAATAAGGATGAATGGAGTGACAGCACCAGGAGACTCCAGGCAATATAACCGATTCAATGAAATTAAATGGTTATAGTGCCTACAGTGTCCGTTTATGGTATTGCAAGTTAATAATAACACCTTCCATAAATGGATCCTTGCAGTCCTGCTGTAAACTTGTATCTATGAATCGATTACTTACCCAGGGGATCTGCCTTCCCATCCTTGTCTGGAATAGTGAATACTCCAACAACTTTATGTCCTTCTTTGCGCAAATTATTATAGACCTCCTGGCCGAAAAGGCTTTGACCTATAAGGGCTAGCCTTAACTTATTTTGGTAGTAGATCTGAAAGACAAAGCGATAGCATTAATAATATATTGCCACACGATGTATTTATACAGTGCTAGCAAACTTTACAGCACTAGCTAATTAGTTAACAGAGAAAGTTTGGACGGATGTGGTAATAATCCCAGAGTTTAACGTAAAGGATTATAAAATTAATAACTATTACTTATCCCAGTAAAAATACATGAATCCATGTTTTATGGTGTTGTGTGGCAAGTAATGTGGAAATATGTTCTCCAATACAATATAAGTACTTAAAGAGAAACCGTCATGTCTCTGAAAACAATGAAAATCACCTATAACCTTTCTTATGTGTCATTATGCTCCTTAGAGGAGCACTATAGTGCCAGGAAAACAAACTCGTTTTCCCCACCCTCAGGGCCCCCTCCTGCTGGGCTGAAGGGGTTAAAATGCATCACTCAATGCTTTCCTATGGAGGTCCAGTGTCTTCTCACTGTGAAAATCGCGGAAGCGCCTCTAGCAGCGGTCAGTGAGACAGCCATTAGAGGCTAGATTAATCCTCAGTGAAACATAGCAGTTACTCCGAAACTGCTATGTTTTCAGCTGCAGGGTTATAACTAGAGGGACCTAGCACCCAGACCACTTCATTGAGCTGAAGTGGTCTGGGTGCCTATAGAGGTCCTTTAATTCTGTATTTATCACATCCACTGCCTATAATAATATAATAATATAGCATTAAAGGGACACTATAGGCACCAAAACAACTTTAGCCTAATGGAGTGGTTTGGGTGTATAGATAATGCCCTTGCAGTCGCACTGCTCAATTATCTGCCATTTAGTAGTTTAATCGCTTTGGTTTCTGATCATGCAACCGTAGCCACACCTCCCCTGGCTGAGATACACAGCCTGCATTAATCAAATGTTAACTTGATGTAGGAGTTTTTAATCTCTTGCTCTGTAAACTGAACTTTAATCACACATAGGAGGCGCCTGCAGGGTCTAGAAGGCTGATAAAGAGAGCAGTGGAAACAAAAATATAAATTAGACAGAATGTGCAATAAAGAAAGTTTAAACATTAGATCTCTTTACAATAAGTGTGTAGGAAGGCTGTGTAAGTCAAATGCAGGGAGGTGTAACTAGGGCAGCATAAAGAACGTGATTTACCTCCTAAATGGCAGTGAAACTGCAGGGGCATGTTCTATACACTAATACTGCTTAATTAAAGGACCACTCTAGGCACCCAGACCACTTCAGCTTAATGAAGTGGTCTGGGTGCCAGGTCCAGCTAGGGTTAACTAATTGTTTTATAAACATAGCAGTTTCAGAGAAACTGCTATGTTTATCAATTAGTTAAGCCTTCCCCTATTTCCTCTAGTGGCTGTCTCATTGACAGCCGCTAGAGGCGCTTGCGTGATTCTCACTGTGAAAATCACAGTGAGAGCACGCAAGCGTCCATAGGAAAGCATTATGAATGCTTTCCTATGTGACCGGCTGAATGCGCGCGCAGCTCTTGCCGCGCGTGCGCATTCAGCCGACGGGGAGGAACAGAGGCGGAGAGGAGGAGGAGAGCTCCCCGCCCAGCGCTGGAAAAAGGTAAGTTTTTACCCCTTTCCCCTTTCCAGAGCCGGGCGGGAGGGGGTCCCTGAGGGTGGGGGCACCCTCAGGGCACTCTAGTGCCAGGAAAACGAGTATGCTTTCCTGGCACTAGAGTGGTCCTTTAAGCTAAAATTATTTTAGTTACTATAGTGTCCCTTTAAGTATCACAAGAAAATAAAACTGCTTGTTTAAAGAAGATTGTTTTATTCCAATTCCATGAGGACAATGACACGGTGCGAGTTACTAAACACTCATATTTGGAAGGTTGCCTTTGGAATTTATGTAAATAGATAAGCAAAGTACTGCTGGGAGTGACAAGTAAGATCCAATGAGCTTTCTATGATCACGAGTCATGCAGCGTGTAAAAGATACGCCAACTGCTGTATCTGCTTCATATGCTACTGAAAATAATAAAAAAAAGTATTCTCCAAAGAATATTGTACGACAACACTCAACAAAACGTCTACTGCATCAAAATGCCATCGACACCCAGCATGATACGTTATACCAAAACTCCCGAGTAAGAAGTTTTAACTTTGGTAGATAATTTGCATCTAACAGGCTGCACGTTCTGTCTACAAAGTTATTTTCTGCTTATTTACACATTTTATACGCATTTTATAGCACATCATTCCATCCCGACAACAAATTGTTCCAGCTTGCTGCAAAGTAAATATGACACCAGTTGGCATTGCTAAGGTTTAAAAAAAAAACAAAAAAATAAACTTGAACGTTCAACAGTTCTATCACTAATAGAAAGAAACAAAATAGTAGACCTTCCAATGTTTCAGATGGATAAAGAGGGACACTTTGATTTTAGGTGTGTTGCCAGGGGCAGAGCTGCTATGAGAAATTTGATTTGTGATAGTGATTCACATAACTGTGAGTATTATTGCTGTGGAGCTCTGTTATACACTCAGACACACCAACAATATAGAGCTCTTCGATAAGATGGACCTACCGACAGAAGATTGAGACAGAGCGATTTGAGACAAAATTAGGGACTTAGGGAATTAATAGAAAATGTGAAATCTACAAAAATAATCACGGTGACATGGTCAGATCATAACATGGTGAAAATACAACTAAAGAACAATCGCTTAAAAATAGGACAGACTGGAAATTGAATGATAAGCTATTAATCCCCAAACCTAATAGGGAACAGATCGCAAAGGCGATAGATATGTACTGGCTGGATAATGACAATAACGAAGTCTCCTCAATTACAAAGTGGTGCGCATTCAAAAGCGTCATAAGGGGACACCTTATTAGTTTAGAAGCACAGGTTAGGAAAAACCGACAGGAATCCCTTTCCAGTCTATACATTGAATTAAGTGACTGTTACAAAAAAAATACTACGATACCGTCAAGAATGACTTCGAATCAAATTAGGATAATAGAAAATAAAATAAATGAAATATTGATAACTAAAATAAATAAGAATCTCCAGTATATGAAAACAAATTATTATTATAGGGGAAATAAGGCGGATAAATTGCTCACTAATAAAGTTAAAAATATACAAAAAACTAAACTAATTACAAAAATAAAACAAGGAAATGAAATTGTATTAGAACCCAAAAAAATTGGAGAAGCATTTAGAAATTATTATTATAAACTTTATAATTTACCGGCCAGGGGGCGGGGCCGGGCCGCCGAGCCGACTGGACGCCATCCGCTTGGGCTCCAGCTCTGAGCTCGTGGAAAGGGCTCAAAATGAAGATGAAACTAGCCGCATTATCGGAGCCCTCACTGCCGCTGTATGGAGGGTGACGCCAGCATCAGCCCGATGCCCGTGAGTGACACACCGGGCACCGGGTTCACAGAAACGGCCGTTCTCGGCCCGCACACAGCCACACAGCCGTTCTCGGCCCGCACACAGCCTTGTACGGCCACGGTGTGACACGCTCCACTGGGACAGGAGGGGCCGCATAAACAAAGCCTCCAGGCATGGGGTGATACCCCGGCTCGGGGCACGGCCCCGCTCCCCCCCCCCCCCCCCGGCCGGTGGGGGTTACCCCGGCATCATGGCGGCGGCCCGCAGGGTGGCGGGAAATCCCGCGCTCGGCCCATGCCGCTCGCCTACACTAGCTGCAAGAAAAACAGCCTGCTAGCAGATATGGACAACTCTAATGAGGAATACAGGGACGCATGCAACCATCTGAGGTGGCACCACAGCCCACGTTGAGTCCCAACTATAACAACTGCGGATGAGAATCCTACCCAATACACTACCCATTCCCTCCTGGAGCCCGGGTAAGAGACATATGCACCTACAACAGCACATACCAGGCCGGGATACCGCGGGCCCCCCGCGGTGGCAGACCCACGGATGCCCGCCCTCAGGTGACCGGTGTGTCGGCACGGAGCCGGCCAGGCCCTTTGGACTTGGTGGGGATCCAGAGGACTTTGCCCCTGATTCAGTGAGCCCTGTGGGACCGGAAGGCGCATGACCCTCCGGCGGACCGGTGGCCGGGGGGCGCGCACTGGTACCAAGTATGTGACCGGAACCAGGCGAGGCATGGAATGGCTGGGGCCTAGGGGTGGACCTGGGAGAGCCGGGGAGGTGCAGGGGACGGGTGACCTGAGGATTCTACGTGGGGGGGGGATCAGCTGGACTGCCCAAGTAACCGAGTGCCCACGGCACCAAGGATCTACCCACCGACGGACTGGAGTCTGCCCAGGGTGGGGGCACAAGAGGGTGACCCATTGCGGAGATGCCCGCGGGTGTGAATGGCCCATCTTAACTGGACAACATAAAGGACTCATCCTGCTGAAAGCTCAGATGCTGAGGACAACACTGCTCCTGTCTTATTTAAAGTTTTATTATTATTTTATCTTTCATAAGCATTCATTAATTGACATAACCAATTGTAGACGACTGTTATGGATCACTGAAATTAATATATGCGTTAGTCGTGTTTAACCTGTTTTTGATCATTTTAAATATAACGTTTTGAGACTGACATACATGGTGACATAATTTGACTAAACTGTGTGCTGTAGGCTTAGTTATTTTCTGCTATGTATTTAAATAATACGCTATACCATGAAACTGTAAAGCTACATATTATCCTTGATGCACATATTTGCCTTCCCTGATGTATGTAAAAATTACGCAAAAAGTGCACTGTTCCTCATGGCACATACCTGCTAAACTTCTACTCGATATTAAGCTTATGTTTCTTTACTTTTTTTTACTCTCACGCTAAACTTGTTAGCAATACTATGAAACGTCTAATTAACTAAAAAATGTGCAAGTTATTTTTATGCCACAACTATGTCTATCACTCTATGAACACCGCGCTTGTTTGAGCTGTTGTGGCTATACAAGCAATGTTGTAATCTCCTATGCACAACGAAAATAAAGAATTACAAATCAAAAAAAAAAAAAAAAAAAAATAATTTACCGGCCACATCTTCCCAAGAGGAGATAGATAGTTATTTCTTAAATATTCATCTTCCTAGATGATTCTCAATTAGAACTGAATACAGAGATTTCATTCCAAGAAGTCCATGACGCAATTCTCGCCATGAAAAAAAATAAAGCACCGGGCCCAGATGGGTTCACAGATTTCTTTTTCAAAACATATAAGGACAGGCTGATTCAGAGACTGGTAGACTGCTATAACTTAGCGATGAATACAGGTAAACTACCGAAAGAGATGCTGACTGCAAATATTCTACCTATCTTAAAAAATAATAAAAATCCGGAAGAAATTAGCAATTACCGTCCAATAGCACTCTTAAATAACGACTATAAAATTTACGCCTCTATCATCGCTAAAAGGATAAAGAATATAATCTCCTCCCTGATCTCAGAAGACCAGGTAGGATTTATACCAGGAAGGATGTCCTCTAATCATATTAGGAAGATATTAAATATACTTACAAAGATTCATATGAACAAAATCCCCTTTCTAACGATGGCCTTAGACGGAGAAAAGGCATTCGACAGAGTCGGATGGAATTTCATGCAAGCAACTCTGAAGGCTTTCGGGTTTTCTGGGCGCATTATCCCGGCAATTATGGCCTGTTACTCCTTGCCATCCAGTAGGATTGTTGGAGGGGGGATCAAGTCTGACTGGTTTATGGTATCAAACGGCACCCGCCAAGGATGCCCTTTACCCCCTTTATTATACATCTTAACAGCTGAACCCCTGGCATATGAAATACGTAAAAACCCTGCAATAACAGGGCTAAAAAAAAGAGATAAACATTTCAAGATATGCCAATATGCGGATGATACACTGCTAATGCTAACTAACCCATCTAAGTCTGTACCAGCTGCTATGCAGGCAATTGAAAATTACAGCCGCCTGTCAAATTATAAACTTAACGTTCAAAAAACGACGGTTTTACCTTTCTATATGCAAGAGGAAGAGTATCAGTATTTATCTGAACATTTTGCCTTTAGGTGGGAAAAAAAGGGATTTGTTTACCTCGGGATCAATATAGTGAAAAACCCTGCAAATATAATGACGGCTAATGTAATCCCCTTGATTGAAGAATGTATCCAATCGTTAAAACACTGGAACTCCATGCAGTTATCCTGGTGGGGGAGGGTTAACTTTATTAAGGCATACATTTTTCCTAGGTTTATTTACCTTCTGAGGATGATTCCGATTCAGATGCAGCCTCAACGACTCAAGCTTATAAATAAGATTTTTAGAGATTATGTATGGCTACAGAAGAAACCTAGACTGGGGCAGGAGCTCCTGTATATGAAATATAAACAAGGAGGTATTGGCTTTCCAAATATCTTTATATATCACCAAGCGGCTCAGCTAATGCATACCCTGCCACTAATCAAACAGGATAAAACTTCACAAAACTGGTTTGAAATAGAGGGGGAAGATATCACTACTCCTTATAATAGTGTAGATCTAATGTGGCCTATAAGAAAAAAAAGTCGAACTAAAAATACAGGATGTACTACGGATAACATGATAACAAAACCCCTTGTAAAATTTTGGACTCAACTCAAAAATCAATTAGATCTAAAAAACAAAATATTACCCGCTGTGCCCTTTAAAAGTTTAGAGGTCTGGATAGAAAATCTGGAAACAACAGAATGGATTGGAAAGGGGATTAAAAAAGTAGCGGACATATTAGAGGACTGTAGGATTATACCTTTCTCCGACCTACGGAGAATTTATGGTCTCTCAAATGCACAGACTTTCAACTTCATTAGGATCAGGAGCTTTTTGTTAAGCTCCCTCAGTAGTAAATTGAAGTCTCCCTCAGTAGTCAAATTAAATGAATTAATAGACACAGAGAAGGACATAAAATTACTAACCAGATGTGCTGAGATCATGAAAAGCATAAAAGGATATGTTCAGCCTCTAGCAAAATGTAAATGGGAAAGAGATCTATCGATAGAAATCAATATAAGGGATTGGAACAGGGCTCTCCAAACAGTGTACTCTACGATACACTGTTTAAATATTAGGGAAGCTCATTATAAGCTTCTAAATCGATGGTACTTGACCCCTAAAAAGATCCAGAAGTTTTCGAAGGGAGAGACCTCTAGCTGCTGGCGATGTGGTTGTGAGGGGGCTAACGAACTCCATATTTGGTGGGATTGTCCTCCAATTAAAGCAGCATGGGTTCAATATATGGGACACATTAACATTCTTTTAGATATTACGCATAGTTGGACTCCAGATACATTGCTCCTTCATATAAATTTACCGCAACTAACAAAAGAGAAGAAGTGTTTATTGATACACGCTTTGATGGCATTTAAATTAGCCATAGCAAAAAATTGGAAAAAAACAGGAATTGATTCTTGGCCACATATTAAGGCGATTATCTTAACCCAATGCAAAATGGAAAGGGGTATAGCATCACACTTAAATATTAATACCCGATTATTTGAGATATGGGATGAATGGATAAAGGTTCTTGAAAATCCTACCGAGGATAGTCTCCTCACGGTTAATATCGGGCCTGGTTAGTACTTGCATGGGAGACCAACTAGGAACCTCAGGTGCCGTAAGCTTTTTGGAGTCCTTAAAAAAAAGGAGGAATTAATTACGAATTAGGAGAGGTATAATTTAGTAAATGACTGATAAAGAAAAGAAATGCCAACTTTACTGTTTGTATGTTTGTATATGCATGTGTTCAGAGACAGTATGGCTGCAGAGTAAGAAGATAGGGGTGGAGGTCATTAAAATTCTGGCACTCCTTCCTCTACCAAAGCTTACTTGTTAGAAGTACTTTGTGGAGAATAGAGAAATGCTCAAACATTCTTATAGGGTAATACAATTTGTATTATTGAGTATATGCTTCTATAATCTTATCTATATACACAATGTACTATACTTGTTTGATGAATGTTTTACTGGTTTGTCTTTTATATTGTAAAAAAATACCAATAAATAGAAATTAAAAAAAAAAAAAAAGTTAAGCCTTCCCCCTATGTCCTCTAGTGGCTGTCTCATTGACAGCCGCTAGAGGCGCTTGCGTGATTCTCACTGTGAAAATCACAGTGAGAGCACGCAAGCGTCCATAGGAAAGCATTATGAATGCTTTCCTATGTGACCGGCTGAATGCGTGCGCAGCTCTTGCCGCGCGTGCGCATTCAGCCGACGGGGAGGAACGGAGGCGGAGAGGAGGAGGAGAGCTCCCCGCCCAGCGCTGGAAAAAGGTAAGTTTTTACCCCTTTCCCCTTTCCAGAGCCGGGCGGGAGGGGGTCCCTGAGGGTGGGGGCACCCTCAGGGCACTCTAGTGCCAGGAAAACGAGTATGCTTTCCTGGCACTAGAGTGGTCCTTTAAGCTAAAATTATTTTAGTTACTATAGTGTCCCTTTAAGTATCACAAGAAAATAAAACTGCTTGTTTAAAGAAGATTGTTTTATTCCAATTCCATGAGGACAATGACACGGTGCGAGTTACTAAACACTCATATTTGGAAGGTTGCCTTTGGAATTTATGTAAATAGATAAGCAAAGTACTGCTGGGAGTGACAAGTAAGATCCAATGAGCTTTCTATGATCACGAGTCATGCAGCGTGTAAAAGATACGCCAACTGCTGTATCTGCTTCATATGCTACTGAAAATAATAAAAAAAAGTATTCTCCAAAGAATATTGTACGACAACACTCAACAAAACGTCTACTGCATCAAAATGCCATCGACACCCAGCATGATACGTTATACCAAAACTCCCGAGTAAGAAGTTTTAACTTTGGTAGATAATTTGCATCTAACAGGCTGCACGTTCTGTCTACAAAGTTATTTTCTGCTTATTTACACATTTTATACGCATTTTATAGCACATCATTCCATCCCGACAACAAATTGTTCCAGCTTGCTGCAAAGTAAATATGACACCAGTTGGCATTGCTAAGGTTTAAAAAAAAAACAAAAAAATAAACTTGAACGTTCAACAGTTCTATCACTAATAGAAAGAAACAAAATAGTAGACCTCCCAATGTTTCAGATGGATAAAGAGGGACACTTTGATTTTAGGTGTGTTGCCAGGGGCAGAGCTGCTATGAGAAATTTGATTTGTGATAGTGATTCACATAACTGTGAGTATTATTGCTGTGGAGCTCTGTTATACACTCAGACACACCAACAATATAGAGCTCTTCGATAAGATGGACCTACCGACAGAAGATTGAGACAGAGCGATTTGAGACAAAATTAGGGACTGCCCCTCGTAAATAGGGACACTTGTCAGGTATGAAATAGTATGATGGGTAAGCTTGTTTCTTATATATTGTGTCTCATTTTAATTCTACAAATCTATACTGATGCAATATATAAAAACTTTTTAAAAAGTAGCAATTTTTAAATGTTTATCGAATTTCCTCTTAAAGATATAAACACACACTAATCCAGTGCCTCTAGTGTGAACTCTACTTTCAATAGCTAGAGAGAAGGCTTCTTTTGTCACAACGTGGCAGTTCTGAAAACCTGACCATCAGCCAATCCAGAGATCACGTTACATGAACAATAGAATTTTAAAGTAAAGAAACAGCTTATCATTTTAACACTCTAAATAGCAATTAATTATTTACCTATAAAATTAGGTAAAATAATTATATGGCCGAAGGAATTATAAAAAGAATGGTCGAATGGTAGTGTCACAAGTAGAACATTGACAAAAGAGGTTGTGAGTTTGAAAAGAAGCATCTTAGGCATGTGTGCACGTGCCAATGCACATGAGATATATATATATATATATATATATATATATATATATATACATATATATACAAACATTTGTTCAGGTAGTGATGTCTAAACAACTCTCAAACCTTTTATGTCACATGCTCATTTTAAAGTGGAGCTGACACTTTAGGTGGGGGGGTCCATTTTTTTTGCAAGGACCCCAGTAAGAGACACCTCTGATTAGGGTCCAGTGGCAACAGGGTGGAAAAGATCTAAAGATATTCCACACGGCTGCCGGCATATTCTTCTGGGAGATCCTTTTTAGCTCCTGATGTTTCACCTTGCCAGGAGTCTGGCCAGTGTTGTATTCGTGCGCATGCACGAAAGTACAACACTGAGGTCTACGGAGGATCCTGCTAAACAATTGGAGCCTCCACATATCACGTCTTGCTTTGATAGGTGAGACGATGACTGAATCCCACAGTTATCACTTGTGATGAGTACTGGGATTGGACAAAAGTTGAAGGCAATCCTCTGCCTTTTGACAACTTCTGGCTTTTCCATAAGACAATCTGATAGAAATATTGCAATTTTACTCCACTGTTTCCCAGAAGCACCTCTAGTGGCTGTCAGTAATTCTGTCTTTAGGTTTTCTGTAAAGATTTTTAAGCATTTATTTTCCAATAAGCAAAACCAAAATATGTTTGACTTCCCTTGCTGAAAACACCTTGATATTAGCCAACATTCTAACAGGGTTATTTACCAAAAGTGAATTGTTTAGAAAGAAGGTTACAATAGCTGAAATCAAAAGAATAGCTGAATTAAGAATTTTCCAATTCAGATTGTTGGCCTAAATTTCCTATACAGAAGAGGGGCCCAATGGTGCAAGTTTTCAATTCTCCAAAATGGGGCTAAATAGTCCTGAATGCTAGCACTACATCTATTTTTAAGGAATCACTTTTATCCAACGTGCTCCAGAGACAAAACAAAGTGCTTGTGGGAATAATCTCTGGGATCCAATGAACAAAGCTATACCTCGTGTGCACCCCATGTCTGCTGCTGATGTAACTCCAAATCTGGAGGAAAGCCTATTGTATGAATTTGGCAGTAGCTATGGTTACAAGGCAAAGCAGCTCTGAGATCCTGGCAGGCTGCCAGCCCATAGAATAGACTGCTTTACGTGCAGAGCATCCAATAACACTGTATATGTGATTTACGTATAAAACCAAAAGATGAGATTGGCTCGGTCTGTTGAGTTCTACATTGCGATTGCTAACGATGCACAGTGTATATGGTGTTTGATGACTTTATTATAGGGGTCACTTTAATGTCAACAGCAGTGAATGTATTCCGTGTCTGAGGGGAGGGGGTGCACTAGTGTATGGCATTGTGTGTACACTGTAGGATGACTACAACTCCCATAGTAATTGGTCATGGTCATGTTGCAGTCCTGCCCTGATCATTAACCGTTTCACTGCTGAATATAAAATACAGCATCGTGGTTCCTACGTCCAATGCTCCCAGGGAGCCCAGTTCTGCTAGATAGAAAGCAGGTTAGTGTGGCCCTTTCACAATGCATGCCAATGACATCCTGGGTGATCGCATTATTCCTGTGTGTGTCCGGTAGGTACTCACCGAAGCGGTGGAGAACTTTCTGATAAACTGATTGGCTGCCCAAAGCATGTTGGCAGTGCCCAGCGGGTGCTCAGACTATGCCCCAGTAAGGCTGTGAATGCTTGCTCTCCCTGGAACCCTGAGATTCTATACAGAACACGGAGTAACAGGGCAACGTTCCATTTTGGCCCCGCCCCTTTCATTCCCGATAATCCGCAGAGCCAGCAATAACCCGGCCCTTTCAGTGAGTCCACGCCCCTTCACCCCGCGTTCACCGTGTACAGCAGCTCTGAAACCACGCCCATTTAATGGTATCCGCCAACAGGACACGCCCATATGCGAGGTAAGCCACTCCTCTTGGATGCAGATCTTACTTGGTACACAGACTGATGCAACAGACTTGGCTGCGATGCTCACAGTCGGATTTATCCAACCTTTGAACGTGGGCAGGGTGAACCTTTGTAATTATGGCGCCCCCTCAGACAATAAATATTTTTTTTTATTCACTACTTAATAATCATCTTTTAAAAGTGCATTGTAGAACAATTCGACATCTGACTGCTGGGGGAAACCCAGATCACAAAGGCAGGACCAACACAGAGACAAAGCATTACACAACACAGAAGGGTACAACACGAAACCAACACAGTCGACGCATACACACAACACGCAAAACGGATCACTTAGCCTCATACAATAATAATACGTATGTTTATTACGATTCATCTGTTTATTTTCTGTACGTTCTCTATACATGATATACATGTTTTATGTAAAAAATAAATCTGACGGTTACCAAGATACCACCGGGCTTCTACGTAAGCCACACAATGCATACCGATCGCAATATAACTTTCTTAATCAAAATAAAGAATTGAAAAAAAAAAAAGTGCATTGTAGGACCATGTGAGGTAAACAGAAGGATTCTCTAGTCTGGAAATGATCCAAGCGTTTTTAAAGGGACACTGTAGGCACCCAGACCACTTCAGCTAATTGAAGTAGTCTGGGTGCTGTGACCCTTTTGCACTTAGTTCTGCAATGTAAAACATGTTTACATTGCAGCTTTAAGTCTGCCCCCAGTTGCTGTCTGCCAGACAGCCACTTGGGGTGCTTCCGGAATCCAAACAGACTTTTGATCCAGTTATCTGATGCTGGATGTGCTCTCGGACCTCCAGCGTCAGATTTTGCCCATTGGAAAACAATCAACAATGCTCTCCTATGTGGAGGCATAGGCGTGCGCATGGGGTGTGCCGGGTGTGCCTGGGCACACCCTAATCCCCGCGGCACGCCTATGGAGTGAGACCGGCAGGGGAGATCTCAGGATCTCCCCTGTCGGCTCATGCAGAGCCGTCGCTATCCGAGGGCCGGCTCTGCTCTCAGCCTCCCTCCCCACCGACCCACAGGCAGTGAGGGAGGCAGGAGAGGACCCGGGGAGCTCTTGCCAGCAACTCCGCCAGGTTCCTCTCGCGGCAAAGCTCAGATCTCGCGAGAGTGAACTCTAGCCCCGCAGGCTAGAGTTCACTCTCCACTGGACCACCAGGGAAGGATGGCAGTAGGAACGAGGATCCCCTCTCCCTACATAAGGTAAGAAGGGAGGGGGGATATTAAGTAATGTACCCCCACCTCCACCCCCCACGATCACCCACACACATACACAGCACCTACACACATACAGCACACCCACAGACATACACAGCACACACATACAGCACCCACACATACACAGCACCCACAGACATACACAGCATCTACACACATACAGCACACACATACACAGCACCAACCCACATACAGCACCCTCACAAACACACACAGCACCCTCACACACAGCACACAAACAGTACCCTCACACAAAGCACACAAACAGCACACACACACCCAGCACACTAACAGTACCCTCACAAACAGGACCCTAACAAACACACACACAGCACACTACCAGTACCCTCACACACAAACAGCACCCTCACACACAGTACATTAACAGGTCTAATGCTCATGCGGCCATTGCCGCGCATGCGGTCTCCCCTGTCGGCCTGACATCGGCGCTTGATTCAGGTTAGTGGCTGAAGGGGTTTTGGGGGGGGACCTATTAACCGTATAGTGCCAGGAAAACGGCTTTGTTTTTCTGATACTATAGGATCCCTTTAAATCATGATACTGTGTATTATGTCATGCGTTGTTCATCTGAGGACAGTTGTATTTATCGAATTTCAAGACCTACTAAGGACATTACCGCAATGTTCTCTTTGTCACTCCTGAACACTGTTTTTTGCTTACTGTAAGTTTAAAAACCTATTGTATCAATGAGCACAGTGGGCTAGTCTGTTGGGGGGCATCATGCAACCATAGTGAGGTTAACTTATTATTGTACCTAATCATGGCTCAAAATCTATACTTGTCAATTAGCTATTCACAAGTGAAAATGTTATCCTGACTAGTAGAATTTCACTCCCAGCAAGGACTGGCTAGTATAGTAGCTTCTATATGTGTCCAGTACAACTTTCTTCATGATTACTAGTTGCAATTTATTTGTAATTATTAAAGGAGCACTATTGGGTCAGGAATACAAACTTGTATTCCTGACCCTATAATGTTAACACTATTTAGGTCCCTAAAATAAGTAGTTTACTCACCTTTATTCTAGCACTGCACGGGTCCGCTGGTGGTGGCAATGCCCCACCTCTTTGACTGACATCATCATAATTGACAATCTCAGCCAATCCAATGCTTTACTTTGAGAAAGCATTGGATTGGCTGAGAACAGTGGCATACTAAGGGGCGGGTGTCGGGGGGGGGGCCCGCCCCGGGTGCCACTGACTAGGGGGGTGCCATGACGTCCAGTGTCATGTGTCACCCCCCCATCATTACGCTGCGGCGGCTGCGCACAGCCGCAGCACCTTTGCGCCCGGCGGGACTTAATTCAAGGAGAAGGGGGAGGAGTGTTGAGGGCCTCGACGTCGCGCAACATGATGACGTCGTGCGCAGCGCCGTCAGCCCGCCTTCACGGATATTCTGGCGGTCATACATCATCAAAATGTGAGTAGTCATTTTATGTGATGGGGCTAAATTAATTAAAGGGGGGGTGGATAATGGATTAATTAAAGAAGGGGAGGGAGGTTTAATTAAAGGGGTGAGTATTAATTAAGGGGGCTGTATTAATTAAGGGGGGAGTGAGTATTAATTAAGGGATGTGTATTAATTTAGGGGGGTGTATTAATTAAGGGGAGTGAGGATTAATTAAGGGGGTGTATTAATTAAGGGGGAGTGAGGATTAATTAAGGGGGGTGTATTAATTAATGGGGGTGAGTATTAATTAAGGGGGTGTATTAAGGGGGTTTGGATTAATTAAGGGGGTGTATTAATTAAGGGGTGTGTGGATTAATTAAGGGGGGTGTATTAATTAAGGGGGAGTGAGGATTAATTAAGGGGGGTGGATTAATTAAGGGGGGGTGTGGATTAATTAAGGGGTGTGTGTATTAATTAAGGGGAGTGTATTAATTAAGGGAAAGTGAGGATTAATTAAGGGGTGTGCAGGGTTTTTATAAGGGGGGTGTGCAGGTTTTTTGTTATTAAGAGGGGTTGTGCACGTTTTTGTTTTTTATTAAGGGGGTGTGCAGGGTTTTTTATTAAGGGGGTGTGCAGGATTTTTATGTGTAGGGAGTGAATGAAATTTATGTGATTGGGGTGCAGGGTTTTTATGTGTAGGGAGTGTATGACATTTATGTGATCGGGGTGCAGGGTTTTTATATGAAGGGCGAGACAAGGGGCTTTGTAGAAAGGGGCAGGGCAGGAGTTTTCTAGAAGGTTCTCACCAGCCCCTTTCTACAAAAGCACTGGTCTTCCCCCTTCTACAAAACTGGCGCATTTTACAAGCAGTTTACAAATGTGTGCAATAAATATTATTGAAAACATTGAAAAAAATGTGGGTGTTTTCTTACATTTTTATTAGGGGGGGGGGGGCACACTCAGGGTCCGCCCCGGTTGCCAAATGCTCTAGGTACGCCCCTGGCTGAGAATGTCAATTCTGATGATGATGCTAAGTAGGTGAGGCGGAGCCTAATTCCACCCTGGACATTCAGCATATCCTCATAAAGACGCATTGATTCAATGCATCTCTATGGAGAAAGTTCAGCGTCTCCATGTAGAGCATAGAGATGCTGTACGCCAGTGCTGCACACAGTACAGCACTAACCCAGGAAGCACCTCTAGTGGCCATCTGACACTGGAGGTATCCCTAGGCAGCAATGTAAACACAACCTTTTCTCTAAATAGACAGTGCTTACATGAAAGGGCCTGCAGGGACTATACTCACCATAACAACTACATTAAGCTCACATAGGTGAGACAGTGAATAATCTACTCTCATGTACTGGGCTTGCTGCCTGAGAGTAATATGAGTGTGATTGCAGTCAGCAATCACACTTCTATCAGTAACAGGATTGTGCATGCTGAGATTTCACTTATCACAGCTTGCACTGGCTGCCTGAGGGTGATAAGAGTGTGATACTGTCAGCATGTTCAGTTAATGCCAGATTTGTATAGAAAAATAGCAGTAAATATTTTCTGACATTCCCTTGGACTTACTTTTATTATATTATTATTTTAGTAAGTTTCAATGATCTAATGTCAGTATCTGAAAGACCAGTTGTCCAGACATGCTCTGTGATAATCATGTTTAATAATAAGTTATAAATTAAACAGAGTTTAATCTCACCTAACATTAAAAGAAACCTGTTTTTCTAGTTGAGGGACTTTTCCAAAACAAGTGGCAAATAATGTAAGCTTTGTGTTCATCAGAAAAGAGTAATCAAGTCATGTTACTTTTTTTCTTTTTTAATAATTCTTTATTTTAGCAGTGCTACTTATTTTGCATGTTATAATACAAAAATGAAAACAATATGCCATTGTTGAACATGTAGGTGGCAGTTAGATGGTGATATCAATGTACTGTTTTAGTTTTTTTTTTAACAAGTTACAAACAACGTGGAGATGCCTGAAGAGTCAATGTCAGTTAGGGTCTGTGTGGGTCGGTGTTCAGGTTCTCAGGTTCTGAATTGGGGATATGCTGGAGTCTTTCCTTGTGGGGCTAAGGTGTGTGTATTGCATATCTGTGCTGTCAACGCCAGACTAATTGCCCCGGTGTCTGGGGTTCAGTGGGGCGAGGAGATGGGCGATTAGGAGGCATCTCCAAGGTCTTGATGGGGTTGTGTGTGAGTCAGAGTCCTGGGGGAGAGTGATAGGGGTTGCCCCATCCAAGGGTGGGGGGTGGAGGGGGGGTGAGTCTGTCGGCCGTTGTGTGGCTATCGTCTGGGTTCCCTTCTAGTGTTTTACCTGTGTAGGTAAGTCAGTCGCAAACATTCAATTGTAACGTATTAAAACAGTAATACATTTCACTTAAAGACATTGGAACATATCAGGGCTTGTATCCATCCGCAACGGGCAGTTCATGTGCCAATTCTTGGTGTGCGCCCGTTCGTGGTGGAGTCAAGTCCCTGAGCCACCGGCTCGTGGTGTAAACGGGATTGCGGACTCAGGATTCCAGGCGTCTGTGGAAGCTGCTATATTCCTGGCCCCGCCTCTTCCCCTCTCACTACTCACTGCGCAGAGCCATGGTAGGGAGGAGACCTGGCAAGAAGAGTAACATCACTGCCAGCCAGGTTTCTCTGAGAAGGAGGGGGGCATTTAGAGTGTGATCACTGCCATAAGTGAAATAATGGCTTTCTGGCTGGGGAGATCTCTGATGTGATCTCCCCAGCCAGAGCATGGTTGTGCTGCCGGGCCCCTGACTGCCTCAGGCCCTCATTCCATAACCGGTCTGCCCGTGTGGTTAGTCCGCTTTGCCTGCAATGTGGAGAAAGCAGGTGCCTACTCTGCTTTAAAGGATCACTACAGGGTCAGGAACACAAAGTTTAAAACTCACCTTATTTCCAGCGCTGCGCAGGTCTGCCGACACTGGCCCTGCCCCCTTTGTGACATCATCAAAATGGCCGATTTTTAGCCAATTTGGCAAATCAGGACCTCCTCATAGAGAGGCATTAAATCAATTAATCTCTATGAAGAAAATTCAGCGTCTCCATGCAGAGCGTGGGAACGCTGAACGGCAGGGCTGCTTACT
Source organism: Pelobates fuscus (assembly GCF_036172605.1). NCBI lineage: Eukaryota > Metazoa > Chordata > Amphibia > Anura > Pelobatidae > Pelobates > Pelobates fuscus. Next base: position 75,275,864 of record NC_086319.1, read on the forward strand.
GTGCAGCCCTGAGCCAGTAAGCACCTCTAGTGGCCATCTAAGGAGTGGCCACTTGGAGGCGTCCATAGAGGCAATGTAAACACTGCCTTTTCTCTGAAAAGGCGGTGTTTACATGAAAATGCCTGAAGGGAGCTATTATACTCACCATAGGCATGCGCAGCCTATTGCATAAGGGTGTTCACCCTAAAGCACAAAAATGAAAACAGGAGCACTCTCTTGGGTTTCCAAAATATATTTCAAAAAATCACCACCTCTACATCAACGTTTCGACCCTACAGGGTCTTTATAATCTTGTTACTGGTGTATATACATATATATATATATATATTTTTTTTTTTTTTTTTTTCAGGTTGAGTGGACATTTATATATATATATATATATATACACACACACACACACACACACACACACATACATATACACACTGCTGTGTGTATGTTTGTGAGGGTGCTGTGTGTGTGTGTATGTGTAAGGGTGCTGTGTGTGAGGGTGCAGTGTTCTTGAGGGTGCTGTTAGTGTATGTGTGAGTGTGCTGTGTGTGTATTGTGTGGGGGACCGTTTAGTTAATATCCCCCCTCACTTCTTACCTTTTGTAGGGAGGGGGGACCGTGCTGCTGCCATCTCCCTGACCGGCCCACGGAGGGAGGCACATAGGCCGGGTCGCGGGGATTAGTGTGTGCCCAGGCACACCCCGTGCGCACGCCTATAATACTCACCAGAAAAACTACATTAAGCTGTCCACAGAGGAGGAAGAGAGAGACACAGGGGGTGGGGGAGAAAGACAGACACAGGAGGAGGGGGAGAAACAGACAGAGGAGGTAGAGAGAGACACAGGAGGAGGTGGGAGAAAGAGACACAAGGGAGAAAGAGACAGAGGGGGAAGAGAGACACAGAGGAGCCGTGAGGGGGAGAAAGAGGCACACAGAGGGGCTTCCAGAGGAAAGAGGCACACAGATGGTCTGGGGGGAGACAAACAGACACACAGAAGGTTTGTTGGGGGACAAAGACACAGAAGGTTTGTTGGGGGGACAAAGAGACGTACAGAAGGGAAGGGGACAAAGTGGCACAAAAGGTTTGTGGGGGGCAAAGCCTGGCTGGGGGAGAAATATGAAGGAGGTTTGTTGGCGGGCAGGGCCGTCTTTAATATTGATTGGACCCTGGGCAAGCATTTGCTTGGGCCCCCTGGGCATGTAATCACTCCCTCCACCGCAACCCAGCAGCAAAACTAATGTAGAGAATGCCCTGGTGCAAAAAAAAAATTAGGCCTCCCCTGTAGCACAAGAGTAAAGAAAAGATAGATCCCCATCTGTCAGACAACTCCTGCGATGCTATGCCAGCTGGGGATCTACCATCCTTGCAGGGTTGTATTTGTGAGTTGTGTTTGTGCAATTGAATGTAAGCATGTTTTTTTTTATACAGTGTATGTGTGCATTTAGGTGTGTATTTGTATGTACTATTACATTGCAATGCAGTGGTGTACTTGTGTGTAGTGTTTGCATTTGAATGCAGGGGTGTGTGATTGTCTGTAGTGTTGGCTTTTAAATGCAGGTGTACTTTTGTGTGTAGAGTTTGTGTTTGTATATAATTTTAACGTTTTAATACAGGGATGTGTTTGTATGTAGTGTTGTTTTTTAAATGCGTTATTACATTTGTGTGTAGTATTGGTGTTTCAGCAAACTGGTGTGTCTGTATGTAATGTTTGTGTTTGCAGGGGTCTGTTTGCATGTTGTGTGATTTCTGGGATGTATGCACATACATATTAACACATATACACGTACACATTAACACGCAGATACACACATAAACACAATGAGACATGCTCACACCTTGACACATGCACACACTGGCATATACACACACACAGACACTCAGATACACACCCTTTGACAAACAGATACAAGCACTTTCACACAAACACATATACACATTGGCACATCCACACACAGAGATATATACAAACACACACACACTGACACAGGTATTTACACACACACACAAAGGTATACACGCAGGGGTGTATATGTGTACAGTGTTAGCAATGGAATGTTGGCGTGTATTTGTGTGCAGTGTTGGCATTAAAATGCTGGGATGCATGCATTATCACACACCGACATATACATACACACAGGTACACACTGACACACAAGTACACATACACGCAGATACACTGACACACAGACAAACACAGCCAAATACACACACTGACACAAACACAGCCAGATACACACACACACACAAATATGTGTGTAAATTTACATATATTAATCTCTGCCCTCTAGCAGCTCCTGGACAGCAACTCCCAACAACCTTGGCCAATATAATGTATCAACTCTGTTTTTTACATACCCTGGTCCAGAATTTGGCAAAAGTGACATTTGGAAATGGTGTACAGCCTTTGATAACACTTTATGCAATAATATTTAAAAATAAATATTTTTTTTATTTATATTTAATAGGGAACTGTCAGGTTCTTCTAGGATTTTTAACATGTAGTTATCCCTAGTGTGTTTCATTACAAACACCCACACATGGATGTTTGTAATGTCTGATGAATACAAGTGAAATCAGAAATTGGCAAAACAAACAAAAACAATATTTAGCCCCCTCCTGTCTCTTTACCTTTTGGGTTGAGAAGGATGGCTTCCCTGAGGTCCATTGGGAGCTTGCTGGTCCAGGCTGATAGGACTATGCATTCAGCTGCCCCAGTCCCTCTCCCCCACAATGCTTGCATCCTCTGTGTGAAGTGTGCCTACTCCCCAGCGGCACTGAGAAGGAAGTGATCTGTTCTTACTGGGTCTGACCTCACTTCCTCCCAGCATGCCACGGGGAAGAAAGAGACTCACAGGGCAGTGTGTAAGGGGGCTAGTTGTAAGTATGTAGTCAGCCAGGCCCATATTACAGGGTCCCGGTCCAGAGCAGTATTAAAGGGCCGTGTCTCCTGATTACCTCAGGTGATGCAGGGGGCCCATGGGGCAGCTGCCTCAGGCCCCCAGGAGTAACAGGGCCCAGGGCAGCTGCCCCTTTTGCCCCTCCTTAAAGACGGCCCTGTTGGCGGGGACATAGACGCACAAAAGGGGCTGGGGGGAAGAGACATACAGACACTGGCGAAGGGTAAAAAGAGACACAGAGGGGCTGGGATGAAGTAAAAGATACACAAGGAGAGGTGAAAGCGAAACACAAGGGGGGGTTGTAAGAGACACAAAGGAGAAAAATTGGAGACAAGATACACAAAAACAAGGTTAAAAAAAATAATCAAAAGAGCGAATAGGAAACACAAAAAAATACAAGAAATGCAAAAGAGGGTTAAAACACAAGAGAAGATGCATTTTTTTCCTGTGTGTTTGGGGGGGAATACATTTTCGCCTGTGCTGGCGCGATGCATTTTTGGGCTGGTATGGAATTTTTTCCAGGGCTGCTTTTAGTTCCCAGTCCAGCCCTGGTTCCATCAACAAGTGCCCTTTAAACTTCGCCGAATTGACCACTAAATTCATTACATACTAGCCAAAACTTATTTATTCTAACATAGTAGACAGGGAACTTCAAACGTGTTTAAAACACTGTCCTGACCTGGCTTCAATTCAAGAAATTCTGGTTTCACATGTTGGGGAATAAATGGCAGGTAAAAGCTACGTAACAAGATAACTCAATGATATCTTTTTACATCCTCTTTCCAGCCGATCGTTAGAATCTGCACTCCTAAATCTGGACTTTGCTTTAACATGCGCCTCTCGTGCTTCAATGTGAGCAGTGTGAGTGTATGAGTAAACCTGTGTGTCTGTCATTGTGTGTGTATCTGACTGCAATGTGAGTGTCTAGCAGTGTATATTGTGGGTGAATCTTTGTAGGTGTCTGGCAGTGTATGGCTGTGTGTGTAGGTGTGTGTGTAGGTGTCTGCAAATGTGTATCTTTGTTTGATAATGTGTATCTGGTGGAGTAGGTCTAGGGTTGTGTTCTAGTGGGTGTCCAAAACAGTCCTGTAATGGACCTCAAAATTTCTGATGGGGGGGCCGGACCGCCATGCTGAGAGGTCGCATACAAGACGAGCTCCTGCAGAAAAGCGACATTAATGCTGGTCAAAAAGCAAATAATATACCCATCTGCAGTCTAGAAGCAGCGGTCCTGCGGGCAAAGAGGCACTGGTGCTGAGGTCACTCTGACCACAAGCGTTCTGACCCCTGAAAGGGCACATCGGCATAGCTTGTGGGGATATTTATGGGATAATAATAGTAAACAGTTGAGAATTGCCCACTATTTCGATTCTCAGATCCCAGAGATCGTTATCGTATAAGTGAAATGTATTTCATATAAATAAAATCACAATTATAAAAATAGTATTAGTTTATTATGACATTTTAAAATAATAATATAAGTAACATGCGTGACAATAATCAATGAAATTTTAGTATAACACGAATATGCAATACAAATGGTAATATAAAAACATACCCCAATGGCTAACACAAGATTTATGACTGTCTTTCACAGAGAGAAAGAAAAAGTTTCACACAGAGAACAGAATTCCTCAGAGTGCAGCGTAAGGTCGTAAAAACTTTAGCTGACAGTTAGAATAACCCTTTCAATTCTGGCTAGACCTCCTAAGTAATTAAGATCTATTCTTATGTAATTTTAAATAAAATAACATTTAAACCAGTTCATTAATCACTTCCTGGACCCATCCAATAAAAGAAATCTACATGTTCTATAAGCAGAATTTTAATTTGCCTAAACAGATACTCTATCTTCTTTTAGAGCAAATCAATACACCGGGATAAATATCACGATATGCTAACATGTGATATGTCACATAAATACAGAATTATTGTTTCTATCTGCAGAATAGAAAGTTTAATAATGTACTTCTTGTTTAACTAAGATTTCTAAATATCGAAATCTGATTTATCCAGTCATATATCACGCTATTAGAAACATTTAATTAAATTAGATTAATTAATTGAAGCCAGTATAATTACCAGTTAAGTAGATATTTTCTCATCAGATATTCTCAGGTAGCTAAGTGTCAAGGAATGTTTCTTTGTCTTTTCTTTCTTAGCCTGCTTCCGACTGTTTTCGACTGTTTTCTGTTAGATCAAACAATTTTCTTGAATTTTCTTCAGACTATGTGTCTCCAAATTCTGCTATAATTTCTAATATGACAGTTCTTAAACTTAATATAACCTTTCACTACAATGGGATCTTGTACATATAGAAAGTAAAATTAAATTATTTATTCTTCTCTGTCACAAATGTCTGGGTTTTAGAATTATTCTATTCCATTCGCATTTTAGACAGTCTCTTATCACTTGGTTTGTTTACATCATAGATTCCTTCAGCTCTGGCTAAGTGACTAGTCTTACAGAAAGGATAGAAATTTTGTGTCTCTTTGTTAACTTGAAAATAACAAAATGGAGTCTGGTCTGTTCAGAGTGACTCAGAATATACACTTTTAATTTCTATCATAGCACAAAATGTCTGCCGATATAAATACCCTGACAAGCTGCATCTGAGGCCTACCCGGGTGGTGAGTGAGGTGGACGGCCGCTGCCTCACTATCCTGCCCTGTGGTTTCCCTTTGGAACTCTGACGCCACGCAGGCCACTACAGGCTTTGTTTCCCCCCCCCTTTGGACCGGTGGGGTTATCCCGGTCCCAGGAGACGGTCCCCGTGACCCGCAGCACCTAAGTCACAAAGGGCCCCCATAACCAAAATGGCGGAAGTGGCAGGCAGACCTGAAATGGCGGCAAAGCCAGAGACCACCATGTCACAGCAGATCAGAAGTCTCGAGGCTATACTGATCGTTGAAAAGCAGAAGGGCTCATTAACACAGCTTAATCACCACTTACTGACCTACGAACATGTGGGATTCCAGGCTCCTGCGGCAATGTACAGTCGAGACTTGCTACCCGGTCCCTCACCACGCAACGCTGATAACCCTGCCGACCTGCATGACACTCCTGCGTTCCAGCTGCCTCCCAGTGAGGATCAGGCAGAAGCAAGACATCATACACTGGGAGTGCACTCACCCCTCTCAGCACACATCATGCTGGACTCACTCCTGACATGCCAAAGGTTTTGCAGATCGGGGGTTGGATAAGCCTGCACTGTCTGGAGGTCTCTCTCAAAGTCTGGGCTGCATTCAGCGGAGATGGCTCCTGACAGCCTATCTATGCAACCTGATGTACTCTCTCTACACTCTAAGCAGTTAAAACTACTTGCATAGCTTAAGCTTTTTTCATCACCTACTCTCCTATTAATTTAGCTCAGCATTAAGTTTCTCATGTCATAAATCACTACAATTGTGCTGTTTATCATATATGCAAATCCAGCACTGTAACTGTTCTAACATTATTAATTAATGTTTTACCTACTCTGTGTTTTACTACTTAGACCTGTCGTTATTACACAAAAACGTAGGTCACTCCCTTATGCACAATTAAGCATAATCATATTAATGCCTAGCTATTACTGTGATGATACTCTACATAATAAGCATAACAAATATATTCACAAAGCATGTTAAACTTAAGAGTTATAGGACTAGCCAAGTATAATGCTATTGACCGCTGAGACAAAGGCTTTTCTGGTAACCTTACCTTTTTCTTTTTCAACATTATAAAATGTGCATTGTTCCTTATGTCACACAATTACTATACTCTGTTTGATGTTGTGCATGCACCAGCTGTTGTGGCAGTGCATCCTTGTATATCTAACCTATGCACAAATAAAATAAAGAATTATAAAAAAAGAATTCTGATGGCAGCTTTCGTTTCATTCCCCTCAATATCCTGTCCCTTTTCCCTTCTTTTAATGCCCTCTATCCCCTTTGCACTTTAATGAATAACTTAACCTGTGCAAATTAAGCACTCAAAACACTTTAAATAGAGACCCTTGCATTACAATTAAAGGGACACTCCAGGCACCCAGACCACTTCTGCTCATTGGAGTGGTCTGGGTGCCAACTCCCACTACCCTTAACCCTGCAAGTGTAATTATTGCAGTTTTTCATAAACTGCAATATTTACATTGCAGGGTTAACTCCACCTCTAGTGGCTGTCTATTAGACAGCCACTAGAGGTCACTTCCTGGGTTCTAGCACAGGTTTCCTGTGCTAGAGCGTCGCTGGACGTCCTCACGCTGTGTGAGGACCTCCAGCGTTGCTCAAAACCCCATAGGAAAGCATTGAAATGATTTTTCAATGCTTTCCTATGGGGAGACGTAATGCGCATGCGCGGCATTTCCGCGCATGCGCATTAGGTCTCCTCGGCCGGTGAGCGAGATTAGTCTCGCCCACCGGCCGACGTAATCATTAGGAGGAGCGTCGCGGAGGCGGAGACAGCGGCGAGGGACATCGCCGCTGTCCCAGGTAAGTGACTGAAGGGGTTTTCACCCCTTCAGTAACCGGGGATTGGTGGGTGGGAGGGAGAGGGACCCTCCAGTGCCAGAAAAACGGATCGTTTTTCTGGCGCTGGAGTTTCCCTTTAATAACAATATGGTTTATGGTACTAACCAGAGCACTCTAAAAAATGTCATACCAATTCACTACTAGCCAAAAATAAGTATTTTGAGTACACAGAACTGGTTTCCCTGAAAATTAGGTGGATCTGCCCAAAACAGTTCCACAAGTTTTGGTGGTTTTGCCGGTCTAGTTAAAAAAAATCTCAAAAACCGAATAAACTCACGAATGGCTCCCCCTGGCTCCTAGCAGCGATTGGTCCCCTCATTCGTATGAACAAAGTTACCGAACAGCGCTCTCCCAGCTGTTAGGGAAAATAAGAAGCCGGCGTTTGTACCTTGGGGCCGGTGTTGGGGAAGTCGCGTGTACGATTTTAGTTCCAGACACTCGACGACCAAGTCCCGCTGCCTTTGTTTGCGTAAACAAGATGAGAGGGCTTAAATGATGGTTCACTTTGAAGTTTACGAGCCAGGGGGGTGGTCTCTGTTCGGTAGTTACAGCTACCGAATGGAATTACAGGAAATAGCCGAAATAACTTTGTGATTTCTTCACAAGCCTCAGCCACCCTCCTGCACTGAAAGGTAAAACAGGAGGGTGGCGGAAAAATTAGATTTGTGTGTGGGTATGTAAGTCAGTATGTATGTATGTATCTATGTCAGTATGTATGTGTATGTCAGTATGTATGTAGGTGCATGAATGTATGTATGTCAGTATGTCTGTCAGTTTGTTAGTATGTTTGAATGTCTGTCAGTATGTCTGTCTGCGTACATGAGTATGTGTGTATGTCAGTATGTATGTGTATGTCACTATACACATACATACATACTGGCATACACATCTGAAACGTCTGACCTCTGTGCACCAAGTACTAAGTCGAAGGGGTCAAATACTATTTCACTCATTGACATGCAAATCAATTTATAACTTTTTTGACATGCGTTTTTCTGGATTTTTATTTTGTTATTCTGTCTCTTGCTGTTAAAATACACCTTCCATTAAAATTATAGACTGATCATTTCTTTGTCATTGGACAAACGTTCCAAATCAGCAGGGATCAAATACTTTTCTCCCTCACTGTATGTATGTATGTGTATGTCAGTATGTATGTCTGTCAGTGTGTGTGTGTGTGTATCTGTGTCGTTTTGTATCCGTCCGTGTATGTGTATTCCTTTGGGCAGGATTAGGAAGTGGGCCCTGGGGGCGTGCCTCAAGGGGGCCCAGACCTTGAGCTGTGTTAAGGGCCCTAAAATTTCAGGTGGCGGCCCTGCTGGCTGGATTTCATGCCAGGCAGACTGACAGAGTCTCTGGACAGCCACACTGTAACAGTGATCTCTATGTCTCACCTCCAAATAAAGTGAGGCAGAATACAGACTGACATTTTAACAGTGAGCAGTGACAGGCTTTCACCGTGATCTTTGTGACTGAGGTTACAACCAACCAGCTCATAGTGGACTGCATTGTTTGCCGGCGAGTAGGGTGGTGCAGAGGCGCAGACATTAGGATGTGTCATTACAACTTAATGTCATTAAAGGAGCACTATAGGGTCAGGAACACAAACATGTATTCCTGACCCTATAGGGTTAAAACCATCGTCTAGCCCTCCTGGTCCCCTCTTGCCTCCCTAAATATAGTAAACTCTTACTTGTATTCAAGTCTGCAGCTGTTTCCTTTGTCCCTGTTTCCTTTAGACCTGCCCACTGCCTGCTGACATCAGATGTGGTAGCCTGATCCAATCACAATGCTTCCCCATAGGATTGGCTGAGACTGACAAAGAGTCAGATCAGGGGCAGAGCCAGCACAATTCAAACACAACCCTGGCCAATCAGCATCTCCTCAGAGATTAATTGAATCAATGAATCTCTGAGGAAGGATCAGTGTCTGCATGTAGAGGGAGGAGATACTGAATGTTTGGATGCATTTTAGGCAGCCATGATCCAGGAAGGGTCTCGAACAACCATCTAAGGAGTGGCCAGTAAAGTTATCACTAGACTAGGCTGTAATGTAAACACTGCATTTTCTCTGAAAAGACAGTTTTTACAGCAAAAAGCCTGAGGGTAATGATTCTACTCACCAGAACAAATTCAATAAGCT